>NW_022436942.1:13944594-14449241 GCF_009761245.1 Sapajus apella
TCACTCAGGCTGGAGTGCAGTAGCACAATCATAGCTCGCTGCAGCCTCAGACTCCTTGGCTTAAGCCATCTTCCCATATCAGCCTCCTGAGTAGCTAGGATTACAGGTATGTGCCACCATGCCAAGCTAATTTTTGTTTTTTATAGAGTTGGCATCTCACTCTACTGGACCTGGACTCAAGCCATCCTCCTCTTGCCTTGCCTCCCAAAGTGCTAGGATTATAGGCATGAACCATCACACCCAGCAAAACATCGTTCCTCTGACTTTGAGGATCTTAAAGAAATAACGTCACTATTTTCATTTTTGCCTTTCTTTTAAGAGTTTAATGGTTTTGCAGTTTGCATAATGAAGGGTACAAATGCCTCTTGCTGTGAGACAGTGCATCAGTTGGGCTAAATGTAGAAACCACAAACCCCAAAGTTCAGTGGACTACAGAAGCAGTGTGTTTGTCCTTTGCAGGCACTCGAGGACCTAGGCTGAAGGAGGCTCTGTCATTTCTAACTCTTGGCTTCCAAGGGCTCTTGAAGCATCTCCATCCAGTGAGACAGAAGGGGACAAGAGTGTGGAGAGGGTGTTAGGAGCGAGGCCTGGAAGAGGCACACATCACTTCCGGGTGCATTCCATTGGCTAGAACCCAGTTATGTGACTTTACTGAGAAGCAAAGAAGGTTGATGGGAAATGTAGTCTAAGTTGTGTACCCAGGCCCAAGGGCATTGATTTTGGCGGACGGTTAACAGTTTGGGCCACCAGTGGCATTGAAAAGGGACTTCATATTAGGTTCAATTAGTAATAGTGTCTTTATTCAATTTTTGATTTCCCTTTTGTTCTGATGAAGTTACAACTTGGATGTCACTATCATTTTTAAAGCCCAAAGACCAATTACCTCTTTTGTTACCTTAATTTTGTCACTTTAGCTTTAGGAGAGATGCAGGAAGTTCAGCTTTAGCTGTCAAAGATAGTGAAGAAGGAGCTGACTCACTAAGATCACTGTCATCTTGGAGAGGAACACATTTGAATAATGAAAGAGCCTACAAGTAAACAGCGTACCAAATATTTGTCTTTGGAAAGTTCATCATAGAAAGCAAGGCTTATTTCATTGCTAAAGGAGAAAGATTACATTAACCAGGTAGGGTGTGACTATATGCAGGATGTTTTAACAACTTCTGTTCTTCTGCAGCTACTTTAAAATTGTCATAGTTAGGTTGTAAAGATTTTTAAATGATATACCAGTTCAGTTTAATAGTTTCGTCTCTTATCTGCTCTCAAACTGCAGTTCTTCGGCATGTTTTTTATTTGAGTTCATTTCTTCCTTTGGATGTCATCCTTAGTGTAGGATTTGAAATAACTATTATGAATGGATTACTTATACACACACCTCAATCCATCCTCCATTTATATGTGATAAGCTTTTACAGTTCATCGTGCATACATTATATAGTCAGAAGATAAGGTGTAAGCTGAGTAAAATGTTATGGTAGGAGCAGGATTCAACAGACACTTATTGCCTTCTGTGAGCCGGGCATCTGCTTTGCACTGTGCTGGGAAAGCTACCATGAAGTAGGCAGACAAGGTCTCTGTCCTCTTGCACTCGCCCAGGTAGGCGGTAGTCAGGTATCCATTTACAAAGCAGTGTGACAGGCAAGGCAGGCATTTCAGGAGACACACGAAGCTCTGGGGTTTACTGAGTGGAGCCTGCCTTGGGTTAAAGGCACACATTTGTAATCCTGTTCTTTGGCCTCAGAAATGGCCATGCTGGTACACTGCATCAACAGGATTGCTTCACAGGTCAGAATCGATTGCAGCAGGGCTCTGCACGCTAAGCCCTTTGCTTTATTATTTCGCAGTGTCATTGTGGTTGTGAATAGTGCTTGAATGTTTGGCACTGGGGGTCATTTGGTGATACAAATGTTGGATGGGATCATACTTGTTTTTGTGAAATAGAATCCTCATTGAGCCACCACCAACAGACAATGCTTTACAGAGGTCTTGTTTCGTGATGGGATGTTGATATCCACTAAGCAGTCCTTACTGGTGTGCGGTGTACAGTTATCAAATGATTTGTTTGCTCCAAGGAGTTAACCAAACAACATGGGCATTTCATTTTCAACTCCAGCCTCTCTTGTTTAAGCAAGGTAATAAACTCTCTGGCCCAAATATGGCTTAGCTGTTAGTACAAGAAGGGTGGGAGAAACGTGGCAGCCCTTGGAAGTGAGCCAGGGTTGTGGGAGGTAGAGTGGTGAAATGGGATGACCCCAGGTGCTAGGCTCTGGAAAAGCTGGCCCTCACGCGTCCGGAAAATACCTTGCTTTCCCATTTATGGAAAGGGCTGGTTCCTACTCTTCTGGACTGCCATGGAGGTTACAGATGATGTGCATATAGCACAAGCATGGTTCAGCCCTTCATTCCTTCCCCAGATATGTCTCATGCCAGGCACTGTCAAAGACACTGGGAACATAGCCATGAACAAAACAACCCCTTCAGGGAACTTACAGACCAGTCTGGAAAGACAGATAGAATAAGCAAGCCGGGCCGGGCGCGGTGGCTCATGCCTGTAATCCCAGCACTTTGGGAGGTCAAGGCGGGTGGATCACAAGGTCAGGAGTTCAAGACCAGCCTGGCCAACAGGGTGAAATCCCGTCTCTGCTAAAGATAAAAAAATTAGCTGGGCATGGTAGCAGGTGCCTGTAATCCCAGCTACTTGGAAGACTGAGGCAGGAGAATTGCTTGAACCCAGGAGGCGGAGGTTGTAGTGAGCCAAGCTTGCACTCCAACCTGGGCAACAGGGTGAGACTTTGTCTAAAAAAAAAAAAAAAACTTTATTGTTTCCTATGATCCATGTTAGAGGAAGTAAAAGAAGAAAAAGTAATAATAAAAATTAAAAAACAAGCAAGGCACATATATAAAATGTTGAGTATGCTATTGGTGTTGATTTCCAAAGAGAAACAGGGCAAGGGAAAGGACTTGGTAGTCAGGAGTGGGTTGCAGTTTCAGATGCAGCAGCAAGGGAAGGTGTCACAGGGGAGAGAGCCTTAGAGTAAGGTCGAAAGGAGGCGAAGCAAGATGTTTGGCAGATGAAACAGCAAAGGCCTTTGATACGATTTGGCTGTGTCCCCACCCAAATCTCATCTTGAACTGTAGTTCCTGTAACATAATCCCACGTGTCATGGGAGGGGACCAGGTGGGAGGTATTTGAAATATGGGGGAGTATTTTTCCCATGCTGTTCTCATGATAACGAATAAGTCTCGTGAGGTCTGATGGTTTTATAAAGGGCAGTTTCCTTCACACGCTATCTTGCCTGCCACATGGAAGGCACACCTTTGCGCCTCCTTCACCTGCTGCCATGATTGTGAGGCCTCCCCAGTCATGTGGAACCATGTGTCACTTAAACCTGTTTTTCTTTATAAATAATTACCCAGTCTTGGGCATGTCTGTTCAGCAGCGTGAGAACAGACAATACAGCCTTGAACCAGGAATGAACCTTTTATAGTTGAGGACTAGACAGAAATAGACCAAAGAAAGAGAGGGGTGAGGGTGAGGCCGAGGAGGTGCAGACTGGGCCCCGGCCTGCTCAGTGGCAGCTAGTGCTGCAGGGACCGTGCAGTGGCCCTGAGGTCTGAGCTTGAACTCTCCTGTCTTGCCTGACTCTTAAAGTAACCAAGAGGTCGTGTGTGTGTGTGTGTGTGTGTGTGTGTGTGCGCGCACACACATAATGTTTATATAGAATAATAATTTTTGAAGCATTCCATCTTGCACACCAAACCTTAAGTAATTTTGTGAATTAATAAACAGTTGGATCTATGTAAGGCCTTAAAAACCATCTTGTAAAGTGATTTATATACGTTAAGCAGTGGGTCCATTGTTGGTACACTTTCTGGTAGAATCTTACACAGATTCTCACTGTGTATAAACAAATAAGGTGGAGCTACCCAGACTAAAATCTGGAACAAGGCTAAGGTTCACACCAGCTCCCTTTTCCCAAGGTGAAACCCGGGGCTGCTCCAAGGGACTGTGAACCCCCTGAACTCAGTCTAAGGCTGGCATCTGGTCCAGAGGATGCCAGACTTTTCTGTACATCAGAATCACCTGGGGGACTTTTGCCAATGTATGTAATAGTTGAGTACCTCTTGTATACCTACGACCTAGATCCTACAATTAGCGATTTTCATCAAATGCATGTATCCATCCTCCCATCCCTCTATCAACCCAGGGCAGATATTCATGTATCCACCTGTGGGATTTAAAAACATAATAATAATAATGGCAGGGCCCCTATTCTCAGGCTTACTGCATCAGAATCCTTGAGCTTGGGGCTGCCGTGGGAACCACCCATCTAGTCCAGATTCCCTTTTTTACTGATAAGGAAAGTGAAGCTCACAGAAATTGTCTTTCTCAAGTTCCCACAGATAGCCGGGGGCAGGACTCTCACCAGAACCTGGGTCATCACCTGCTTTTGGAGGACCCACCTCCTCCCTTTCTGAGATTTTGCTTTGTATCTGCTTAGCAACATCAGCTCTTTCTAGGATGAAATAATCCTCGGGTCCCACTCTTTATCCATGAACACTTTGCTGAGCCTCTACTATCTTGGGGGATTGCTAGGAACTAATTTTCTCCTTGGTTGAAACTTTCAACCATTATTGGGGAAAAAAAGTATAACTATAGAAACACATTCCTGGCCAGGAATGGTGGCTCACATCCATAATCCCAACACTTTGGGAGGCTGAAGCGGGAGAATAGTTTGAGTTCAGGAGCTTGAAGCCAGCCTGGTCAACATGATGAGATCCCATCTCTACAAAAAAATTTTTAAATGAGCCAGATGTGGTGCCACACACCTGTAGTCCCAGCTACTCAGGAGGCTGAGGTGGGAGGATTGCTTGAACCCAGGTGATTGAGGCTGCTATGAGCTTTGATCACGCCACTGCACTCCAGCCTGGGCAAAAATATTTCAAAAATTAAAAAAAACAAAAAAAGGAAAGAAAGAAGGGTTTCCAGAGAGCAGGTGTGGATCTTTGCCCTTGGCTGCCTCAGTGAGACAGCAATGGGAAAAAACGGGGCTGGGGGTCCAGAGATAAATCACAATCTTGTCCTGTAGCAAACTGTGTAACAGTTGGAAATTCACTTCACTCTCTGAGCCGGTTTCCTGCTTTAAAGAACCAGTGGAGTTAGCAAGATCTTACTAATTACTTTCAATGATATTTTCCAGCTCTGAAATTCAGGAACCACTAAATTAGTATCCAGGAGCTTCCTGGACCCCTGCAGGCTATGATCTGTTTTCTTCCCTTCAGTCTTGTTAGGTTAGCCATAGATGCCAGAAGACAGATAAGATGCTCCAAACCTAGAGCATAAAGAGCATTTTCGTTTGCCAGCTCCAGTGGGACTTGGTTCCCCAAGAGAACTGTGTTTCAGCAATTTCCCCAAATATAAGCTCCCCAGGAAGCCCCCACCCTGCTCCTGATGTGTTCTTCTCTGTAGCTGCAGAAGAACTGTACAGCACTGACCTTTGAGTTATTCTAGCTCTCCAAGCAGGCTGTGGCCCAGTGTCTGCCACTTGGATGTTAAGGTTGCTTCTATCACTTTTCAAAACCCATCTCATCAAGAACTGAGTTGAACTAGCAGCTCACAGGTTAGTGACTGCACGTGAGCCTGAGTGGTGAGCAGCACCTTTCCCTTAGTATGCCATCCTGCCCTTCAAGGGATGAAAAGTGGATTCTTTCATCCTTTTTTATTTTTTGAAAGCTTTTTTATTAAAAAAAAAATTTTTTAGAGACAGGGTCTGGATCTGTCACCCAGGCTGGAGTGCAGTGGCGTGATCATGGCTCACTGCAGCCTTGACCAGTTGAAGTCATCCTTCCACCTCAGCCTCCCAAGTACTTGGGATCACAGGCATGTGCCACCACACCTGGGTAATGTATTTTTATTTTTTATAGAGATGGGTCTCCCTATGTCACCTAGGCTGGTTATTTACTGCTGGATTCAAGCGATCCTCCCACCTTGGCCTTCTAAAGTGCTGGAATTACAGGCGTGAGCCATGGCACTCAGGCTTCATGCCTTTGGGTTTGTTGTTTTTTGTTTTGTTCTGGTTTTTTGAGATGGCGTCTTGCTCTGTCACCAGGCTGGAGTGCGGTGGTACCATCTGAGCTCACTGCAATCCCTGCCTCCTGGGCTCAAGCGATTCTCCTCCTGCCTCAACCTCCCAAGTAGCTGGGATTAACAGTCACGTACCACCACGCCCAGCTAATTTTTGTATTTTTAGTAGAGATGGGGTTTCACCATGTTGGCCAGGATGGTCTCAATATCCTAAGCTCGCGATCCACCTGCCTTGGCCTCCCAAAGTGCTAGGATTACAGGTATGAACCACCACGCCCAGCCCGTGCCTTTTTTTTAAATGCTGCCCACCCTGGGCACCTTCCATTACTACTGTCTGCCTGTCTGTCAGCTGGCAGAGCCAACCAACCTGACTGGGATCAGTTTCATGTCTCTAGCCCTCCCTAGCTCTGCAGGTTCCTTTTGACTCATCCCTCCGGTACCTTCCCAAAGGAAAGTGGTTTTCCAGAATTCCTTCGTAAGGGTTTTATTCATCACAAATCTAAAGTTACAGGTGGTACCGCTTCTTCCTTTCATAGCCGGCTATGGTTTTGATGTCCCTGGTTCAGTTTACCTTCACCGTTCAGACTGGGGGCACTGCCTTTCACTTACCCAAACTTTATATGGGTTATGAAAAAAGAAAGATAGTCTGAACATTTTAAAATTAGATACAAATCTAAAATAAAAATTTTTAAGAGTAGCCAAGGAGACCCATAACTAAAGTGCGCAGTAGTTCTCTATGGGAAGGAGGGCTCAGGACACAGAATGGAGCAGTGGCTCTGAGCATGTGCTTGGAATTCATGTGGGCCTGAGTTTGAATTCCAGCCGCACAACTTACAGAATGACTTTGATCGAGTACAGGATCCTTCTAAAATGTGGTTTGCTCATCTCTGTGATTAAAATAATAATAGCCTCCTTTGTAGAACTGTTACATTAATGAGACAGTGCACAGAAGGCATTCAATGTAGTACCTGCCACATAGTAACCGCTTGGTACATATTAGCTATTGTCATTAATAAAATAGAAAGAAATGCTAGGAATAAGCCAAAAATACAGGGTTTGGGGTCACATGGCCCAGGATTGAATCCCAGTGTTATGGCTTACCTCGAGCAACCTGTGTACTTACCTGTGTAACCCTGAGCAAGTTACTTAACCATTCTGTGCCCCAGTGACCTTGTCTGTAAGTTAGGAATTCTGACAGTCCCTATCCCTTATAGTCATTGTGAGGATTAAATGAATTAATTCAACTCAAAAAATATTTGCATGCCTACTGTGTGCCTGGCAGTGTTCTGGGACCTGAAGGCTTAGTTAGCAATGAAGACAAAAACCTCTGAACCTCTGTCATTATGGAATTCACGTTGTAATGTGTTATGGGGAGGAATGGTGATTTATAAGTAAAACATAATTCATGCAAAAGCATGGAACAATGTGTGCGAATCGAGTGCATTTGAAATGTTTGTACGTGTACTTGCCTGCCCTATGGAAAGCATCTAATAAATGCTAGTTATCAACAGTAATTATCAACATATTATTATTGCTGCTGCTGCTACCACTAGAGATAGTAAATATATTTAAGTTTATAATAAACACATGATGCAAGGTAAAATAAAATTTGCACTAGAGTGTAGATGGCTTGCATATGAAAGGGCTACATGAACTTTTGGACTGATATAAAAGTGTGTGTGATTAACTTTTCTGATAGTATTGCTGAGCTGCTTTAGACTCCACTGTGTAATACAATTCATCTTAGCCAATATTGCTGCCAGACATTAGCTCTGAACCCTACAACTGTATTCTTACCAGATTAAATGTGGGCAATATGCTGAATTCAAGTCAGCACACTCTAAAGGCGTGTGTGTGTGTGTGTGTGTGTGTGTGTGTGTGTGTGTGTGTCTTCACATAGTTTACAGTGATAATTTAGTTGCTTTGGGGCACACTGGGCAGCCTATAATATTATTCTTTCCAGCTCTCAAATTTCGCGATTTTTTTTTTTTACATTGTATTTTGGCAAGCAATGGTTGTCTCTAAGTAACACAGAAAAAGTTCTTTTTCAACAAAGCCTTTTAAAAAGCCTCCAAGCTCTCAGGCATTCAAAAAAACACAGTTGCGGTTTTTTTTTCTTCTTTTTTTCTTTTTCTTGCAAGTCTTCGCTGTGAAGTCAAGGTCACTGCTTCCCAGGGAGCTCAGCTGCACAAGAAGCCTAGCACTGCATTGCTGGGCCTGGAGCCTGCCCTGACCCTCTGTGCTGGACTGTGCTTTCCCACCCAGCTCCTGGACCCTTGCTTTTCTTTTTCAGCGGTATCCCAGGCAATAATAAAGAGGCTTTTAAAATCGCAGAGCGGGAGCTCTTTCCCGACTGCGGGCCACCAGGCCTGCGTGCAAAAATCGGATACATGCAGCCGGTTTGCACACTGATTCATCTCTCTGCTTGCTTTTCACTCCTGTTTTGCTTCTCTGTGTCAAAGTTTTTGTGTGGTAGTTCTCCCACCACACCCTTGTCATGTTTTTTGTGATTCTGAGCAGGCAGGCCATCATTGCCACCGGCATTTCAAGGACACATGGTCTATTAAGATCGTCTAAAACAAAACAAAAAGGCTGTATTACGCACTTTCCAGACCATTTATTTAAATGAAACCTTGTAACAGAGACCCAGTATGTGAAACAGATAAGAACACTTGTGACGTAGAGCAAGTTATATGCTAATAGCACAGACGCTGGAGAAGCACAAGCTGGATTCAGATCTTGGCCTCTGTGACTTATAGTGCTGTGGGACCTTGAACAAAATACCCAACATCTCTGTGCCTGCCTTCTCAGTAAAACAGGGATAGTAAGAGGCCTTATCTGTGATAAGGTGAGTAGAAGGATTAAATGCTTTAAAGTGTGTAAAATGTTAAGCACAGTTCCTGGCATATAATAAATGCTCAATAAGTATTTTATTACTATAACAAAAACCGTAATTACCATTAGTAATATTATCCTCCCTGTGGAAAAAAAAATAAAAATTAGGAACCCCAATTTATTAAGCCGAAGAGGAAAAAAAAATAAGCTGAAACTTGAGTCATGCAAGAAACTGCCTTTCCTTTTGTTCCCAAGCAAATAGCCGCAGATGAATGGTTAAAAATCTCCACTGGTAGCTACTCTGGGTTCACCTTTTCTTATGGAAAGTACTGATTTACTGAGCCCCATGTAGAACAGATAATTGACTATTTCTCTACCTGCTCCTTTTCTCTTGCAATATGTGGGTTACCATACCCTCCCTCTTTCCCCTCCAGCCCGCTTTTCCCCGTTAAACGTTGAAGCCCTCAAATTCAACTTTGGAGAAAGGCACAGACTACGGACTGTGTCTGTGATTCCATGTTTTTTTCTCTAGGCATTCCTTGAAGTTGGCAAAATGAACTTTTGAATCAGTTGAGACCTGTCTTGCATACCTTCTGCTTTACACTCATCAGCAGTCCCTCGGGGTTTCCCACGGAGTCGTTAAAAACAGCTGTTCAGTGTGGTACTTTGAATGCCATGCTTTTCACAAATTGCTTTTGCCCATAGAAAACATTGAATGGATGTCAGAAGACCAAAAAAACAACTTTCATACTGTTTTCTGGAATGGTTACTTAATTATTTAGCTTATGAGTAGGCTCTCACACAGGCTTTCATTCAAGCCACAAGGCTGGTTTTGTTGGTGATTGGGCAACTGTGCCCTTTCTCCCTCCGCGTGAGGACCAGTTGCTCACACACAGGCCACCTCTACATGTCACAGCCATCAGGATTCTGCCACTTAAAAGGGTATAGTGGTGTTCTGTTTAGGGACACCACCTTTACTGAATGTAGACTCTGCAGACAACTTCCTCACCCTAAGTGGTGCAGGTTTGTGGATCACAGCCTCTTAGGGCTAGTGGTGCCACGCTGGGAAGAGCCAGACTTGCCCACTGTTCTTTCTGCAGCAGATACGTGATTACATGATGCCAAAGTATTAATTACTGTTTTAGTGCATTGCCAGCAAGCAGTCTTCTGGTTGACCCAACATTTCTGCAAGAACTCTCGGGATTAGCACGTTGGGAATGTGGTTGGAAGAGAGAAGTTCCTAACATATCTGTGTACAATGTGTATAGGATAGGTATATGAATATGTACACTAAGCTGTGCAAAACAAACATGCCTCAGGTTAGGCCCAAAAGAAATCAGGTAACAGGCTTAAAAAGCCAAACAAACCCCGGCCGTCTTGTCTTTCAGCATTTGGTATTTCACAGGGTTTGTGCCTCTCCATACTTAGCTTCAGGGATGTGCTGATTTCTTCCGCTAGTGTTCTTTGTTCCACCCATCCTCTCTGCCCCCACATATCTGTATTTGCTTCCTTCCCCCGGCTTCTTACCTGCCTGCAGACGTACTCAAAGCTCTCTCATTTTGCACAAGCTTCCCCTTACCCCTGCGTCTTCCTCTTCACTTGGTTTCTCTTCAAATCCAGAATTCTCCCCCAGAGCATGCATTCCCTGGCTGCATTTGCCCCTCATGCCAGCCTCGATTCTGTCCCTGCTGCTTCCAGATTTGCTCCCCTACCCCTCTGCCCTGCGGTATGGTGGAGCCGACTAGCTGCCCTCCTGCTGCCTTTCCTCTTTCTCCTGGGCACGGGGGCAGCGTTCCTCGGCCTTCTGTGTATTGCAGGTGTAGCTACATAGCTAAGTTTCAACCACAGGGGTGTGGGCAGAGTGATATATGACCCACAAAACCTCATACACACGGTTGTCTTGAACTGTGTCCCTCAGAAGATTATGTTCAAGTCCTAACCCCAGTACCTGTGAACGGGACCTTACCTGGAAATTGGACCTTTGTAGATATAATTAAGATATATATTAAGATGAGGCTAAACAGGAGTAGGGTGGACCCTAAATCCAGTGACTAATGTCGTTACTAAGAAGGGCATGTGTAGGCAGACACAGGGAAGATGACCCAGGGAAATGGAGGAGATGGAGGTAGAGACTGGGGTAAGCAGACACAAATCAGGGAGCACTGAGGATTTCCTGGAATCACCAGAAGCTGGGAAGAGGCCAGGAAGGATTCTGCAGAGCTTTCAGAAGGAGCATGGCCCTGCGATTTTCATTTCAGACTTCTAGCCTCAGAACTGTGACAGAAGCCATTTTCTATTGTGTTAAGCCACCGAATGTGCTGTGACTCCTGTTACACGAATCCTAGGAGACCGCCACACACGCCGTCTTCTCTCTTCTCCAGACTAGTTGACAAACCAGGATGGCTTTGGAAGTACATGCTGAAGCTGGCAGGGTGCCCCTGCGACTATGCGCAAGCCGACTGGACCTTATATTTCTTGTGTGAAATGAACGCACACTGGATGAAGCCATTTAGACACTGAGGATGTATCCGTTATAGCAGTGATACTACCTTATCAATAACACCCACTTCCAGATACACCCCATCTCTTCTTGAAACAATCTCTGCTCAGCTTCCAGGATTTCCGCTCCCTCTCTCTCCCCTGCACTGGTGGTACCTCTTCACACCTGCCACTGAAATGCAGGCTGCCCCAGGGTTTGTCTTCAGCCAGCTGCTCCACATCCTGCCCTGAGCCATCTTAAGCATCCACTTACATCCGGATGTTGCCCAAGTATAGAAGCCCACGCCAAACTTCCCTCCCACACTCCAGGCCCCGTGACCACCTTCCTGAAGCCATCTCCCGCCTCGCGTCAGCCTCCCACCTCTCTGCGGAGCATCGGAGGCTTTCCATGAGGTACACGGTTGGGCTCCACTTTTTTTTTTTGAGACGGAATCTTGCTCTGTTGCCCAGGTTGGAGTTCAATGGCACGATCTTGGCTCACTGCAACCTCTGCCTCCTGGGTTCAACTGATTCTCCTGCCTCAGCCTCCCAAGTAGCTGGGACTACGGGGCGTGTGCCGCTATGGCTAATGTTTTGTATTTTTTAGTAGAGATGGGGTTTCACCGTGTTAGCCAGGATGGTCTCAGTCTCCTGACCTTGTGATCCACCTGCCTCGGCCTCCCAACGTGCTGGGATTACAGGCGTGAGCCACCGCACCTGGCCGGTTGGGTTCGGCGTTAACGTTCCTCACACTTGGTCATTCCACTTTTCCCGCAGCCCTAACCAACCTAGCGAGCCTATTGCTTGGCTGGTGGAGTAACCGCTTTTCAGGTATTTGTTGGACAGGGTGGCCATGAGCTTGCTGCTTTTTGGTATTTCTGAAAGATTCTATTGAGAGAAAAGGTATACAGGGAGGATTTCCACTCCTTGCACCCTTCTACAAATTCTCAAATCTGTCCCTGGATGAAGCCTGAAGCTCACGCTTGTGGCCCGGCCTGATGGTTTCCTGAATGGCTTGCTTATGCCAGGCGCCTCCGTTGGAGAAAGCTGCAATTAACAGCTGTGTGAAATGCGCAGTGGCATTCACCGGAGGACCCTGCTGAAGAGCCTGCTCATTCTGTCGCACAGCGTCCTCCTTTCTCAGTCCCACAGAGGCCTTTTCTCTCATATGCAGTTTAGGAAAAGGCCGGGGACTGGGGGCATTTTTGTTTCTATGGCTTTTTAAAATTCATTTTAGTCCCCAGGTTGTGTAAACTGATCCTGGTTGTACCCGTGTTGCCTGTTAGGAAGCATTTGTGACCCACTTCTAATAAGTGCAAGGGCGTTACAGTACATGTTTTTTGTATTAAGTAAATTCCTAGCTTCCTCTGATCTTCCTAGTTTTACTTCCCACATATATTTTTATTTTGTGTGTGTGTATGTAATCACCCTTTCAATCAAGGGTAAAGGTAAAATATGGATAAATAAGATGTCCTGCAAATCTCATACTTGAAATGTCCAGAACTAGCGCAGTTTTCTTTTCCCCAGTAGAGCCCTTTCTCCTGTGTTCTCAGGCCCCTAAGTGCCCCATCACTCAAACCAAAAACCTAGGATGATTTACCCGGACCCCCAGCCCCCTTCCCACCACTCTGGTATCAATCCCTACTAATAACCAGCTGTATATTTTATAGACTCCATATAGGAGCCTCACCTGGGCCCCCTTACGGGGCTGGCCACTGCAATGGCACCCATCTGGCAGTCCCCAAGATTACTACAACGTGGGGTGGCCATACCACTGCCCTGTTTAAAGCCCTTCAGTGATGTGTCTTCACACTGAAGTCCAGATTCTAGCCTCTTTCTCCCTTTACCTGTCACTTCTTATCCTCACAACCTGAGTTCTGGCAACGCCAGACCAGGCACTCACGTCTCCCAGAACTAAACTGTTCCTGCCCCTTGTCTTGACAACACGCCTCCCTCCTCCTCTGTCAAGCACAGTCCTGGAATGTCTTCTAGAAGCTTCAGCTTCAGCATCACTTCTACCTTGAGGTCTTCCCTGGCTCCTCCATCCCTACTTGGGGAGACACCTGTTCACTAATGCACTTCTGTGTGCGAGAGGTCGTAGCAGGGCCCAAGGGTCTTCCCTCTATCGCTTTTGCTTCACTTTTCACACTGTAGCATAATTGGTTCTTTCTCTATTTCTCTTCCCTAATAGGCCAGAGTTTGTTTGTGGCAAGAATCAAATCTTACCTTTGTGTTCCCTCAAAGCTTTTCTAGAAGCAGGCTCAACTCTGCTTAGGCTCTTTCAAAATGGATTATATATAGTAGTGCTATTTGAAAAGACCACCACAGTGTTGATACCATTGCAGGCTTTTCCATAGTCTTTAAAGACAAGTAGGTACAGTCTGGAGGGAGAACGCCATTAACAGTGAGTGCACAGAAACCTGCAATACGAATGGCAGAGATGGCTTCTTTTGGGGAAACACACTTTCCTTGTGCCCAGCACACAGAGGCATCTGACAAACATGGCCTCCACGCCACTGTGCCCAGCTCCCAGTCCATCCTACACATCAGTTCTGATTCCGGATTACACCTGGTGGACATCAGCTCTCTTTTTCACCGCTGCGCTGCTCTTGGTCATGTACTGTCACACGCCTCACTGAACTTCAGCAACAGACCCTGGTTCCCTTTCAGCTCTGTCCTCTACCAGCCCAGTTTCTGCATGCAACAGGGGTAACCTTTGTAAAAGATACACCCTCGGTTAAAGCCCTTCAGAAATGACTGTTGAGCTTATCTGAACTTTTTTTTACGACCTGCATGGTCCTTCCAACTGGCCCCAGCCCATCCCTCGAGCCTTCTCTGAGCCTGTCCTCTTCCTCACTGAGCGGCATGCTTGGCTTTGTCCAGCTCTTCACACAAGCTGAGCATCCGCTACCACGCAGCCTTCACACAAGCAGTTGCTTCTACCTGAACCGCTCTCCTTCCAGCTTTCCCCATGGCTCCCTGCGTCAGTCCTTTCAGCTCCACCTTGCTGTCCCCTCCTGGACCTCCCTGACTGAGGCATCTCCCACCTTCGCAGACGGATCACGGCTCCTCCCTGTACTGTGAGCTCCACGCAGCAGAAACTGCCTCTCTGCTTCCCCCCCCAATCCCAATGCCTGGCACAGTGCCTGGCACAAGGTAGGAGGTGCTCGAGGAGTAAATGCCGAAAGCGAAAAACAAAACGGAAGAGGAAGAAAGGTCTTGGAAGTTCCAAGTTGATTGGTAAAAGTGTGTTGTTACTGGGGCTCCTGTTACACTCAAGGTCACATGGATTTAATTTGAGACTTTTTTATAGTTACAAATGTCAAGCTCCTTTGGAGGCCAAGCCTTCCATATGCACACAGTGTTTTTATTCAGTATAGCTGTTACCCAACATTTGAGACAGATTTGCTTCAGTTTGGTGGTTTGGCTCTGTCTAGCGTTTGCAGCCATGATCTCCACTTGCTAATTTAGGGCATACCTAGATTTCCAGCGCACATTTCCCCCTCTCGACAATGTAGGACAGAAGCCAGGGGACGTTGGTGTCCCTAGACGGTGCCTCCACATCCTGGCTCCAGAATCTGCGGTCTCTCTGGGTGCACTCTCTCTTCTGGGTCACTCCCATTTGTTCTCATTTCACTATTTTTGTCCCTGGCAATTGTCTGGACGGAAATTCACCAGAGTTCAACATTTTTAGCATTACTGGATCTTACAAAGGAGAGGAGAGAGAGGATGGTCCGCCCGGCATGGAGCAGAAACCAGTGCAAGCAAAGAAAAGGTAGCCGCTGGATCGAGGCAGGATTCCAGGACTGAGAAGAACCCTGACCTTCGCTGGAGGGGGCAAAAGGCATTAGGAGGTGTTCCTCTGTCTTAGGATGTTGGCTCTCTCAAAGCTCATCCCACATGTTCAAAAGCAACCAGGAGTGGAGGTGAGAATTAATAGTCACCCTGAACGGTAGCATGCCCAGCAAATGGAATAACGAACCCCTCAGGGTTAGATTGGCAGAACCACTAGCCTCTCCAGATTTTGGTTGTTTCACCCCTAAAATGAAACAGCTGATGATTTCTGAGCTCAACAATTTTTGTGAAGAAATGTCATTTACCACATCCCTGCATCATGCACCGCTAGTAAATGTTTAATGACCTGCAATAAGTTTTAGAGTTGCATTAATGATTTCCACTTACTGTATTTGACAAGTGTTCCAATTACCCTCCAAGTGAGGAAGAGCTGAGGAAGAAATGAGCTGAGGACTGGCAAGAGGTTGTAGCAATTTGTGTTGTACTTTGACCTGCTTTGTCAAGTTGTGAACAATTAGACTCACAGCTGAAAAGCAAGTGCTGCATGCAAAGCGGGTTATCTGAAATCAGGACTGCTGCTCCCGATGGCCGCCCCCACTCGTGCACATTTACCCTATCTGGATTTGGTGCTCAGCCCTGACAGGTGCTGGCTGATGATCTTCATAGCGTGCTGTGCGGTAGATGGCCTTGGTTTATAGAAGGGAGGAAGCCGAGGCTTGGAGAGGCTGAACAGCTAGTCCAGGGTTACAGGGGACAAACGGAAAGGCCAGCACTCAACCCTGGTCTGCGTTATTCCACCCAAACAGGCAAGAGATGGCCTGGGATGGACTCACAGACTTGACCATTTGCTGGATCTGGGAGGTGGCACATATTGGAGCCAGGTAAATCTGCTACTCAGTCCCTGCCTGAGGGACTTCATGACTATCACTTAAAAACTCTTCTTGCAAAGTAAGAGTAATATCTGCCTCCTTGGGTTGTTGAAGAGAAATTAGACGCAGTACCTGCTTCTTGGCAGGTGCTTTGCAAAAAAAAAAAAAAAAAAAAAAAGCAAATACGTTAGTTTCTTTCCCTTCAATAGAATGAAGAATTGAATCATGCAAAGTTCTTCAGGTCCAAAGGCATTTCATTTCAGCCTCCTCCAGGTTTCCCCACCAGCCCCTCCCTTCTCGGTCACCAATGTGGTGGTCATTATTTCTTAACCAGTATTGCCCCTGTTTTTAAGCTTATTTCATCACATGTTTCTCTGTCGTGCTGGATCCCTATTAATTTCAGTAGGGATGGCACGAGGTTAAGAAGCTCAAGAAGAGACCCAAAGCCGACAACCAAGACATACGGTTTTATTATGGGGAACTTATAGGAACAGTCCAGCGGTGGCAGGCTGGACAGAACTGCAACTGCTTATTAAAAGGATGCAATTTGTATAGCATCTTCACTTAGTACCCTCCCCCAGCACCCTCCACGTGGCAGCCCTCATTTCTTGAGTTAACTGCTGTCAGGTGTGTCTGCTATAGGGTCATTCTCAGTGTATGTGTAAGTTACTGTGGTCAGGCACATCTACCATACCTCTTCTGAGCCTCTAAGAGAGTCTGCAATTGAATGAAAACCCAAGCCTTGGAGGAAGGCGAGCTTTTGAAGCTTCCTCTCCTGCTCTGTGGCTTTCTGCACTTGGGGCTGCTTCTTGACTATCCAGAGTTCCCAGAGAAAGGTCAGAAAGGCCATTGCTGAGGTCTCTGACACTCATCTGGCCAGGCACTGCTACACACTCCACAGCAGTGAGCCCCCTCTGGACAAGCATACATCAGGTGTGGGCACC
Organism: Sapajus apella; assembly: GCF_009761245.1. Taxonomy (NCBI): domain Eukaryota; kingdom Metazoa; phylum Chordata; class Mammalia; order Primates; family Cebidae; genus Sapajus; species Sapajus apella. The sequence goes on from NW_022436942.1 coordinate 13,961,601, forward strand.
GCAGGGTCTGATCACGAGCTTTGTGCACACTCACCTGACCACCTGTGCAAGACAGAAACCTCTCTAAGGAACTCCTAAGATGAGCCACCCAATTAGGGGTTAATCCAAAGGCAAACTTGGGGCTTGGCAGATTCTCTAAAACAGTGACTCCCAAGCTGTTGGCACATAGCAGGGCAGTGCTACCCAGAGAGGAGCTACAGACGGGGCGCTGACTGGGCCCATTCTGGGAGACCCTTTGCCTGGGTACGGGTCTCTGGTCTTGGGCCACAGACGGAAGTCCTGAGAGTGGGAAGAACTACTGCCGGAGGCCACATCCATTTCCTTCACACCAGTCTGCAGAGGTCAGTCTTCACGTCGAAGCCTTCCGGCTCCTTGCTGTGTCATTCCCCACGGGAAAAATTCAGGCAGATCATGCCCATGAGTGCTGTGGCCTAGAATGACTCTCACCGCAGCCTATTTATTACACTAAGCCAGCCTTCTCCAGCGTGTGGACTCCCTAAACTCTCACAAAACACTCCTGCCAGGGCTGCCTTTTATGGGGATTCTCAGTACTCTGTCTCCATCCCTTTTTATGGGGAAATGAGGGACTGTAAGGCTGGGGCGATGAGAAGCTCTAGACAGGCCGCTGTCTGTCAGGTGTTTTGTGGGAGATATCTCTATCTTAGTCCAAAATATAGACCAGTTTTAGCAGGAAAAAGTCAAGGATTTGGTTACATAGTTTTTGCTTTAGATAAATGTCATGTTTCTCGTAGAAAATACAAACAGGCGAAAAAGAGAAATTGCCTGTAATCTCCTTCCCTCCCCAACCACTGGTACCAGTTAGAGGTGTATCTTTCTAGCCTTTTTTCATACATAATCCCCCTTTTCCCCGGGGACATTACACTCTGCACGCAGTTTTGAAACTGCTTTTCCTTTTCCTCCTCAAACACAGAGTATATGGAAAATAATCTAAACATTTCTTAATGCCTCCAAACAATGGATGTGAACTTCAGATCCCTTGCTCCTCCGTAACTGTGGTGTCCTTAGAACCTTAATTTATAATACTAATATTTATTGTTGACTATCATCTTCTTTGAGATTATGGCTTTTTATTTCATATTTTTTCTAAAGCCTCCTGTGTTGTGGGTTTGTTATCTCTTGATGCTGTCAATAAGCCTGCATGAAATAGAATTCCTTCTCCTTTCTGTATTAGTCCTCATCTTTTTTGACTTGAAAATCATGTAGGCCCTGGTGTTTGCACTGTCTATAAACTGAAAGTAAACAACATCTGAGTTAGGGACAGAGGATCATAAGTACTTGAGGTTTTCGTAGACAATGACTGGTGGGAGGTTAGAATGTAATCTTCAGCCTGGGACTCAGCACTTACCCTTCAGAGCTGGTCTAGGTCATTTAGCCATTTTCTTTTTTTTTTTTTTTTTTTTTTTTTGAGTCGGAGTTTCGCTCTTGTTACCCAGGCTGGAGTGCAATGGCGCGATCTCGGCTCACCGCAACCTCCGCCTCCTGGGTTCAGGCAATTCTCCTGTCTCAGCCTCCTGAGTAGCTGGGATTACAGGCACGCGCCACCATGCCCAGCTAATTTTTTGTACTTTAGTAGAGACGGGGTTTCACCATGTTGACCAGGATGGTCTCGATCTCTTGACCTCGTGATCCACCCGCCTTGGCCTCCCAAAGTACTGGGATTACAGGCTTGAGCCACCGCGCCCGGCCCTATTTGGCCATTTTCTCACCTTTTATAGGAAAAGTTATTCTTCTTTAGTCACTCTGAATTGGCCTAACCACCACAGCATTTCATGGAGAAGAGAAATCCTCTTAGCTGTCAGATATTTTCCTGACTAGGTGACATCTCTCTTGGATCAGATGCTTCTTTTTCTCCTCCACCGCGTGAAGGTTTAAATAAAATGTAGCCAGTGTGGAGAGTGAGATGATTGCAATTGTGGAGACAGAAAGGTAAGAAGTTTGAAGTTTAGACAAAGCACGTGTCCCACTACCAAGGTAAAACAAATAGTGATTCAGTCAAGCATCTGAGTTTTGGCTTAATTTCCCATGCATGTGCGTTGTAAGTTGTCTTGAAATTTCTTTGCCTTGTGAAAACAATTTTAACTACAAATAAACACACAAGCAGTATAAATACAGAAACCCCACACAGGCAGGGACCTCCCTTTGGTGAGAACACTATAGACATAGATGAATCACGCTGAGATAGTTTGCATCTGTGAGGTTCATGTGAACTTTGAGGCCACCGGACCTCAAGGCAAAAATAGATACCCTTCAAAGACTTTGTAGCTTCCAGGAATTATTCATGTGGAAACCAAATGAAGATGTTGATTTCCAAGAAAGAGATCTCACAACTACAGCGGATGACTGAGTGATTCCAGCCAAACACAAGAAAGCGTTTACTTTTTAAATCTATTATTGAAGGAATGTAATTGTAATTATGATACATTAGGATTCTGGGGTAGTTTTAAGCACTTAGCTTTAAGCACTCCAGTTTAGCCTTTTGAACAGCAAATTCATGTTTCAAATCACAATGAATATCTCTATTAATGCACTCTAATTCCTTCTAAACCTCACTCTTAAATTGTACCAGGCTGGAGCCGTAAAGGATTTCGTGTGGGAAGCCCCCATCTGCTTTTCTCCTTTGAGAGGTGGTTGTGAATGAGATCAGCCAATGGGAATAAGATAATCATTGTGTTCTAAGAGCCTCTTGTTCTGTGGAGTGTGTGACTTACAGACTGACGCTAAACATTTGAAATTGTAAATTTGAATAAGCCCGTAGAAATTGGGACACAGAAACATGGATCTTAAAGGCTAGTGCTGCTTCTGAGTGTTTTCTGGAGTGGTATTATGGTAGGAAGTGCCTCTCAGTAATGCTATTGTAAAGACAGCCTTACAGCTTGAAATTTGCCCCCAGAAAAACACTTGAAAATAGTATATCATTAATGACAAATTTCTGGTGAATTTACTAGACTATATTTTCTTCCAATGAATTTACCTCTTCATTGATTTTATTCATTCCTATGAAATATCTAAGGGCAAACTGCTCTGTTTTCATTTTACAGTTTGAGAAAGAAGTTAAACCCTAAGTAACTATAATAGTTTCTCTAGAACTTAAGATATTTTTATGCACCTGAAGATTTTTTCAGCCTTACTAGCCCATAGTATAAATATTTCTCCTATTTCTTGTATAGAAATCAGAAGTATCTCTATTCTTTCAGGAAGCTGAATTTCCACTTTTGGCATAACAAATCCCAGCAAAAACAGGAAATGTTTTATGTATCAAAAATCACACTCCTGATTTTATCCATGATGTTCTTCCTCCTTTCCTGTTCCCTACTGTCTACACTCAGATAATTCAAATTCATAACCCAACCCTACGAGAGCACGAGGAAGGACGGGGATAAAAGCCACCCCACTGAGGCTTCTCTCAAGGACCTAACAGTGCCTCTCAGCACCTTTTTGGCTATGGGTCTCTGCCTGCAGAGCCTCATCATTGGGGATGCCATTTTCTGGTTATCCACCCTTTCCCCAGCCCCATTTTCCAACTGGACCAGTCATAGCATTGAGTGTCCCCTGTGAACTGTGGAAGGAGAGCTCCCCACTTGAGCCCTTGGAGATGCTGCCTTTGGCTAAATCTTTTCTGACATTACAGGTGCCTCTCAAGTCAGCTTACCTAGATCCAACTAGTTCCTAGTTAGATATCCTGCTTTATCTCTCCTCATCTCTGCAACTTGCTCTAGAGGCTGCTCCCACAGTTCTTTAGCCTTTCATGTGCCATCATCTTTTCCCTAGTCCATTCAATTGGCTTCTCCGAGATCCAGCGCCCACCTTCTTTTCCCCCTCCCCTGCTTTTTCCTTGTGTTTCTCAATAAATACTCTTCACCTTTTCAAGACCACGTACCCAAATGTTGCCAGCTCACCTGAGTCTCAGTATTCCCTTGTCTGGACTACCTCTTTGTTGGTGATGACTCTTCTCTCTCAGGAGTTTATTTTGTATATTTATAAATATACAAAATATGTACATGTACATGTTTCTTTCATGAAACATTTGTTTAAAAACTATGATTACATATGCAGTATATGTTATGTACTTTTTTTTTTGGCTGAGTGCAGGGGACTTTATTGATGGTACGTGACAAAGTGGGGCTCTCTAAGCCCCTCCCTCTTCAGGGAGTCTGCATGGAAACTTGAGGGGAGATTCTCAGCGTGGTGGGGGACTGAGTGGCAGGGACTCCCCAGCAGCGAGGGCCTCTCCCTTCCTCTCGTGCTCTCGCTAGGGTTGGTGGTTCGGGGATCTTAGTCCTTGGTGGCCATGTGGGCCATGAGGTCCACCACCCTTTTGGTGTAGCCAAATTCATTGTCATACCAGCAAGTGAGCTTCACAAAGTGGTTGTTGAGGGCAATGCCAGCCCCAGTATCGAAGGCTGAAGACTGGGTGTCGCTGTTGGAGTCACGGGAGACCACCTGTGCTCAGAGTAGTGCACGATGACCTTGAGGGGGCGTCCAGTGCCTGCTTCACACCTTCTTGATGTCAGCATATTTGGCAGGTTTTCCAGATGGCAGATCAGGTCCACAACTAACACATTAGCAGTGGGGCCATGGAAGGCCATGCCAGTGAGCTTCCCGTTCAGCTCAGGGATGGCCTGGCCCACAGCCTTGGCAGTGCCAGTAAAGGGAGGGATGATGTTCTAGAGTGCCCCACGGCTATCACACCAGTTTCCCAGAGAGGCCATCCACAGTCTTCTAGGTGGCAGTGATGGCATGGACTGTGGTCATGAGTCCTCTTTCCACGATACCAAAGTTGTCTGACCTTGGCCAGAGGTGCTAAGCAGTTGGTGGTGCAGGAGGCATTGCTGATGATCTTCAGGCTGTTGTCATAATTCTCACGGTTCATGCCCATCATGAACATAGGGGCGTCAGCAGAGGGGGCAGAGATGATGACCCTCTTGGCTCCCCACTGTAAGTGAGTCCCAGCCTTCTCCATGGTGGTGAAGATACCAGTGGACTCCATGATGTACTCAGCACCCCATTGCCCCATTTAGAGGAATCTCACTCCTGGAAGATGGTGATGGGATTTCCATTGATGACAGGCTTCCCATTCTCAGCCTTGATGGTGCCATGGAATTTGCCATGGGTGGAATCATACTGGAACGTGTAGACCATGTAGTTGAGGTCAGTGAAGGGGTCACTGATGGCAACAATATCCACTTTGCCAGAGTTAAAAGCAGCCCTAGTGACCAGGAGCCCAATACGACCAAATCCATAGACTCCAGTCTTCACCTTCACTGTGGTGTCTCAGGGATGCGCTGGCGAAGCGAGAGAAGATGCAGCTGTCTGTCTAACGGGAGGAGCAGACAGCTACTTATGTACAATTTAAATATGCAAATCAACAAGATTAATAAAAGAAAGATGTGATATTCTCACCATCCAAAGACAATGACTGGCATTAGCCTTTTTCTCCTTAGCCTGTTCTTGTATGATTTTCCTGCTCACACGTGGCACCTCTCAGAACTGAATTGACCTGCATAGTAGAGAGCTTACCGCCACCCACTGTGTAAAGATAATATCCTTAAAACCCCCCTCACACTCACGACAGCCATGACATAGAGCTGAATCACAATGAGTGTCTCATGGATGGAAACACTTTCGTTTTGTTAAATTTCAACTGTTTTTAATTTGCTTGCTTTTGCTTGTACTAACCCTTCCTCTTCACTGTCAACCAAAAGATCATGAAAGACTGTTGATTTCTAAAGTCCAAGTAAATACTATGGCTTAGCAGGCTTAGCATTTAGGAAGGAGCTTGGGAGAAGCATTGGGGATGATGTGACTTATTCTCTCGGAGAACCCAGGTAGACACCAGTGACTGCTGCTTTCTTTCAGGAGCCCTCACAAGCTTTTCTTTCATGATCTACTCTAGAATCTTCTTTTTTGCTAAAGACAGGGTCTCATCATGTTGTCCAGGTTGGTCACGAACTCCTGAACTTAAGCGATCCTCCCGTCTTGGCCTCCTAAAGTGCTGGGATTACAGGTGTGAGCCGCTGTGCCCAGCCTACTCTAGAATCTTATCAAGACATGATACCATCTGTCTCCTTCTCACATGGCAGAATTCATTGTCTCCCGTGTTAAAAATTAGACCTGATCTGCCTATCTCCACTGTTTGGCCCCAGCCACATCTCTTGTTCACTGCCTTTCCTTCCACATCCCTAACAATACTGCAGCAGCCTCATTTTTGAGGACTTTTGGGGCCCTAAGATATAATCTATTGAAGCCAGAGGATTTGATCCCTTTTATTGCAGCAAGATTCTCCTCTGTGGTATTTTTATCTGTTTTGGAGCCTTAGTTTTTCTTGTGGTTTTTCTCCACCTTCTCAATGTGACAGGGAAAATAATACTTCTAATCCTGGTGATGAGGGAAGGTCATTCCAGAGAGGCAGCAAATACAAAAATCAAGCAAGATTTGGAACAAGAAAGCCCAACCTTCGAGTCAGAACTAGTTGAAGTGAAGAGCTCGCTCTGATCTCCCTTATCTAGAAAACTATTTAAGAGAAGAACCAGCATGGAGAAAGCCAGAGAAGGGGAGAGAACCTGGCATTCTCTGAGGCAGCCCCCACCACAGTCTCACCCTCTTTACCTCTGCCTGTGCCGCTCAAAAAAGAAAGTAGAAGCAGAGGGGGATGGCCTGTCATGGCCCTTTTCCAAGAGGGAACAGAACAGTTCTGATTTTACATCAGAGGCTTCAAGAATAGCGGGTAAGGCTCCAAGAATGAAGCCCACTGTATCCCTAAGCTATAGCTCAGTCCAGTGCATCTGTCCCTGAATCTGACCCACACGTGGTAGAAAGGCAGAAAGATGTTAGATGCTTGTCCCATAGTTAGATCTGGGCAGTGTTACAAAGGAACCTGGTTTTGGAGAACAACAATACACATTAGTGTATTAAAGACTCAGAAAAGCCCTGTGACAAAAAAGAGTGTTTCCTGAACTCTTTTGAGCATGAGGAATCTTCATTTGGCAGTCCGCTGTTTTCATTCAGAAGTGGGTTTCGTGGGAAATGCTCTAGAGGCCACCCTAAATTGACTGATTTATTCTGTGAAGAGGAGTTTGCCGGGTAGCTGAGGTTAGAAGGTAGATGAGAAAATAGACCTGTTTTTCTGTGTTCTCACTCAATATGTTAGCTCAGTTCTCAGCTTTGTTTCTCTCCCCTTTTTTTATATGCATTCCCTAGAACACTTGTTTCGATTTTGTAGTTTAACTCTCATGTAGACATGACTGTTCACAAATCTTTTTTGGCCCTGACCTCATTCCTGAGCACCACTCCCACATTTCCAACTGTATATTCACTAGCCCTTCCACCTGACATCAGGCATATGCCCCAAATTCAACACGCCCAAAATGGAGTGTCTTCTCCTGCGGACCCGCTCTTCTGCCTGTCGCTTCTGTGTTAATAGCATCACTGTCCTCTGTTGTCCAAGCTGGGAACCTCGGCAGATTTGCAGGCATTTTCTTCTCCTTTACTTTTCACATAATTTTTTAAAAATTATACATTTTCTCTCTAAGAATTATCTGTTTCCACAGACTTAGTTCAGACTCATATTTTACTTGGACAATTGTAAGAGTCTTGGATAAATTATGAGTTGAGTAGAACTTCTGCAGGAAAAGAGAATGTGGCAAGGGGATCCTCTATATATCTGTTTGTCACAATAGAGTTATAAATTATGGACATGCTTGGAAAATGTTAAGGAGACTCTAACATTAATATTAATGAACAGAGTGAGGCTTCAAAGCTATTGAGCAAGAGAAGCAGGAATGCCCCCAATCCTCCCCTGTCAACCTTCCTTCTTTTCAGTGGAATGTCGGGGGGATCTGAGCACAGGAATGGAAATGGCAGTGAGAAATCTCTAAAATGTTAAATTTTTATTTAATGATAAAATGTGGGATAACCATTTTATTCGTAAAGTCTAAGGGAGTTCACAAAATTGTTTATTTCTTTTGTACAATTTCTTAAGATCCCGTCTGTAAACACTTAATACAAAAATAACAAAGTTCCAAGTAAATTACTATTCTATTGACTTTTATATGTGAGTTTTCTTTAATTTATTCATTCATTATCGCTAATACTCTATAAATTCTCTTCGTATATATACTCATTTAGTCTGAAAAAAGTGGTATTTATCAAGTGGGGAAAATTGATTCTCAAAGTGACTAACTCACTTTCCCAGTATACTTGGCTCATAGCTTGAAATTGACTTTGGACTGCAAGGTTTGATCACTTTTCATTTCACCATAGCCGGCTCCCAAACCCAACTTAATGGGTTACGTTCAATGAATGAGAGGTGGGCTTCCCAGGCCTTCACTGTGTAAGGAGCTGACACAGGGTTAACTGTTACCAGGCAGAGCCAGAGAGGCCTTATAGGTAGGGCTGGTGTACAGCATCTAGCCCATATAACCTAACCATGAACCACAGATGAGCCTCCCTGCCCTGCCAGATGAAGTAATGTAATTTATTTTGAACAGGAGCATGTGGCAAAGAAGAGGTCCTGTTTACTTCCACAGTGGACAGTGCAAGATGTTCTCAGTACATTATACAGTCTAGATCTCATTGTTTATGGGTCTGGTTTTGCCCTCATGCAGCAGATGTAGTTCCTTATTTATAGCACCATAAAGAGACTACGGTGAAGGTCACCTCAAGATTCTTGACAGGCAAATACAGGCAGAGCTCCTTTACATCTTTTTTTTTTTTTTTTTTTTTTTTGAGACAGTTTCGCTCTTGTTACCTGCGCTGTAGTGCAATGGCTTGATCTCGGCTCACCGCAACCTCCGCCTCCTGGGTTCAAGCAATTCTCTTGCCTCAGCCTCCTGAGTAGCTGGGACTACAGGCATGCGCCACCATGCCCAGCTAATTTTTGTATTTTTAGTAGAGACGGGAACATCCTTTTTTTTTTATTATTTTATTTTTTTTTAGAATTTCAGGGATGGAGATCCATGAGCTTTAGTCAAATGTATAATGTGAAGATCAAGAAATTATTTTCCCTTTTCCAACCACAGAATTTTACTGATTTGATATGATTTCCTCCTGTTTGTTTCATTCTGAGCATGAATAACTGGTCAGCCACTGTTCTCTGAATAAATCCATTTTAAATGCTTGAAGGGGAGTGTGATGAGATTGTTTCTCATTCTTTCCCTCAGGCTAAAATACTACTATTACTTTAACCTCTTCAAAGCTTCCATTTTCCACCCCTTGAACTGTGTTTACTTCTATTCCTGGGACCCTGCTCAGTTGTTCCGTCACATTGCTGTTTTTCAAGTAAAGAGGTCCGAATTGGACACAGATCAAACAAGGGTGTGACCAATGTAGGGTATTAGTAAAGAAATTGCTTCCTGGCCTCTGCGAGTCCTACCTGTCTTGGCACACAAACAGTGAGCCTTTGTAGTCAACAACCATCTTTAAAAAGAAGAGTTTATCCTACTCATAAATAGACTGTGGTAGAGAGAAAAATAAATGCTGTTGGTGGCTTCGCCCAGTCTGGCTACTTGCCGTGAGGAAGAAAATGTGCTTGATTTGGCACTTAACAAATGGTTGTACACATTTGTGCTGGGGGACCGTGCGGAATTGTGAATTTTAGATATTGACCCTGCGCTTGAGAGAAGCAGAATACATATCCTCCGATGCAAATGAAAAATAAGGTATTGATGTACACATTGAAATCTACACATACAGGCAAAACTTTTTTCGGCAAGGTGCCTTTAAAAGGGTGCTGAATAAGAAATCACTGATATTTTCAGATCTGAATCTAATTTGAACTCTGTAGTCCTTTAAGAGAAAGTTTGAAAACCCACCAATTGGGAATGTAAAATTGTACAGTCATTCTGGAAAACTAAATGGTGGTTCTTCAGAAAGTTAAAGTTACCAGATGGCTCAATAATTTCACTCCTGGGTAGAAGCCTAAGAAAACTGAAAACATATATTTACACAAAATCTTGTACACAAATGTTCATAGCAGCACTATACATAATTTAAAAAATGAAAACACACATGTCTACCAACTAATAAATAGATAAACAAAATGTTATATGTTCGTGTGATGGAATATTATTTAGCCACAAGAAGGAATGAAGTACTGATGCATGCTGTAACATGGATGAAACCTGAAAACATGTTTCACAAATGAAACCAGTCATAAAGACCACCTGTTGTATGATGCCATTTATATTAAATGTCCAGAATAGATTACTCCATACACACAAAGTAGATTAGTATTTGCCAGGGCTTAGAAGGAAGGAGAGATAGGGAGTATCTACTAAAAAGTACAGGGGTTAGGGAGTCCTCCTTCAGATTATGAAAATGTCCTGGAATTGAATCACGGTGATGGTTGCACAGCCCTGAGAGTGTACGAAGAAACACTGAATTGTATCACTTTAAAAGGGTGAATTTTATGGCATACAGACTATAATTCAAAAGCAGAAAACAAACACACAGACCCCCTCCCCCCTTTTTTTTTAGGAAATAATATGCACTTGAAAACTTTTCATTAATGACTGAGGTTTTTACCTGATCTGGAAAATTTTGTGTTTGTGCACTGGCTTCCATGGATGTTGCTGATATACAAGATGGTAGACTAAGATGTTTCTACAGAAAGTAGCTGAATATGACATTGAGAAATTCCTCTAGGTGGTATGAATACAGATTGGGCTGGCTGTGAAGAAAGCAAGGAACATTGGGCTCAGCTGTGGCTCTATGAGTGGGTACTTATTTTTACTGCTACTTAAAGATCTGAATTTCTTTTTCCCTTGACCATCATTTGTGAAGGTTTTTGCCTAGGAGCTTAATTGCATGGTTGGGGTCTTGTTAAATGAATCATCATATTTGCAAACTTCTTTCATAGTTTTCATTCTGAAAATTGAATGACAAGAAATACACCCAAACTAATTCCAGGCTGTTAGGATTATTTTTTTCCCTCGAGCTATTTTTTGGCACCATTAATTAGCATCTACAGCCTGACCATCCTCTGATGATGGTAAGGTAACCCTGGCTTGTCCCTCAGCTGCCCTGCCTTCTTTCCCAACAGTGCGTTTCTTATACTTTTGAAAGAGAACAACGCTTCTGCATCTGAACACAATCCACAAGGTCTGATGCTTTTGAACAAAGTGGATGCTTCCTCCCTGTGCCTTGAAATTGATATACACTGTCAAAAACGGTTTTCCGAATGGCTTCTCTTTGTCACCTTGTACCAGATTTTCTCCTCCATTCTGAAAACGTGCAGTTTAATGTTGCATTTCGAATCAGTTTCAGCTGAAAGAGTGTGTAATGGAATCAGGGCATCCCATGAATACTGTTAACTGTGTCAGAAATGCCTTTTTGTTTGTAGCTCTGCGTTCCAAGGGGACTGATGACAACAGTGAAATTACACTGGGGGCCTTGCTCAATAATAGGTTCCTTGTCTGTGATGATTTAAGAGAGGTACTAAGGGTGGCTTCTCCCATCCTGGTGCTTCTGAGTTTGGTTTATACTTCTTAGAATCTAAATTGTGGTGATTATCACCTCCTGAGAAGAAAAGTAGTAACTGGAGTCCTTGTCAGTATTTTCCTACCCCAGCGTGTATCAGGCTTCTTTTCAGAAGCATTTCACTCTAACCCCGAAAATTGCGTAAGAAATCACCTGACTCTGCCCCTTTTTGTTATCAGCAAGGATACCAGCGCCCAGAGTTACAGACCATTAACAGAAGCCCACTGTGGAGCTGGCATCTACAAATTCTGATTCCCAGGCCTGTGCCGTTTCTGCCACAGCACACAGCCTTCTACCACCAATTACTCACATATATGTGAATTTCCTCCAAAGCCATGAACCTTCTTAGCTGGAGGAGGGCTTGACAATTAGCCTTTGCCCCACAGTCTTTACCATTTCAGGCTTTGGCTGTCACATTATAGCCTTCCAGGTAAACTCTCAGACCCTAACAACCCAGAAAGGGTAAATGACGGCAGGCCTTTCCTCAGGCATATGCGTGTGAGGAAAGAATTTGTTACTCGTTTGCATGAATCTGAAGCTTTCTTTATAGCTGTAGCCAGTGACACTAGACTACTTTATTTTGGGTTCCTCTGCAGTACGTATGGTAGGTGGTCAATATTTTTATAATATATTTTTTTCTTAGGTAAAACTCTAGTATGCATTGTAATTAAGATGGAGCAAGCAATTGACAAATGTGTGGGTAGATTCCATGCTGCAAGGTTGGCTGATTGCTTAGGAATCAAAGATGGGAATGGAGTTCTGCACTCCCAAGACTCTTTTAAACTAGAGCCTCCAAGCAGTTTACTTTGCTGTTCAGCAAGTTCCCATGCTGCAGAGAGAAGAAACCAAGGTATAACCAAGTAAAATGACTTGGCTTGGATTTGGACTTCAGATATAAGCTTGATCGCTGTCCTTTGTCTTGCTTGGAGGATTTTTAAAACCTTTTACTCCATAGAAATTGGTCTCCTGGACATAATTACCTGCTTCTCAAGTCCAGCAGCTTGGAGATTTTGGGTTTCTTTTCCATTTCTATTCTACAGAGAGATGCTACCTTTATTTTTGAGCTTGACTATATATATGTGTGTATATATACGTGTGTGTGTTTTCTCTTTCTCTCTTCCACTTCGTATGTTAGAGGTCACTGTTGTGTGTCTAGGGCAGAGGGAGCACTTGAAGAAGTAGCTCTGCCACATGGGCAAAGCTTTCTACTGAGGCTGAAAAGCTCTATGGCTATTAATTGTCTCCATGCCATGTTTCCATAGCACCTATTTATTATTTGACTGTGAATTTGGGGATTTTGTATGGTTTTAAGACAAAAGATTTTTACCTTGACAGGGCAGAAGGGCTGAAGTATGCTCTGGAATGTACCTTGGCAGAACATGGGCTTTTAGGCTTTCCGAGGGTTACACAAAGAAAATGCTGACAGTGTGTTCCTGCATTTGCCCTACTGATTCTCCAAACTTCATCTTCCTCTTAAAACTGAATTTATGCTGGGCATGGTGGCTCATGCCTGCCATCCCAACACTTTGGGAGGCTTACGTGTGAGAATCACTTAAACCCTATACCCATCTCTACAAAAAATTTTTAAAAATTAACCAGGCGTGGTGGCACATGCCTGTGGTTCCAGCTACTCAGGAGGCTGAGGTGGGAGGATCACTTGAACCCAGGAGGCCAAGGCTGCAGTGAGCCATGATCAAGCCACTGCACTCCAGGCTGGGCAACAGAGCAAGACCCTATCTCAAAAAGAAAGAAGGAAAGAAAGAATTTGTTATTCATTTGCATGAATCTGAAGCTTTATTTATAGCTGTAGCCAATGACACAGTAGCTCTGTAGTGTACTGAAGCAATGTCATTTCATTTTAGTGAAAGTTAGAAATGAGGGGGTGTGAATGAATTCTACTATTCAAACCCAGTAGCATCCTGTGTGTTAGGGGTGGAGGGAGAACACTTCTGAGGCAGCCTAGAAGGAAAGTTCCTTACTCTGCAGGGTGAAACCACACCACACAACAGTATATGTTGAGTTTTGCTTGTCCTTAAACATGCGAGATATCTTCCAAGCAATAGAAAATGTAATTGGCTGTTCGCTGCCTCACAGCAAGGACATCCTTCCTCTATTTACTCTTGGTAGTGATGTATGAAGGGGAGGTGGCTTTCCTGTCCTGCTGCCACCTCCAGACTCCTGGGTGGCTGTCTGGGCCTTGAACTTTGGCAGCCCCATGGTGGTAAGTAGCCCATAGGTAATGAATATAGTAATTGACTTGGGAGGGGTGGTTCAGTTCGGTTTTGCTTTATCAGTGTTACAGATTGAACACATTGACAGTTTCCCTGTGGCCACTGAATAAATCACACATGGATGTATACTGTCAGAGCCTCTGGGTATAGTTTCAAGTCAGCTCTTGGGTGCCTAGTGAAATATGTGTATCAGGCTGGTACATGATGCCCAGGCTACAGGGGAAGATCGAACCTATTTAAACTTTATTTATTTATTTATTTTTTGGAGACAGAATCTTGCCCTGTTGCCCAGGCTAGAGTGCAGTGACGTGACATATCTCATCATAGCCTTGACTTTCTGGGCTTCAGTGATCCTCCCGTCTCAGCTTTCTGAGTAGCTGGGACTATGGGCGTGCACCACAACACCTGGCTAATTTTTTTCTATTTTTGGCAGAGATGAGGATCTCACAATGTTGCTTAGGCTGGTCTCAAATCCCAGGCTCAAGTGATCTTCCTGCCTTGGCCTCCCCAAGTGCTGGGATTACAGGTGTGAGCCATCATGCCTGGTCTAAACTTCTTTATATGGCTAAGATTAACAAGATCTAACCTTTGGTCGAAGGGCTGATGAATTCTTTAGTCATGCATTTAATCCCTCACTTGGAAGCTCTTCTTATACTTCTGTCGGCAGTTCTGAGCCTGTTTTTCTAGGTCCTTTTCTTAAAGCACAAGTGGTGTAGAAAAGTACAGACATTTTTAGGCTTAACCAGTTCTTATTTTTATAAGAAGATTCAGTCACTGGCTTCTCAGTTAGTGGCTCCTGAAGCAGATGCAGGATAGTTTTGCCGCTGTGCCTGAGCTCCAAATAACGGCCTCTGAGATGTGTGTGGGCCACCTGGTGGAACTTGAGGCGCGTGGGGTTCGTGAAGAGTGGCAGCATTACAAAGATGAATCAGCATTCAGGAAGACTCCAGCTCTCCTGTGACTGCATAGCCAAATCTGGGCAAATCGGTTCCTCTTCAAATTTACAAAAGGAACACACACTTCCTGTAACAATCAAATACTACAAAAATATAGAAAGAAAAATGAACCAGGTGCAGTGGCTCATGCCTGTAATCGCAGCGCTTTGGGAGACTGAGGTGGGAAGATTGCTTCAGTCGGGGTATTCGCAACGAGCCTGGGCAACCTAGTGAGGCCTCGTTTCTATAAAGAATAAAAAATAATTTTAAAAATTATAATAAACATTTTTAAGAAGAAAAATTAACTTTCTCTCCCACTTCCACTGTCCTTGCCGCTCACTCAAACATAATTAAATGTTATCAGGCCGCCAGGTGTCGAGGTGGTCAGTTAGGCAGTGAACCAAACTGAAAGTAACAATCAAGCCTTTCTTTTACTGCCGTAGTGCTGGCAAGAGGCAACGAGGAAAGTGCTGGCTCCCCAGTGTTCACTTTCCCCATAGGACGGCACCAGGTAAAGGTCTGGGAGATGACATGCGCACTGGCAGGAGGGAGTCTCAGTGCCTGGAGCTGTGAACTGAAGGCTTTGCCATTTTGTGGGCCGAGGGATGGAGGGCTAGGGGGAGAAGAGGAAAGACGGGGAGTGGACTTGAGTCAGAGTGGAGAAGTGTCTCAGTGGAGACTCCTAGGCTAGGAGGCAGGAGGGTGTGGGGGTCTGAGTCCCGGGTGGCAGCTCTCCCAGAGGCTGCGGTGCAGGGACTGTGCCCCACGTCCAGTGTGGAGAAGGGAGCTTCTCCCGAGAGGCCTGCTGGGGAGAGCCTTTGTAATGGCCTGTGGTCAGGCCTGAAATGTCGCACACAGGATTTGGGTGTGGAATCAGACTCCTTGTGTAGATGGGCTTTCTATATATAGTTTTTGTTTTCACAAAAGCGGGGTTACCACACATTACTCTGCAGTTTACTTTTCTCACTTAGTGTATCATAGATAACTCCAGTCACAAAGGAGACTTTTATTATTATTATTGAGATAGAGTCTTACTCTGTTGCCCAGGCTGGAGTGCAGCAGTGGCTCAATCTCAGCTCCCTGCAACCTCTGCCTCCTGGGCTTAAGCAACTCTCCTGCCTCAGCCTCCCGAGTAGCTGGGATTATAGGCACCTGCCACCATGCCCAGCTACTTTTTGTATTTTTAGTAGAGATGGGATTTCAACATGTTGGCCAGGCTGGTCTCAAACTCCTGACCTCAAGTGATCCATCTGCCTCAGCCTCCCAAACTATCGGGAGTACAGGTGTGAGCCACACAGCGCCTGGCCTCTGTTTTTTTTTTTTTTTTTTTTTTAATGACTGTATAATGCCTTATAGAATACATGCCAGTCCATTCAACAGTTCCCCTTTGGACAAACATTCTGGCTGTTTCCAGTCTTTGTTCCAGTGAATAATGTCAAAGTCTGGATTGTATGTGTATCCTGTGTACTAAGTCTTTCATTTCTTTAGAATGTGTTCCCAAAAATGGAGTGACTGAACGACTGGATATGCAATTATAATCGTAATCAATTTAAAAGGTGTGACAATTCCCATTCCCATTATGAAAGTTACTTTTTCCTCTTACTCTATGAAAACTACTATATATTTTTGAATGTTTACCAACCTAATGAGCAAAATTCTATATTGCTTTTACTTTAGTGTGCCTTTTCATGGACTAGTGAGATGGAGCATCTTTCCATATCTTTATTAAACATTTGCATTTTTCCTCTGTCAGTTGCCATCTTTTTTCTCAGCTGTTTTTCTTCTGCTTGTTTGTCAAATGCCTGTTGGCACATGTCAGTCCTGCTCTGAGAACATCACACTGAGTTGGGATTTAACAAGAGTTGATATGATCCCTTGAAGAGAAATTGTAAAAGCAAGTTACTATGTGAAGTGAGCACCCTGTTTTACTCTCCTGGTCCCTCCTAGCCACAACACCAAACAAACACTTAATATTAAGTAATACTAGTCACTTAATATTTAGACGAGGGAAATAAAGGCATGTGTTTTTAACTCCAAAATATAGACTTAGAAGAGACAAGTAGTGGGATTTTCTAGGATTTTTTCTCTAACTCAAAATTCTAATTGGTTAGGAATCAATTACCTTTATCCTGTCATGTAGCTAATATTTGGGGCAAGGACCAGACGGAGTGTTTTGTTTTGTTTTTGTTTTTGAGAGTCTCACTCTGTCGCCCAGGCTGGAATGCAGTGGCATAATCTCGGCTCACTGCGACCTCCATCTCCCGGATTCAAGCGATTCTCTTGCCTCAGCCTCCCAAGTAGCTGTGATTACAGGCACCTGCCACCACACCCAGCTAATTTTTGTTTTTTTTAGTAGAGATGGGGTTTCACCCATCTCTTGGCCAAGCTGGTCTCAAACTCCTGATCTTAAGTGATCCGTCCCCTTGGCCTCCCAAAGGGCTGGAATTACAGACGTGGGGCACGGTGCCCGGACTGAGTTTTTAAAACTATTAATGTTTTTGCTTTACCTCTCTTTCTCCCATTCTTGCAGTTGACTCATAAGAACACATTAAACCTTACCGTTCATTGTATCAGAAATAACGCCCGCCTCAGCCTCCCTAGTGTAATGTATACACTCAGGGCTGTCTTTGTGAGCCTCCAATGTATGTGAACTTGGAATTAAATTAATGTCATATAAATTTCAGCTGCAGTCTTTAAAGGAAAGGCTAAGCTTAATATTGGATAGTGTGCTGAAGACCCTTCCCCTCTGTATGGGAAGGGGTGCTGGGTGGGAGGTGACTGCCAGTGGATTAAATCACCTTAACCCCAGCAACTGTCTCATTTAACCTCTGGAATGTTACTCAAATTCTGGCCACAGTAATATCCACAAGTCCAGGCCTGAGGCCCCAGAAGGAAGGTCAGAGCGTGTCCGTAGGTCTCCTGCACCGTCGCTGCCACAGCTTTTCATTTTTGTATTTTCTTAATTTTCTTTAAGAAAAGCATCTCATAAAATAATGAAATACAAGTTAGGAAGCACAGGGGTCCTGTGATGAGAGACTGTAGCTTTAAAGGCATTTCTCTGCTTTACTGATTGTTGAGTATGAGATTTGTCAGCTTTCACATGCACTTCGTTCGCTTTGAAACCCCTTTCCTCTCATTGCCCCACTCCAGATTGGAGACCAGCACTCTGACAAATTGATCCCAAGATCAGAGGAATGAAAGAGAGAAAGATCAAAAGGAAGCCAAGGATCACATAGGAAGAGGCATCGCGATGTAGGCGCTGGGAAGGTTGGCAGTCAAACACGCTGTCATCTTTAATCCATGGATGCCTCTTAAAGGAAGAGCTTGGTAGTTCAAACAGAAGTGAAAAATGTTCTGTGCATAGATGGATTTGGATATAATTATCTATTTAAGAAAGTAATAAACTAGGCTTGCCCCAGCAGTCATATTGTCACAGAACGCAGATACCTCACTTAGTGTGAACTTGAAATTAGAAAACAAAGTAAATGTGATGGGCTGCTGTCTTCGCTGCCCTCTCCCTCCCTTAAGGGGAAAGGCTCTGCCTTGTTTCCACTTGTATTTCAAGGCACTTCTTGGTGGCAACTCAGCCAGATCATTGTCCTCTTAGGCCTGCTGTCTTTTTGCAAAACCAACAAAAAGGCGTATGGATTTTTAAGGGCTCAGACTATATGTTATATGATGTTGCTGCTAAGAAAAGTCCTACTTAGAGCCCTCATTTCTGGATTCTTCTGTTCATCCACTCAAGTCCAGGTCCGTCTTCATTCACTTAATCACTTATCCATCAGCAAGCAGTTGCTACGTGTCTGCCACGTGCCAAGGACTGAGCACTGGAGATGCAGAGATAGCGGCATAGACTCTGCCTGGAAAATATCCGCGGGGTAGTTCAAGACATCCGTGGAAGCCCACAGTCATAGCAAGGACTGGGGAGGGTACGGACAGGCATACGACGTCATGAAGTCACAGAGCAGGGGCACGGAGGGTAGGCCAGGAGGATAACAGAAGGTGTTCAGAGCTGACTCAGAGAAACGGGCTGGCCATGAGAAGGGAGAAGCAGATGTGAAAGAAGTAGCAAGAGTGAGGCTAAAGCTAAAAATACAGGCAAGAACCAGATAATGAGGGAAACTGGAAAAGCTGGGGATCCATCACAGGGCTTTAGGTAGGGGGTGTGGCATGATGAGAACGGTGCTTTAACGTCACCTTTGTGACCTTATGAACACGAGGCAGTGGAGGGCAGAACAGGGGGCTGAGGAAGCAGTGGAGAGCTCCTGAGTCACGCAGATAAGCTCTGATAGAAACCAGAACCAAGGCCCTAACAGGAATCAAGGAAAGAGAGGGATTTGTGTGCTGCTGAGGAGGCGAAATCTACATGCCTGGGTGCCTGTTTGGACATGTGAGGTGAGAAAAGTGAGGAGCCTAGCATGGCTGTCTGTCTGCTGGGATGGGTAACTGGGTGGAAAATTGTGGTGTTCTCAGTGATAGAGAATGCTAGAAGACAGATTTGGGAGGGGGCTGGGGACAGGATCATTAATTTTGAACCTTATTAAGTATGAGCTGCCAGTGAATATATCCAAGTGGATCTGTTTGTTGGCAGTTGGCTGTTTAGGGCCAAGCACAGCAGAGATGCGTGTGCTAGAAAGGTTGTCCGGAATCACCAGCATATTCATTGTTGAAGCTGTTTATCCATTCGCTAAGTATGAGGGGTATACACTCAGGGCTCTCTCTGTGAGCCTGTGACCTGTGTGCCACACAAGGCCCTGCTCTCAGAAGCCTCACATTTGTTGTAATGCTCTGCTGTGGCCGCCTTGAAATTCTCCATTTTTCATCAAGGGGCCCTGTGTTTTTATTTTGTGCTGGACCCTGAAATTACATAGCCCTGCCTACAATGGCCTGGCACGGTGTGCCACAGTAGGGGTGCAGTGTTGATGAAGACAGGCATGGTTCTTGTCCGGCTTACAGGCTAGCATGGAAAGCAGACAGTTAAATAATCAATTATAAAATGTGATGAGTTCTGTATGAGGAGAGGGACCAGGCTAAGGGAACACATGTGGAGGGATGGAAATCTAATCTAACCTAACCTTGGGGGCTGAGGAGTTAGGGAGTGACAGCACCCAGGGAGAATAGTGAGACAGAATCCCAGTCCACAACACCAAAGAATGGAGGGAGAAGTCAGAGAGAGAATGTCCTGGGAGTTAGGAGGGAAACCAGGAGAAGGCGTATTCCTGGTGCAGGGTTAGGAGGCAGTCAGACAGTGCCAGGGAGATCAAAACAATGACATGACCAGTAGCTGTAGCAACAAAAGGGCCGTTTGTTGACTCTGGTGACAGTAGCTGGGTGTAGAGGGAGGCAAGATGTTAATTTACCTCTGAGGGATCAATGGGAGGTGAGGAAGTAGGTAGCTCCTGAATGTAGATTATTGTCAATTTATAAGGCTTAGGTTCTCAGGAAAGAAAAAAGGACATTTCAAAGGTGGAGTTTGGAGTAGGAGAGTATCATTTGTTTGATTTTGCTCTTGCCGTGATTTTCAGAGTGTTTTAGCAAGGTTTTGTTCTGTGGGCAGAGATCCAATGGAAAGAGAGGTCGGAAATACAGGAGTGGGAGTAACTGACGTCGGGAGAACCTTGAGGTGTGGGAAGTGACAGACACGCTAGCTCCGGTCAGGAAGAGAAGAGGAAAAGAGAGCTGAGGAGCAGCAAATTTCTAGCTGAAGGCCCCTTTCCTCTGTAAAATCCACCCCATGTGACTTGGTTAAGTGAACATCTGCTGCCTTTTAGTTCTTTTCTCTTCCTGCCTCAAATTCAAGGAACAGTTTCTTCTAAGTTCTTTGATCTGCTCGTAGTCAACAAACATTCATTGGGCTCCTGCTCTGTGACAGACACGACCTAAGCCTTTGGAGTTCCCAGGCCCCCGAGCTCCTGACACTCAGGTCCTAGAGGAGACGCTTCCTTGGCCTGATTGGGCATCACTGGCTCTTCCTAGCCCATGCCTGGGAACTCCACTGCAATTCAGGGGCTGTGCAGAAAAAAAGGAAAAGGCTAAAGGTAGCTGTAGGCAGAATCTTGAAAGAGGGGATTACCTTTGGAATTTATCACACCAGCTCCCCGGGATTCTCAGGGGCCCTCTAGATCCTGTAAGATTAGGCCCAAACCTAGAATTTCCTGACCCTGCCCCCTTTCAAATTCTCTCAGTCCTGTCAAAACTCCTACTCCCTTATTATAGTCATACTCACCTGATAATTAGGACAAAGACCATTGGAATTAATTCACACTGATTAGTGAATGGTGGATAACACCTTGATGGGGGTGGGGTGATAGTGATTGCATTTCACAAGTGCCAAGTTTATAAGAAGGCATCTTTCACTTAGCATATTTCAGACAGCATAATAAAAGTGGCAAGGAGTATTATAAGAGGCCTCATCTTCTCACAGCCAGTTCCCCTAAACGTTTCCATTTTCTCACATCTTCCTCTGCTTTTTTTTTCTCTCCCTAGAGTCATAAGTTCTCTAAGGCCCCTAAGATTTTTGCCATCATCTCCTTCCTCGGCTGGACTCCCCCACTCCTGTTTCTATGACAGCAGCAACTAGGGCACAGGTGGTGAGGGGTTGGGGGTGGGCTCATGACAGCTGCAGCCATTTATAGGGATTGTTTCCAAGTCAGGGACTGCCTCTGCATTGGGAGGGAGAGATGCCTAGAGGCTTCTTGGCACAAAGAATGTAGCCTCCCTAGAATCAAGGAGGCATCCACTCAGATGTGAGCTGATTGAAGGCATTTCCCAGGTTGGTGGCTCCTCACCGAGAAGCCTGTCAGGTCTCAGGTCTCCAGCTCCCTGATGCCTGGGAGCTGTTGGGTTCATACAGAATGCAATTCCCTAAGCCACTTCCATTTGTTGTAGAAATGGCAACATTCTGCCACAACCGATCGATAGCTGAAAAGTGGCTGTCAGGAACCACTTTGGAATCAGAAGGTCTGAGAACAGGAGGCACCGCTGGGAATAGGCCCAGGAAAGGTTGCTCATGGTTATCGATCCTGCAGCCTCTCCTGTAGACATCTGCCTCAGGCAACTCTGTTCTCTCAAAAATCCTCGACTGGGCAATAGCTCTTTATACACATTTTTTGGAGTGTATGAGTTTCCTGAGTCTTGAGATGAGTGGGTTTTTTTTCCCCTGGACCCAGGATATCACCCTAGAAATTCAACAGTGTAGGCCACACATTCTCAGATTTCAGTATGCTTATGAATCACCTGGTGATCTTATCACAATGCAGATTCTAATACAGTAAGTCAGGGGTGGAGCCTAAGAGTCTACATTTCTAACAAGCTCCCAGGTGAAGCCAATGCTGCTGGCCCACAGGATCGTTTGAGTAACGGGAATCTGGAACTGTACTGTCTGTTACATTAAACACTAGCCATATGTGACTGCTTAAACTTAAAGCTAAGTTAATTAAACTGAAATAAAATTAAAAATGCAGTTCCTTGGCTGCACTAACCACCATTTAAATGCTCAGTACCCACATGTGGCTAGTGGCTGCCATATTGGACTGCACAGACAAGAGCATGACCATGATCACAGATGGTTCCACTGGGTAACCCTGGGCTCGAGCAAGACTGTTGCATCATTCATCCATCCATCCATCCGTTTATTCACTGAGCGTTTGTTTTGTGCCAAGAAGTATGCTTGGTGCTGGAGCATTTAGGCACAGTTCCACCTAGCAGAAAAAGTAAACATAAGCTAACTGGAATGCGGTACACTAAAAAGAGAGATGCCTCCCATGTTGTGAGGGATCCAGAGCTGGGAACAGTGAACTCTGCCGTGCAAGTGGGAGAACAAAAGCATCTCTTGGCATTTCATGTGTGATCTGAACCAAGCAAGGGTTGTGACAGAATCAGAGCATTTATGAGATTGGCTACTGACAATGCGTTTTCACCATTTCAGGGCCATAATCATCAGAAATGGAGAAATTATCCCCATGTCTTCAGAATTTACCCCTGAGACGGAGCGCCAACGACTTCAGTACCTGGTAAGAGTCATGTAGGCTTGGCAGAGTGCAGTGGCATCAGGGGTGGCATCGGAGCTGTTCTGGAGGAACATGTTGCTACTGACTTGGGAGCGGGCTCACCACATTCAAATGACATATGGTATTAACTCCCCCACACACACCTTCTGGATCACACATCCTGGCTCCGTGTGTGACGACACACGCCACCTCCGCGAATTTATTATTGTGGCTGATTTTCTCCCATCTGTGACCAATTGAAGACACGGTATGCTCTGTTGTTTTGTTTTGTTTTGTTTTGTTTTTAATGACTCTTATATACAATGTGATGTGCCGTTTGGAAAAACACAGATACCTTCTTCCGTGGCCCGCTCCTCACTTTAACTCAAACAGGGAACTTGGTCTGATTCCCATTGGGAGGAAGAATCTTTGCCAACATGGCAGCTCCAAGATCTCTACTGACACGCCACTACTTCATGCTCAGATATGAAGTCTTACAGGCCCTTTGGGAAAGGTGCAGGTGTCAGAAAATCTGTTTCTATCCTGAAAATAAGTTCTTTATGTAGATTATTCTCTTTGGAATGAAATTATGAAAGGGCTTAGTGTTCTGGGAAACAGAATAGACTCACTTCCCTGTCCAGATTCCAGGGGCAAGGGTATTAGGCTCAGAATCTCAGTTTGAAGTGACCGTGGTAATCACCCCAGGTTACTTTGGAGCAGATACTCTAGGGACTAACCCTGTGAATCATAGTTTTGTGGATGAAATATTTTCTTGCCAACTGGATTTCTTTGTACACAGCATAGCTCAAGTAGTGACCATCTGCTCTTAGAAAGAATTGATCCAGGCTACTCTAAAAGGTCTTTGTTTGTGTGTCTGCATTTCAGTATGTGTGATCAAGATTTAATTAATTTGGTTGATTTAGAAGGTAGCTGTGCACTTTCCCTCTGTTCCCTTGTCTGTGTTTTTGTTCATTTTATTCTATAAACTGTGTTGCTTTAACTACTTACTTGATGTATAAGACAGGAGGAATCGAAGATGATGGTAAAAACAGTGCTTCAGTCTTTCACCTACTGTTGCTTTCTAACCTTTGCAATGGTGTCTTAAGCTGATAAACTTAAAACCACTACTAGGACTACTAGGGAACCCAGGCTTCAGACCTCTTCGTTTTCTTTGGTAGTCTAGACAGGTGGAAAGGATCCCACCGCAGCCAACAGAAGATCTTCATTCTGGCCCCAGCTGTGTTACCAGCCCAACAGTTTTGTGCAAGTTCCATAACCTTTCCAGACCTCCGTTTAGCACTCGCGAAGTGGAGAGCTAGACGCTAGGGTCACCAAGGACCTTTGAGCTGCAAGGGTCCCTCCAAGTAGAGTTCACTACAGCTGGCCTCTCTGCCACCTGCCTGGCTTTCTCCACTCTATTCCACAAGGCTACCCAAGTGACCTTATCACACACTTGTCACTCCCCTGTCTAAAAGCCTTTGGCTCCCCACAGTTTACAGAATGCAGACTGCCCTTCTTGGCAGACCTGGAATCCTGGCCCTCGCCCACATCTCCTGCACTGTCTCATGGTTGCCACCACCACTGCCACCAGGCATCCCGTGCTCCAGCCAGAGAACCACTTTCCATTTCCAGAACATGTCACGGTTTCTTTGATCTCTCACCCCCATGCCTTTGGAAATATGGTCTGCCTAGATGGCCTTTATCCCTTCTCTGTCAGGAAAACTCCTCTTCATTCTTTGAGACCCCAGCACAAATGTCACTTCTTCTGCAAAGTGTCCCCTAATCCTCCTAGAGAGTCAGTCCCCAGTGCTTGTACCACAACGTCCAGATCCCTGCAGGGTGGTGCTCAGCATATGGTGTTGCTCATTCAGGTCTCTGTCTTGCTCTCCAGACTGAGCTCTGGAGGGCAGGCCACTTAGTCACCTCATACAGCTAGGATTGCACACAGCACCTGGCACAGAGGAGATGCAGAATCAGTATCTATTTACTGAATGAAACATTAAAAACAGGCTGGGCATGGTAGCTCATGCCTATAATCCCAGCACTTTGGAAGGCGGAAGTAGGAGGAACATTTGAAACCAGGAGTTCAAGACCAGCCTGGGCAACATGGCGAAATGCTGCCTCTCCAAAAAAAAAAAAAACAAAAAAAAAACCGTTAGCCTGGCATGGTGGTGTGCCTGTAGTCCCAGCTACTCAGGAAGCTGGAGTGGGAGGGTTGTTTCAGCCCGGGAGGAAGAGGTTGCGGTGAACCGAGACTGCACCACTGCACTCCTGGGGCAGCCTGGGTGACAAAGTGAGACCTTATCTCTTTTAAAAAAAAAGATTAAAAACAATATTCATGTTAACTTTTAGGTCGTTACCAAACAGTCCTTTCTCTTCTGCCCTCCTCCCTCACATTTCACAGCAGGGCATGAAGCCCTTGCCTCCCTTGCCTCTGTGGTACCCCATCCTCATCGCCTCCTGTTTTTTGTTTTTGTTTTTGTTTTGTTTTCTGTTTTGAGACAGGGTCTCACTCTGTCATGAGTATAGAGTGCAGTAGTAGCACAGCCGTGGCTCTCTGTGGCCTCCACCCTCCAGGCCCAAGCAATCTTCCTACCTCAGCCTCTCAAGTAGCTAGGACTACAGGTGCACCACCGTGTCTGGCGAATTTTTTTTTCTTTTGTAGAGATGGAGAGTCTCACTGTGTTGCCAGAGCTGGTCTTAAACTCCTGGGCTCAGGCAGTCTCCTCGCCTCAGCTTCCCAAAATGCTGGGGGTCATAAGCATGAGCCACCATGCCCAGCACACCTCCTGCTCTTTATTGAAATCCCTTTCCTATTCAGGTTTCGGTTTTCCTACGAGAGGCAATAAATAATAAGTTAACTTTCTGCACTTTCTGTTCTGAAATAATTTCATCATTTTCACATTACAAGAATGGACTTTGGAGGTTGACTTGGTTGGGGGAGGGTTAGGAATGCTGACATTTTTCAGATTCCCAAATGTCAGTGGTATCTTTCAGGATGGTTGAAATACGATGCATGTGGCTTCAGATCTCAGCTTGGTGATGTAAGTGTATGTAATTTCCACAGGGAGCTTCAGTGGTTCCCGGTTTCTTCATCAGTATGGGACAGAAAACTTCAGAAGGCTACATAAGGACTAAATGAAATAATGCATGCGGTATTATTTTATGACACACAGTACTACTCATTTCGCATTGTTTGAGGAATTAAAGTCTTACCACTATAAATCTGTCTTCATCTGTTTGGGCTGCTGTAGCAAAATAACCAGAAACTCTGTAGTTTGTAAACAACAGAATTTATTTCTCACAGATCTGGAGGCTGGGAAGTCTAAAATCAAGGTGCTGGTAGAGTCAGGGTTTGGTAGGGGCTCTACTTCCTGATTCACAGATGGCCATATATAGGTTTTTAAACTTTACGTGGCAGAAGGGACAAGGATGCTCTCCGGAGCCTCTTTTCTAAAGGCACTAAGCCCGTTTATGAGGGCTCTACCCTCATGACCTAATCACCTCCCAATGGCCCCACATCTACATACCATCACATTAGGGATTTGGCTTCAAAACATGAGCTTTGGGGAGGTACATTCAGTCTGTAGCAAAAATCCCACTGGCCTGCAAACCAGAGTAATGTTTTTCTCTTCTTATTTAGCAGCCATTTCTAACATTGCTAAGATAAATGCATATTTTGGTGTCACTCTTGAACAATCAGTGTGGACACTGTTAATACAGAGAACTGAACCTAATGTCTGAATTTTTTAAAAGTGAGAATGCTATCCATATCCTTTTTAATCCTCACTCCTAAGTCAAATGGGCTAGTTCAGTTTATAACTAAAAACATTTCTCCTCAGACATCAGGAGTTTAAATGATCAGAACATAAAAATACCCTGAGTTAGAATATTCATAGCATAGAATAATCTTATGGTGAAATCTTTATGGTAAAATATTTGAGGGAATTAGGGATTACTAGTGTAAAATCTTTAAAATAGTGTCGGCTAGGCACGGTGGCTCACGCCTGTAATCCTAGCACTTTGAGAAGCCAAGGTAGGTGGATCACAAGGTCAGGAGTTCGAGACCTGCCTGGCGAACATAGTGAAACCCCATCTCTATTAAAAATACAAAAAAATTACTTGGGTGTGGTGGTGGGCACCTGTAATCCCAGCTACTGGGGAGGCTGAGATAGGAGAATTGCTCGAACCTGGGAGGTGAAAGTTGCAGTGAGCCGAGATCTTACCACTGCACTCCACCCTGGGTGACAACAAGACTCCATCTTGGGGTGAGGCAGGGAAAGCAGTATCAACTACGAGAGGAAAATAGGAATGTGCTGTGGATTTCTCCCAGCCCAGCCCAATCATGAGTTGTGTATGACCTCAAGCTTCCCCTTGCACTGTGTCTCTGAATCTCCTTTCTTCCTGAATGAAATGGGCAGCAATACCTCCTTTTAGCTACTCATCATATGCTCAAAAAGTAAAATGAAAAGTAATCGCATGGTAATTTAAAATACAGTATACTGTGTTACGATTTTAAATGCATGTAATCCTACTGATTCATTTTTTTAAACATTTATTCCCTGAATGCTTGCGATATTGTTTAGTACAATGATAGTTGTATCATCTTCCTTACATGCCCTCACCAGTTAGTAGTCACTGAAAAATTCACAGTGTATTCCTTGTTCTTAGGTCAAATCAAATTTTATATTTAGGGTATATGAAGAAACATCTGTGATAGAGGCATGAAAACTCCTGGGTCCCTAGCCACCTGATTGGAGCAGATGCCTGCAGTCCCAGGTCTGTTTGACTTGTAGAAATGGTTAATGATTTTCTTGCTGGTGAAGGAGGTAGAGTCCTTTCTACATGAACCATTTTGATCTACATTGAAGAGGAGTGTTCAGTGTTCTTGGTATTCACAGTCTGGACGTTCAGGGATTATAGAACCGGAAGCAGATTACAAGATGATGGATGTGGCAGGCACATTCATTTTGTTTGGTCTTGCATTCTGACCTCAGAGGGCCCTTCAGTGCAGCTCTCTGGGTAATGTGAGCTTTGTTTCATAGATTCTCAGGCTGGGTGATTAATTGAGCAGGCTTGAGGGTTTGACATGTTCACACAGAATGTGGCAGGTGTGTGATGAGGGGTTCAAGGGACAGGCACTCCTGCCCCAGTGCCAGGGAGAGCTGGTGATCCTGCAGTCATGACTAACCCTTGCTCTTCTGTTGCTGGGTTTTGTTTTTAATGTTTCCAGGGTGATTGAAATAAAATATTTAAGGGGCTTCACCAAGCTAGACAGAAAGTTTTGGTAGAGTCAAGGCTCAGATAGGAAGGAAGGGGGTCTGGGTTGATGGACATTTCACAACAGATTTTACTGCTCTGATGTTGTGGCCTCAAGGAAATCACCCCTGCTTGTTTCAGGTCACTACCAGAAATGGATCTCCCTCAGGAGACCTCCATAGCCCTGAGGTGTGAGACTGATGGTTTTCCCTCCATTCTGCCGAGACCGTATTTATAAACTCTGATTTGATTACATGAAGATGTGCTGGTGTCATCATATCTTCAACGAATGTACTTCTGTCCTTGCAGAGTAATCCAAGTTTGCAGCTGTTTTTCATCAAGGGCAACGTATAGAAGAGATGAACGTGGGTTTCAAATGCACATTTGATGAACACAAGTGCAACAGAATCTGAGGTGATTTCTTGCAGTGTCCTTGGAACTACCCCCAGCTCTCAGCGCCTTGCCAGGTTCTGTTTGTCTGCAGTTTCCCTGGTGCTGCTGGGCTCTCTGGGATTTTTCCTGCTCAGGAGTTATCTCCAGAAAAGTAGTCCTTAAGCCTGAACCTGCTTTGAAGACAGGAGGCTATAATTGGGGAGGTTCAAGTGTGCTGGTGGGGCAGAATGACAGGTGCAGCACCCGGCGTCGCACTTAACCTTGACAGCAGGTGACTGAACCTGGCAAGCCTGGCTTTAGTCAAAAAGAGACAGTTGCACCATCTCTCTGCCTTGCTCCTTAGGAGAATGTCTGAGTCATAAAGAAGTCCACTCAAGTCCCACCTCCTTCCTCATTTAACCCCCTTTCATCAAACGGCATATGAGGTTCATATTTTCTGATTATAAAATGGCAGGCTAAAACCTACTGTGGCATTTTTTTTTTCTATTTACAATAGGTTCCCAGGATTGTGAAGAAATTTAAATGTGAACTTCTCTGAAAATCCTCATAAACCAGGCGGAATTGTATTTGTATTCAATTCTGTAATAGCTTACACATACAAGCTCAGTTCTTGTTACTTTGAGATTTTTGACAACAAATTAAGACCCAGAATTCTTTATGAAAGAATCCAACCCATACATACTTGAGTCTCGGCCGTTTCACAGTTTTCCTTCTTTTTTTTTTTAACCCAAACCAAAATATTTTCTTCCTGCACTGTAAATCGGGCAGCCAGCCTTGGCTCTGGAAGATTGTCCCATTTGACTGTTAGCGTGACCGTCAGTGATCACCAGTGGCTTGGCTGACATTACTCATTTCATTTCATTCTTGACCTTAGACTTTCTATCTTGATAAATCATCTTGAACTATAAGGCTTCCATTCCTCTTGTCATATAATCTGATGAGGTTTTACCCCTCTAAGGGCAAGAAAAAGGAGAGATTGCTCAATTAAAAAAAAAATTGTATTATACATGGAAAATTCTCATTGTGATAACTTTCTCCCAAATGCTACGAGGTCTGAACATTTAAAAAGTTAATTGATGTATAAGTTTTAGGTAGAGGATTCTAGTTTTTAGTCAGAGAACTTGACAAAATATTCCCCGTCATGGAAGCTGCCATCTCATTTGACACATGAGTATTCTTACTTTCCAGATTCTGCTGATGGGGGTTGAAATTGGAACAACTCCTTTGAAAAGAGTTTGGCAGTCTCCCCAAAGCTGAAAGTACTGTGATCCAGCAGTGTTACTCCTAGGTGTGTACCCAACATGAATGTGTACGCATGTTCACCAAAGACCAGGGCGTGCCATAGCAGCACTGTTTGTAATAACCCCCACGGGAACTCCCTGAAAGCCCTTGGAGAGTAGAACGGCGTTCACAGGATGGAGTGAACGTACAGCACCGAGAACGAGGAAGTTGTAGTTACACACAACATGGATGAATCTCGCAGACTTAACACCCCGCAGAGAGGGCATCCCGTAGGGTTGCAGATGAAGCACAGAAACAGGCAGGGCCAGTCTTGAAGTTGGAATAGTGCCCCTTTGGGGCAGTGGCAGTGATTGGATGTGGTCCTGATGATGGAGCGCTGGTCCCAGGGTGCTGGGAGTGTTCTGTTTCTTGATCTGGAGGCCAGCTACACAGGTGTGTTCAATTTGTAAAGCTTCATCAGCTTGTATGCATATGAGAAGAGCACTTTACCACATATAATTCACTAAAAAGTTGCAGTAGTTTTGCTTTCTTTAACTCTGTGTGTCTTTAATTACCTGCACATTACCCCTTGCAGGAAAGGCCCTCTTTGGTGCTGATGTCTGCGGTCCTGCCTCCTCTCTGCTGCACCCTCTTCTCTCCTAGGACTACCTCCAAGCACTGTGCTGTCTCACACTTCCCTTCCTTTGCTGTGGCTACACTTGCGCCAGAGCCCTTGCCTGACCAACTCTTAAGCTCCTTTGCAGATTCTCCCTGATCCTCTTCAGTGTGTGCCCCACTCTGTTCCTTAGTCCCTGCAAATGGCTCCGTTTCCACCTGTAAGCCTTCCTCAGCCGCCCTCACTCATATGTGTGAGCTCTGAGCAGGGGGGCCTCTTTTTGTGCTCTTTGAGCCCCAAACGCCTAACCCCTGGTACTTAGCATGTGTTAGTTGCATGAGTCCCTTTGTCTGGTTACCCCAAGCCCTTGGACAGTCTCCTCCTTGGCTGACACTACTCACTGGCCAGCTGGTCACAAAGCAGCAGGAAAAAAAATTATCAAAAGGAGGAAAAAATGAAGAAGCATTTTGTATTCCCTAGTAAGCTGTTTTGAGTAACCGCAAAGCCCCATCTCCGTGCCCACTGGAAGGCTGGTGCTCAGCCCTCCACTGGAGCCCTGGTGGCCCTAGATGCCTCCCATTACCAGGTCTAGTTTCCCTCCGTGGGGTCTGAGTTCCCTGCTTCCAGCTCCCTTTTCTCCTTGCCCTGCCAAGGTGCTCAGGACTCTCCCTGAGCCCAGGAAGGTGGAGCTCAGGGCCATGTGCTCCCGAGTGAGACTGCCTTGGATTCAGATTGTTCAGCTACTCTAGACTTCTGGCCTCCCTCTTCCCTAGTGAGAGGCTTACTGGAAGATTCTGGAAGGTGCCTCTTCTTCAGGCTTGTTCCCTCCTGTTATGCCTCCAGCCCTCGGGGTACTGGGAGATTGTCTTTGGCATGGAGTTGTTGTATTTTTCCACAGCGCGGTGCTCATCTCCCTTCTCTTCCTTTGAAACCAGTTTCTGCTCAGGACTAGAGAGGAGAGTGGCCTTCAAAAGACATCCAGCTCCCCTATTCCAACTCTGGTGTCCTGCCCTGACACAGTCAGTTATTCCAGCATCCTTTCCCGAGAGGTGTCCTTGTTCCTGGCCAGATAGAACCCTGTTTGTAAGTTTCCTTTTTTTAGCTGCTGAGATCACTAAGTGAGGAGAATATGTCCTATTCTCTTTTTAACAAATCTGTGCTCTTTAGAGTCCCGAAGAGTCTTGGTGACTTGCCTTTGGTCTTGCTAGGGCAGAAGTAAGCAGGCTTTTTCCCCCAGGTGATATTTGTGGCACACACAAGAACTTGGGGTATATCCCCAACTCTCCCCTCATTTAGTAGTTCTGTTGTGTTTCTTTGAAGGAGGCCCTCAAAATTTAGGATTAAAATGGAGGTATAAGAAGAGATCCTCTTTTTTTAAATCACGGGATGGGCTGGTACACTTTAAATTGCATTTTAAGGCTGGGCATGGTTGCTCACCCCTGTAATCCCAGCACTTTGGGAGGCCAAGGTGAGAGGATCACCTGAGGTCAGGAGTTTGAGACCAGCCTGGCCAACATGGTGAAACCCCGTCTCTACTAAAAATATAAAAATTTGCTGGGTGTGGTGTGGGTGCCTGTAATCCCAGTTACTCGGGAGGCTGAGGCAGGAGAATCACTTGAACCTAGGAGGCAGAGGTTGCAGTGAGCTGAGATCACACCATTGCACTCCAGCTTGGGTGACAAGAGCGAAACTCCATCTAAAAAAAAAAAATCAGGAAATCATTAGCAGCCTAACAAATTTCTGTCCCAACAGAGTTTGGGCTTGTTGTTTATGGTAAATTCAAAGTGAAATCATTTTAAGGACTCAGGACTCCAGACTTGAGCAATCCTTCCAGAGGCACAGGCCGGTACAAATGAAGTAATTCTAGCCAGTCATGGTCACCTGAATTCTGGGCAGGCCCTAAGAAGTTTCCACATCCCCAAGTTGTTTGGCCACTCTGCTTTTGCCGACAAAACATCTCTGCTAGCCTGGTGGGATTCTATGGCTTCCACATCCTTGTGTTGGAGCCAGACCTCTGACTTGGTTGCCTCTTCTCCAGGATTTCAGCTTTCCCTAAAATTATTAGAACAAGAAACAGTAATGCTCTTCTCAACAATCTTTTCAAACTTGCTTTAAACACTGAGTTCTCAAAAAACTAATTTTTAGAGTTTTTTTCTTTTTCAAATGAAAGTAATCTGTGTCCAATGGTCGAAATATCCGTGATTGTGGGTACATTAAAAAGAAACCCCTCAGATAGCGCTTTTGGTTTTTTTGTTTATTTTTGTTGTATTATATATATATCCTTTAAGTTCTGGATACATGTGCAGAATGTGCAGGTTTGTTACACAGGTGTACACGTGCCATGGTGGTTTGCTGCACCCGTCAACCCATCATCTACGTTAGATATTTCTCCTAATGTTATCCCTCTCCTAGCCGCCCAACCCCCAAAAGGCCCCAGTGTGTGATGTTCCCATCCCTGTGTCCATGTGTTCTCATTTTTCCGTTCCCATTTATGGGAGAACATGTGGTGTTTGGTTTTCTGTTCCTGTGTTAGTTTGCTGAGAATGATGGTTTCCAGCTTCATCCATGTCCCTGCAAAGGACATGAACTCATCCTTTCTTATGGCTGCATAGTATTCCATGGTGTATATGTGCCACATTTTCTTTATCCAGTCTATCATTGATGGGCATTTGGGTTGGTTCCAAGTTTTAGCTATTGTGAACAGAGCCACAATAAACATACATGTGCATATGTCCTTACAGTAGAATGATTTATAATCCTTTGGGTATATACACAGTAACAGAATGGCTGGGTCAAATGGTATTTCTAGTTCTAGATCCTTGAGGAATTGCCACACTGTCTTCCACAATGGTTGAACTAATTTACACTCCCATCAACAGTGTAAAAGCATTCCTATTTCTCCATATCCTCTCCAGCATCTGTTGTTTCCTGACTTTTTAATGATCGCCATTCTAGCTGGTGTGACATGGTATCTCATTGTGGTTTTGATTTGTATTTCTTTAATGACCAGTGATGATGAGCTTTTTTTTTTTTCATATGCTTATTGGCTGCATAGATGTCTTCTTTTGAGAAGTAACTGTTCATTTCGTTGCACACTTTTTCATGGGATTGTTTTTTTCTTGTAAATTTGTTTAAGTTCCTTATAGATTCTGGTCATTAGCCCTTTGTCAGATGGGTAGATTGCAAAAATTTTCTCCCATTCTGCAGGTTGCCTGTTCACTCTGATGATAGTTTCTTTTGCTGTGTAGAAGCTCTTTAGTTTAATTAGATCCCATTTGTCAGTTTTGGCTTTTGTTGCCATTACTTTTGGTGTTTCGGTCATGAAGTCTTTGCCCATGCCTATGTCCTGAATGGTATTGCCTAGGTTTTCTTTTAGGGTTTTTATGGTTTTAGGTTGTATGTTTAAATCTTTAACCTATCTTGAGTTAATTTTTGTATAAGGTATCAGGAAGGGGTACAGTATAACATTTTTTAAAGTATTTTGATGACTATACATGTGTAAACTTGTGTGCATGTAAGACTATATACATAAACTTTTGTGATTGCACAAAATGATAGACTAACAAGCAGAAATGTTTTCCTCTAAAACCCAATAGGTTTTTACAAATTGTGTGCAGCCCATGTATTTTAGCATCTCATTTTTCATTGAGCAACCATATGTTTGCTCTGTTTGTACTAAGTTCTTGAGATGAGTTCCTTTAACACCATTAACTCCATAGGGTTTGACATATGCAATCGCAGTAAGTATTGAATGTGCCAGTAAGAAGGAGGTGGGTGGTGATTTCTTTTAAAAGAAATCGGAAAATACATCACAGGTACACATGGAGTACTTATAAATTCTATGGTAAGCATGATTGTGACAGGAAATGAATCATGCCACCTGCGCTGTGTCAGTTTGCAAGAGAGGAAGAAAAATCAGTAGGATGGAGAAATCTAAGCGTGTGGCAATCAGTATCAGTGGGGGGGGGGTTGAATATGACAGTATTTCCTTATAACTAAGATACTTTTTTTTTTGAGACAGAGTCTCACTCTTTCACCAGGCTAGAGTGCAGTGGTGTGATCTCAGCTCACTGCAGTCTCTGCCCCCTGGGTTCAAGGAAGTCCCCTGCCTCAGCCTCCCGAGTAGCTGGGATTACAGGTGCACACCACCATGCCCGGCTAATTTTTTTGTATTTTAGTAGAGATGGGATTCCACCATGTCAGCCAGGATAACGCCAATCTCCTGACCTCATGATCCACCCTCCTCAGCCTCCCAAAGTGCTGGGACTACAGGCATAAGCCACCATGCCTAGCCTTGTTGTTTAACATACATGAATGTTATATTTGATTATTACTACCAGCCAAGGGACCTGCATGACATGTCATCTCCTGGACATATGTAAACAAAAGGGCAGACACCTGCAAGGGCAAAAAGATTTCCTCATCCATCACAAGCCCCCCCCCCCGCCATAACAAAAGACAAGATTAACAAGAGAAAAGCCAACAAATCTGTTTAATGTAAGTTTTACATGATGCAGGAGACTTTACGAGAAATTGAAGACCCAAAGAAATAGACAAACTTGTTATTTTTGTGCTTAAGTTTGAGGAAGACTGGACAGCCATGGAGAAACACAGTAGGACAAAGTGGGTATGATCTGATGGGAATAAACTGGGGAGAACTTAGCAAGGCTGTTTGTTCAGATTCTTCTGTATCCCTGTGTCTTCAGAATTGAAGATGTATCTTTCCTCTGCGTATGGGGCAGGCACCTCTGGACTGAGGATGCTGTGACCCAATTCAGGGGAGAGGGACAAAGGGAAGTTGAGAGACTTTCGTGTTTCTGCTGTTTCCTCAGATGCCAAGGTGCCATATTTTGGGCTAGAATGTCCTGACCCCCATCATGCCAAACTTTTGTGGGATGGGTGTCCAGCAGCTTGGAAGAAAATCCCACAAACACAAATGAAGTGCTTGTTAAGCATCACTAGATCCAACTAATAGTGCGGAGGAATTTGAGGAGGTGTGAATCAGACTTGTTTAGCCACATTCCTGAAGTGGGAGTCAGAAATAAGCTGGCTCTGGATCGTGGTAAAGCTGGCTTAAGAACTTCCGCACCCTTGGCTTTGAGGCTTTGTTGTGGATTATTTAAGAAATGCTGCGTCACCAGGGCTCTCATGAAACACAAAACACTACTGTGTGGGAAATTATGAACATTCATGATTCGGAGTCGAAAATGATGAGAGCAATTGGATTCTGAATGTAAAAGTCTTAGAAAACCTTAGCCATTATACTTCATTTCTGTATCCCTTATTAAAGATAGACAATAGTGATAGATAATAAAAATGTGTCTAAGTCTCAGCTCTTACGAAAATAATAAAATTAAAATCTGAAATGTTAAGCGTTATACATATTTTAATTGGCAGCTTTTTTCCTTTCCTAGAAGTAAGAAAATAATGGTGCATCTAATGGCATATATGTTTGATGAAATATCATATCCTGTTGTTGTCCTGGGAGAAGGCAAGCAGTCTGCAGAAATCATGAAAGACTCTGTTGTGAGGATGCTACAGAGTGACACAGTGTTTAAGGCCGTTTCAAACCACATCCTCAGAGCGTGAGGTTCGGTGGCCCCTGCAGTTATCAAAGCTGTTGAGGAGTTCCCAGCTAACCCACATCTGACTCAACAGATCTTCTGATACAGCCGCCCAGGCAAATGGATATCAGCCAAAAGGAGCCCAAGGGTTCCTGGTTTAAAGCACCATCAAAGGGCCCACTCATCCTCCTGTTAGGAGGCAAAGCGCCTGAAATCTGCACACTTACCCTTCTATGGGGAGAAAAGATTTCTTACCCATGCATGGCTGATGTGCCTGTAACAAAAGACAGATTCACAAGAGAAAAGCAAACAAGTTGATTTAATATAAGCTTATGTCGCACAGAAGTCCTCAGAAATAAAGCCCCGAAGAGATTTTTAGGGATGATCATTTAGAAGTTTGATCAAAGGACAAAAGAGTGTGATATAATGGTAATAAACTTAGGGGTAGGGGTACCTAGCAAGGCACATTTGTTCAGAGTCATCTTGGCATCGCTGTGTGATATTTCTTTCCTCTGGGTATGGTGTAGGGCTGCTCTAGAATCGGGTCCCATGACTTATTTCCAGGGGAAGGCTAGCCAGTTCCGTGGCTTGCTTTAGAGGAGATGGAATAAGGCGAATTCTTCCTAGTTTCTATGGCCTGCTTCTACAGTTTCCTCGAATGCCCAGGTACCATGATTTAGGGTAGTGTGTCCTGAACACACGTCACCTTCTTAGACACAGGGTTTGTTAAGAAATGTGCTTAGGAATGTCCTTTGGATCCTAGCCTGTTTGTTAAGAATGTATATGCATGCCACCTATCTAGATTTACACACACACAGAGCCAACTACAGACTAGGTAATTTATAAAGAACAAAATTTATCACAGTTCTGGGGGCCCAAGATCAAGACACCAGCATCTGGTAAGGACTTTCTTGCTCTGTTTTCACATGACAGAAAATGGAAGGCAAGAGCGACAACTCACTCTCACAAACCGTTTTTTCTAGCAGCATTAATTCACGAGGGCTCTGCCTTCATGACCTCAACACCCCCCAAGAGGCCTGCCTCCCAACATTGTTGCATTAGGGGTTAAATTGCCAGACAATTTTAGGAGACAAATTGAGACTGCACGTGGTTCCCAGCGTACTTTTTTTTTTTTTTTTTAATCAGGGCAGCCTTCTTTTTACACAATAGAATGAAAGCTCCACTACTTTCTTTTTTTTTTTTTTTAACTTTATGATGTTGTGAAAGCAGTCTGCATTCAGTAGAAATCATACTTCAAATTGATTTTGGATTTTGATCTTTTCCCAGGTGAGGGGTAAGTGGTATGCTACCCTCTTGTGGTGCTGGGCAGTGGCAGTGAGCCAGCAGCTCCCAGTCAGCCACGCAATCTTGAGGGCAAACACCCTACACTCCACAGTGGACTGTGTTGCCCGGATAATTTTTCCAACTGCAGGCTAACGGAAGTGTTCTGAGCACATTTAAGGCTGGCTAGGC
Organism: Sapajus apella; assembly: GCF_009761245.1. Taxonomy (NCBI): domain Eukaryota; kingdom Metazoa; phylum Chordata; class Mammalia; order Primates; family Cebidae; genus Sapajus; species Sapajus apella. The sequence goes on from NW_022436942.1 coordinate 13,998,777, forward strand.
TAAGCGCTGATATTCAGTAGGCTGGTTGTATGAAATGCATTTTGACTCACAATATTTTCAGGTTACAGTGGATTTATTGGGATGTAACCCCATGTAAGCAGAGGAGTGTCAGTGTACATATGTATGTCTTCTCTAAAGATCTGTGCATATATGACCCAGCACTCACAAGCTCATGCACACACACCTACTGTTTGACAACCTGCTTATTTACACTTAATGCAACTCTGTGTCATTGCATATTCTCTGTAGTGTCATTGTAAGTGGCACCATAGAATTCTTTTGTTTAAGTTTAGTCTGGTTTATTTAATGAGTTGAATAACTGAATGAATTTCAGTTATTTCTTCTGGTTATTTAATGTTATAAATAATGTCAGAGACATCCTTATGCCCATACTGTGTGTGGCTCTGTGTGTGTGAGTTCTTTTACCTAGGTTTACTGATTCAGACTTTGCATGGTCCAAGTGCAAAAAACCACAGGCCTCTTACGGCCCCTCTACTATCTTTTGTAAAAATGTGTGTGTAGGTTAAAGGCCCAACATTTGGTTAGAATGGATGTTACAAGCATGATCTCAAGCTCAGACACAAGGTCCACCCAGTCTTGGGTGGATGAACTTAGGCCCGGTCTTAACATCCCTGGGATGTAGTTCTCTCATTTGTAAATCGAGTCTGTGACTCATGCTTTGTAAAATTGCTGGAGAGTAAGATCAGGTATATCAGGTACCTGGTAAGGGGCTAGCACACGGTAACCCCAAAGCCCATGTTAGTCCAGCTTAGGCAGTGGGTTGTATTCATGCTGACACGATCTCCAAGTTCTGGAGGATCATAAAGGGTTTATAACAGATGCTGCTGTCCATTGACCACTTATGCCTGTGTTCCTTACTTTTCATGGGTGGACCAAAATAAAGGAGGAATAAAATAGTACCTACCCAGTAGGCTTGGCTAGCTTCATGAGCATGTGGCTTGTGCGGTCACACGGGGCGCTGTGCTTGGTTTAATGCTCTGCTGTTCCTGTCTCGAAATTCTTTTTTTTTTTTTTTTTTTGATACGGAGTTTCACTCTTGTTACCCAGGCTGGAGTGCAATGGCACGATCTCGGCTCACCGCAACCTCCGCCTCCTGGGTTCAGGCAATTCTCCTGCCTCAGCCTCCTGAGCAGCTGGGATTACAGGCACGCGCCACCATGCCCAGCTAATGTTTTTGTATTTTTAGTAGAGACGGGGTTTCACCATGTTGACCAGGATGGTCTCGATCTCTTGACCTTGTGATCCACCCGCCTCGGCCTCCCAAAGTGCTGGGATTACAGGCTTGAGCCACCACGCCCGGCCTATCGAAATTCTTAATTTTGAACAGAGGCCCCCGTTTGTGTTTTTCACTGGGCCCCACAAATGATGTAGCCAGTGTTGTCCATAAGATTGCTGAGAGGGTGAAATGATACCTCACAAAGCACTGAGTGTAGTACTCAGGATATAATAGGACTCAATAATCATTAGGTGAATATAATAATTTTTGCAAGCAGAAACAACTAAGAATATTAATAGACATTACATTATGGAAACAGCAGTGTGCGATATATAATACATCTCATTTGCAGATAAACTGAGGCCCAAGAAGTTAAATAACCTGCTAATACCACATCACTTACGTAAGCAGAGCTTGAATTCACACCTGAATTAGTCTCAGCCAAAGCCCCACTATTAACCTATTAAGTGTTATTTCCCTTCATTCCTTCCCAGGAGAACCGCTCTGTAAAATCTCATGTTTAAGCTTGACACCCATCAGCAGCCCAATCCTTACTTCCAGCGGGATTTTCAGAGCCCCTCCAGGTAATCCAGAGTTCCCACCAGACATGGACGTTGAAGCTACAACAATCGGGAAGCTCAGTTCTCCTGCTCACCCTCTGTCACCCTGTCCATCCCATCCTGTCCTGTCCCCAAGTGCCAAGACCAGCTCGGTTGTAGAGACCCTGGCACTAAAGGAATTATGAAGCAGAAATAAAGATAGGGTGCACTGACTGTTAGGGGTCTGACGGTATTTTTTAGCTGACAGCCTAGAGCAGACTTTGACCCACATGTTTATTTTTTGTGAACAAGTGATTATTTTTAATAAGTAGGTGCTTAGTGTTTTTTTTATGGAATAAAGGTAGACTAAACAGGCAGATAGTGCCTGATTACTACTAAAATAGAAATAAGCTAGAAAGCACTCTTTGCGACTCAGCAGTGGGTACAAGGTCAAACATCCCTTGTTTTGGGAGTGCTTAACTAGTGCATGGTGTTAAACTCCCAGTGGTGTTTTGGGAGCTGGTTTAACTAGTACATGGCTGATGAACATTGTCTACTATTCTAGCAGTTTTCTGCCTGGGAATGACTCAGTGTTCCTTGCCATTGCCTCTCAGCAAACAACATATACTTCATCACACATTAAAACCTTCTCCAAACACCAAGCCTGCCCAGAATCACTTGCTCAGAGTTCCATATATGACCTCACTGGTGACAATTTAGTTTGCTTCTTTTGGTTCCTGAAAAACTTAGCATTGGATGACTGACATCTAACTAATACCTCCAGACCTTCATGAGAATCAGTGGGAGGTCCAGCGGCATTGGGTCCTGGTAAACACAGCTGTAGGGGATGCCTACGACCCATACACTGAGGACCTGGCCCTCTGCCTGGTGGCAGGGATCCCTTGCTTTCCTACAGTGCCAGGCTGTGATTTGCTCTGCCCACTCTTCTCCCTGCCAGAAAACAGAGAAGATCCATTCCACCACGCTGCTCAGAAGTAGGTGGACAGCTTCACGTGGGGAAGGTCTCACGCGGGCCTGCTTGTGGCATGTGGCCTCTAAGTAGATAACTTAATACGTGAGTGTTGCATCTCTCGGATTGCTAGATTTGAATTCTGAATGTGACAATGAGGCTGTGTTTCGAAGCTATTCCCTAAGTGGCTGTTTGCTCAAGACGTTTGTAGTGTGAACAGAGATTTGGGGGAGGGTGGGAAGCCATCTGCTCCAGAATAGTCTTCAAATGACACGATCAAATGACTGCAGAGCAAGCTGGAGGGAGTCCAACAGAAAGTTCCTGTCTGCTGCATCCAGCCCCAACCAGCACTCAAGCCCTTGTGTTTACATGGAGGCTCACACGCAGGTTTCAAAGGCAAGGCCGTGATAACCAGGAATTTAAGTGAGATGAGCGTGGAAAGGCCACGTCAAGAGAGCTCTCACCCTGGTATCTCACCAATATACCATTTGGAAAACTGAAAAGTGGGTCTTTGGAGAGCAGCTCAGTCTTTTTTCCTGAAGCCTTCAGCTGTGCATTTGGTTACAATTTATGTATCACATCAAATGAAAAAGTTACATTCCTTTGTAAATTCATGATGTTTATGTGCTCATCTTCTATTAGTGTTTAGACTCTGAAATCTGTTTACTTAAAATATGAGGCAGTTTTCTTGTTTTTAAAATATGGCCTGTCTCAATTTGCAAAACATCCTTGATCCTTATTTTGTTCCTCTAAATACGTGTATATATGTGTTTTTTCTCTTTTTTTTTTTTTTTTTTTTTTTTTTTTTTTTTTTTTTTTTTTTTTTTGCTGTTAGGCATTCATGCAGCCTCACTTGCTGGGAAATGAGTTCACACATTTGGAGTTTCCAAGGAGAGTACAGAGAAAGGAGCTTGGAAAGAAGATGCTCTACAGGGACTTTAATATGACAGGCTGGTAAGAACATGCCTTCCCCCGCCTCGGCACCCCACAGTGTGTGTGAAGGAAGCATCACCACCATTGAAAGCCGCTTACACAGTTTGGATCAGGAAGCATAGCCAGAGACCTGGGTTTGTGGTGAAGGACAAGGGGCCACACCTGCCTCTGCTGTTTCTGCTTGGGACCAGCTCTCCAATCTGGAGCCTTGGTTTGCCTCTCTGCTTCTCTGAGGCCCTCCTTGGGAATATTGGACCCCATGAAACTGATCTGATGTCTCACTTCCCATGTAGCAAACATTTGAGGGCTTTTAAAACACATAAAGCTTCATGCGTTTAGGTCAGGGTTTTTTTTTTTTGTTTTTGTTGTTGTTGTTTTTTGTTTTTTTTTTTTTTTTTTTTTGGTTATTACTGTGTGGGCAAAGTAGCTTTTTTTTTCCCATTTATTTTATTGCATTTTAGGTTTTGGGGTACATGTGAAGAACATGAAAGATTGTTGCATAGGTACACACGTGGCAGTGTGATTTGCTGCCTTCCTCCCCATCACCTACATCTGGCATCTCTCCCCTTGCTATCTCTCCCCAGCTCCCCACCCCCCTTCGTCCCTCCCTATTTCCCCCCAACTGACCCCAGTGTGTAGTGCTCCCCTCCCTGTGTCCGTGTGTTCTCATTGTTCAACACCCGCCTATGAGTGAGACCATGCGGTGTTTGATCTTCTGCTCTTCTGTCAGTTTGCTGAGAATGATGGTTTCCAGGTTCATCTATGTCCCTACAAAGGACCCAAACTCATCGTTTTTGATGGCTGCATAATATTCCATGGTGTATATGTGCCACATTTTCCCTATCCAGTCTATCGTCGATGGGCATTTGGGTTGGTTCCAGGTCTTTGCTATTGCAAACAGTGCTGCAATGAACATTCGTGTGCACGTGTCCTTATAGTAGAACGATTTGTAATCCTTTGGATATATACCCAGTAATGGGATTGCTGGGTCAAATGGAATTTCTATTTCTAGGTCCTTGAGGAATCGCCACACTGTCTTCCACAATGGTTGAACTAATTTACACTCCCACCAACAGTGCAAAAGTGTTCCTATTACTCCACATCCTCTCCAGCATCTATTGTCTCCAGATTTTTTAATGATCGCCATTCTAACTGGCGTGAGATGGTATCTCAATGTAGTTTTGATTTGCATTTCTCTGATGTAGGTCAGGGTTATTAAAGAGGTCGAATGGCCAAAGGTTTATTGAGCCAGACTGACTTGGGTTCGAATCCTGACTCTGATTTTTCTAAATGAGCAAATTTAGTTAAATTGCTTAACCTCTAGAGCCCATTTTTTCCATGGATAAAGTGGGGGGAAAAAAGATATATCCTTTGAAGTTTCATTATCAAGGGTAAAGGTAATGAGCTATTGTCATTAATATCACATTCAAATTGAAATAAGAACTCTTGGGGCTGGGTATGGGGGGGTTGTCTTATTCCGAAAACACAACTCTGTGAGCATCAAGAGCATTTCCAGAGTGGGTAACATTGACTAAGACCTCATCTGTTTCTTTTATCTGAATAGCAGAGATAATGATGAGCACTTAAACACTGTAGGGTTGACGTGAGGATTAAATGAGAGAGCAGTGCCTGGCACTGTGTGAGTGAAGATTTCCCCTCGTGTCCTGGGTTCCTAACGAGCAAGCCCCCTGCCAGTCTGGAAAACCGTATGAGAATGAGACAGCAGACTCTTTCTTCTCCAACAGAGTCAAAGCAGTAGATTTCTTTATCTCTCCCCCATTGACCAAAATAGCAGTAGCAAGTGGTCACAGCGCAAATTCCCGCGGTGAGGACTTGGACAGGGATCTACTCCCAGGGTGCATACTGTCTTCAAGGAACAAGTTGAGCTACCCAGGGGAGATAAGAGGCCCACCTAAGGGACTTCTGGTTGTCCTTTGCCAACCAAAAGAAGTCCCTCACCTGTATCTACTCTTCTTCCTACAACAAGGTTAGCAGACTGTGACCTAAGAGTCAAATTCTGCCTACCCCACCTACTTCTATAAATAATTTAAAAAAATATAGCTACACCCATTTGTTTGTTTAATCTGTGACTGCCTTTACACTGCAACAGGGCAGTTAAGTAGTTGCATCAGAGACTGGTTCTTAAACCTAAGATATTTAACCCTGCTCTAAAACATGAATGAATTTATTAGAAAGGGTTCACCTTTGCAGCTCTGAGTTCAAGCTTCGATGCCCCAGGATCAGCATTCCAACCCTGACTGGGTTTTCTTGTAAATCCATTTTTATTTAGTTAGCAAAATAATTTTTATTTAGTTAGCACTTGTACAGGAGAAGTTTAAGGTGAGAGCTAGTGTCATTCAGCAAAGCATCATGGGGTTTTTTCTGGGAACTGTAGAATGGAAAGATGGAAGGTTAGGAACCCACATGGTTGTAAACACATAAAAAGAATAGATCTAAAAGACAGCAAGGAATATGACCAAATAGAGGAGAGGCTGTGGGAGACAGACGGGGATGGTACTGAAGAACATGATAGGGAAAATGGGATGCCGGATCAAGAGGCCGGGCGCGGTGGCTCAAGCCTGTAATCCCAGCACTTTGGGAGGCCGAGGCGGGTGGATCACAAGGTCAAGAGATCGAGACCATCCTGGTCAACATGGTGAAACCCCGTCTCTACTAAAAATACAAAAAATTAGCTGGGCATGGTGGCGCGTGCCTGTAATCCCAGCTACTCAGGAGGCTGAGGCAGGAGAATTGCCTGAACCCAGGAGGCGGAGGTTGCGGTGAGCCGAGATCGCGCCATTGCACTCCAGCCTGGGTAACAAGAGCGAAACTCCGTCTCAAAAAAAAAAAAAGGGAAAAAAAAAAAAAGAGAAAAAAAAAAAAAGAAATTTAGATTTAGTGGGAGACTGTGGGGTGCTCTTATATGTTCCTGATATGTTCCTGAGAAAGAGAATTAAATGGAAACAATGTTTTTGGATGGCCATTCTAAGAGAAGTTGGAATAAGATTGACTAGGAGAGAAAGCAGATTCAGGAACCCAGAGAGAAAGTATCATAGAAACATTTATGTGAGGTCTCAAGGCCTGAATAGAGGGATAGAAGCAGAAAACACAGAAGGAACAGAAACAAGAAACTAAATGACTTAGGCCAAGGTATAAATTGAGGCCAAGAGGTTAAGTCATTGATGATACCAGTTGCCTATTTAAATGTGTCTCTTCAGCAAGTCTGCAAACTTCTTGAGGGAGATAGCAGTGCCTAGTCCTATGCCTGACACATGGTAGACAGGCAGCAAGTATGTATAGCTGAAAGGAAGAAAGAGGCACAATTGACAGAAGTGGGAAGCTCAATGTTGCAGACAGTCCACGTGCACATTTAAAACAGGTTGAGCTTGAGACAAGACTGTCCGTGTGTTCTTTCTATGCCAGAAAGGCAAATTAGATCTAAAGTAGTCAAAACAAACGGTAAGTATCTGCCTAGGATTTTGTAATAAGGAAAAGTATCATTGTTGCAGATGCTTAGTATTGATTCAAAGGGGGAGAAGAACAGCTCCTTGTTACTAACTTTGAAAAGCACTCCTAATGAGATACAGGCATAGTCACTTTAATGGGCAAGATGCTTTCAAAAGCTGTAAAGGTTCCACTCAGACCTCTCTTTGTAAGTAGAATGTGTGATGAGGTTAGTTTTTTTATGTTTCTTTCTCCAAACTCTGGAAGCTCTGCTTTTTTTTTTTTTTTGAGTGGCTTGTGCATTTTAACATTTAGCAAATGGCTAAAGATTGTCCCGCTTTAAATTTTTTTTTGAAAAAATGTGGGTAACTTTAGGGACTAGATTATATCCAACTTTATATACACACAATTATTCTTTTTTGCTCTTGCCTGCACACTTGCTCTCATTCTCTCTTTCTTTTTCTCATTTTCCTTCTCTTTCTCTGTCTCTCTGCATTAGCATGGTCCTAAGGAGATAAACAGTCCACAAATGGGCTATTTTTAATTGCATGGAACTTCACAGAAGGTACTGAATAATGAAGGAGCCACAACAGAGAATGGCTTTAGTCAGACATGATTTGCTGATTTGTTTTCAGCCTAATTCCACACACGGCTGTTGGCCCACAACCTTGGCTACAAGAAGATTTATATGTATCTTTGCACATTTCCTACCTGTTCCGACTTTTGATTTGAAAATAGGACTTAAGGTGAAGAAAAGCCCTTTACATCTTTGTCAGAAGAACCTAAGAAAATTTAAAACCAGTTTAGGCCAAGCACAGTGGCTCATATCTATAATCCCAGCATTTGGGGAGCATAGGTGGTAGGACCAGTTGAGTCCAGGAATTCAAGGGTACAGTAAGCCAGAATCACACCACTGCACTCCAGCCTGGACAACAGAGCATGACCCCATCTCTAAATAAATAAATGAATCAATGAATCAATCATCTATTCAATTTAGACTACTGCCTATGTAAAGCACCCCCCCACACACACACAACTTTAGTGAATTTCTTTTTAAAGTGTTTTTACCCTCTAACAGAAAGCCTCAGATTTAGCAGTTATTTTTGAGGGCTTAAAGATGGGAGGCTGGGCACAGTGGTTGATGCCTTATAATCCCGGCACTTTGAGAGGTGGAGGTGGGAGGATCACTTGAGCCCAGGAGTCCGAGACCAGCCTGGGCCAACATAAAAAGACTCCATCTCTATAAAAAAATTTTTTTAATTAGCCAGGCATGGTGGCACATGCCTCTGGTCTCAGCTCCTCGGGAGGCTGAGGTGGAAGGATTGCCCGGGCTTGGGAGATTGAGACTGCAGTGAGCCATGGTTGTGCCATTGTACTCTAGCCTGGAATTCAGAGCAAGACCCTATCTCCCAATAGAGATGGGAACACAATTTGCAGGCTTTCTTATTTGTCTATAGAAAGAGAAAAGTTGGAAAATTAATTCTGTAGAAAGAGAGGTAAAGATCTATAGCCTTTTTCTTTTCCCAGAAAAGCCTAAAATTGCTACCAAGTTGTTGGGATCAGTTGAAGGACGGACCGGTAAGCATTTGGAATGTGTCAGCTCAAGGATGCAAGCAGGTCCATACCTCGTTCCTCTGTTATGTTTCTTGGGTGCAGAAGTAGCCTTGGGCTGTGAACCCATTTCTCTGAAACCTTAACAAATAAAAGGTCCACCTACTGCAAAGTTGTTTCATCCTTGTAGTCAAAGCCTAGTTGTGGAAATTTTTTTCTTCCTCATCCCCCACTATTCATGACGGTAATTAGCTGACAGTTACTGGAAGAGCTAAGGGCCAGACACTATGATAAGAGCTTTACCTAATTGCTCATGCCTCTTTTTTTTTGAGACAGTCTTCCTCTGTCACCCAGGCTGGAGTGCACTGGCGCGATTTCGGCTCACTGCAACCTCTGCCTCCCGGGTTCAAGTGATTCTTCTGCCTCAGCCTCCTGAGTAGCTGGGACCACAGGCGCGTGCCACACCCAGCTAATTTTTGTATTGTTTTGTAGAGACAGGGTTTCCCCATGTTGGCCAGGATGGTCTCAATCTCCTGACCTCATGATTTGCCCAGCTTGGCATCCCAAAGTGCTGGGATTACAGGCGTGAGCCACTGCGCCCAGCCTCATACCTAACTCTTAAAACAGTCCTATGAACTAGGTACACTTTACAAATGAGGAAACTGAGGCACAGAGCTAAGTTGCTGAAGGTTACATAACTAGTAAGAGGAGAAAGTAGGATGTGAATTCAGGAAGCATAACTTCAGAGTGTGCAATGCTTACTAAGGTGCTGAACTGCCATATGTGAAATGATTCCCCTTTACTCCCATGTTGCAGATGAGCAAATTGAGGCCTAGAGGTATTAAGCAGTTTGCTCAGCTTCCACCAATGCAAAAGTGACAGAATAAGGACTAGAATCCAGGTTTCTCACTCTTTGTTGGAGCTGGTTTTTTTGTTTTTGTTGTTTTGTTTTGTTTTGTTTTGAGATGGAGTCTTACTCTGTTGCCAGGCTGGAGTGCAATGGAATGATCTTGGCTCACTGTAACCTCCGTCTCCCGGGTTCAAGTGATTTTCCTGCCTCAGCCTCCCGAGTAGCTGGTACTACAGGCGTGCACCACCATGCCCAGCTAACTTTTTTATTTTTAGTAGAGATGGCGTTTCACCATTTTGGCTAGGATGGTCTGGATCTCTTGACCTCATGATCCGCCCACCTGGGCCTCCCAAAGTGCTGGGATTACAGACGTGAGCTACCGTGCGGGGGTTCTTTCTAATACAGTGTGCCAGTCAACTTTTTTTTAGGGTGCAATTAGATATGATCATTTGGCTTTGAGCTTCAGTGTACATTTAAGCAGGGGCCCTCTATCCACCAGGATTGGTGTCTGGACAATGTTATAGGATCAAGAGGATAGAATGAAGCATTTTAGGAGCTGCTGAGGCCGTCACTTTTCTAGTCCCCAGTCTGACCCTGTAGACCACTGGTTAAATTAGACTGATGCTTCATACTTCCAACTAAGAGCCTTTGTCATTTGGGGGTGGGGATTGTGGGGAAGATCCCAAAAGAACCAGTTCTTAGAAAAATTGCCTGCTCTCACTGGAGGAGCATCACGCCGGCATTTGGTGATATGTCTGCAGCGGGAGGAAGTGTGGGAGAGGATGTCAACTCTGAGAAGCCTTGTCTGGTAATTAAGGATGAATCTGTTGCCTCTTTATGAGGATCCTTTCTTTCCCACCCTCGTGCTTGGAGACTGTGGAGCAGCTTGGCAGGCCCAAATTGTTTAGAGGATAAAACGTTTTTGTCACCAGGACCTTCATAATGCAGTTGGCCTCTTCCCTGGCTCCCCCACCTTCCCTTCCCCCTCTCCTCAGATAATTCGCACAGTGGCTGGATTTACAAAGCCGCTCTCTTCACAGTGCCCCCAGCGCAGAGTCAGTCGCTGATGGAGTCTTCCTTTGCTCTCCCTATCACCCTCTTGGCTCTCACCTCCTGTGCCTGGTGTCATTGGTCCTGGTGCCAAAATCCCCAAGCCGGGGCCCGTCCTCCCCATCCGTTTGTGCTGAGCTGCTGTTACAGGATGCACACTGTAGCTGGCATTGTGTTGCCTTGAGAGCCATGTGTCCTGACCCGCAGCCCTCTGAGCGGTCTCAGGCCGTAATTTACTGGCAAGTGTCTATGTTACCGAGTTGAAACAGCAGTTTCTCACAGCTGGCTTTGTGGCACCAAGTCTCTGCTCCTGTGACCGCTGGCTATTTTGCTTTCTCAAGTAGGATCAGCATACTTCGTGCTGTGTCCAGCCACATGGGGTGGCGAGCGAGCCAGGGACACAGAAGGACATGTGTGTGGGAGGGGGCTGAAACTTCACCCCTGGCGCCAGGCCAGATTCTCCGGCAGCTGTTCCTGGGCTGATGGGATTTGTAGAGAGAGCAAGGGCCAAAGAAGAAAAGTCCATCGTGTGAATGCTAGATTGCTTCCAGATGGTTCTGGTTATGAGCAAAGTATACCAGAATTCTTCCTTTAAGCAGAGCCTTTCTTTCTTTTCTTTTCTTTTCTTTTTTTTTTTTGAGATGGAGTCTTGCTCTGTCACCACGCTGAAGTACAGTGATGCAACCTCAGCTCACTGCAACCTCCGGCTCCCAGTTTCAAGCGATTCTCCTGCCTCAGCCTCCCAAGTAGCTGGGACTACAGGCATGTGCCTCCAAGCCCAGCTAATTTTTATATTTTTAGTAAAGACGGGGTTTCGCCGTGTTGGCCAGGATGGTCTCAATCTCCTGACCTCATGATCTGCCCGCCCCGGCCTCCCAAAGTGCTGGGATTTACAAGCGTGAGCACCGCGTCCCTCCTTAAACAAAGCCTTTCTAACATTATGATGGTCTTATTTCAGGGGCAGGCTGGACCGGTACCTTGAGATCACATGCTTGACTTGGTAAAGAGCGTCCTGTTTTGGCGATAGGCTCCTTGTGTACTTCACTCTGCCAAGCTTCTGGGCCTTGGGCAAATTCTAGCCTGTGTCTCTCACTTATAAAATATGTCCTTTGGCCATTGCTGCCAACCTCTACGTGCTGTAGCGGGTGGACTCTGCTCTGATTTTAGAGCTGCTGGAAAAGACAGATCCCATCAGAAAGATTCCAGAGGTGGTAACCTTGTATTTTGTCCCTTAGAGCCCCTAACTTTGTATGATTCTAACTTGATGATATATCAGGATAATTTTCCCCTCCTCTGTTTCCCTTAAAACTATGAGCAAATCATGGGATTTTCCTCTGGGAGCAGAATGGAGTCTGCCCACTTTCTCCTTTCAACACTTATTACTTTTATTGAGGCAAAGAAAACCTTTTCCATTCTCTGTGCTCCAAAGCACAGTAGCCACTAGCCACACGTGGCCATTTAAATTAGTTAAAATTACATAAAATTAAACATTTATTTCCCACGTTGCTCTAGCTGCGTTTCAGTTGTTCAGCAGCCATGGGTGGCTAGCGGCTGCTGAATTGGACTTTGAAGATAGAGAACATTCCCATCATCACAGAAGTTCTACCGGATGGTGCTAGATAGTAGAAGAGCGTGGGTATAGTTGGGGATGGGGTGGTGTGAGGAGCTCTCTGTAACTCAACATCCCAACAGCAAAGAGTGCATCGTTTCGCTTGGTATTTTTGTTTTCTTCGAGACAGGTTCTCACTCTGTCACCCAGGCTGGAAGGCAGTCACGTGACCACGGCTCACTGCAGCCTCGACCTCCCGGGCTCAGGTAATCTTCCACCTCGGCCTCTTGAGTAGCTGGTACTACAGGTGTGTGATACCACACCCTGCTAATTTTTGTGTATTTTATAGAGACAGAGTTTAGCCATGTTGCCCAGGCTGGTCTCGAACGCCTGGACTGAAGCAATCCTCCTGCCTGCCTCAGCCTCCCAAAGTGCCGGGATGACAGGCATGAGCCCCCAAACCTGGTAGCAAAGAGTTTTGTGAAGGATGGGTACTGATAAGTGGGGACAGGGAATGGGGTAGCCACGCTTGGCCTCTGCTGCCGGACTCTGAGTCAACAGAAGGGTGGGCTTCACACCCCTTTTCTGATCCTCAGAGGTATCAGTCATTGTGCTTAGGAACAACTCACCTTATCGCCAGTGGTCACTTTTGGGCCACCAAGAGGCTGCATCCAGCTGGCCAGACTAAAGGGAGACCCATTTCATCAGCCCTAGTCAGTAGCGCACCTCCCCACCCCAAGCAGTCCAGTAGCCTTCTTTCAGCTCTCTGCTGCCTCCTGGATGAGGACCAGCTGCTGGCACTCTTGTCCCTCTTGCATTTTCTTTGATTTCTTGGGAAGTATTTCAGGCCCTGAGAATATGATTTAAAAGCAGCTTGGTTTCCACCCCTTTCCATTGTGTTTGGCGTGACCTTTATTCTCCATCTACAGCCTAGAGCTTGGCTGGGGGAAGAGAGGCACAGCCCCACAGCTTCCAGCTTTTACTAACAAACCAAACGCTTTCTGGAGAGAGAAACTCACTGGAGATAGCTCCACGCATGGTCTGGAGCTGCCAGGTTGGGTTTTACAAACGTAGATACAGCTTCTATCTTATTCTTTATTGCTCTCTTCAGTGCCCTCTGACAGTGCATTCAAGCAGGCTGACAAGGAAGTGGATGAGCAGATTGAGAAACACCACAGAATGCTTTATGAAGCCAACTCCAGAGCTGTACCCGCATTTAATAGAGATTGATTTATTGAATCAAGCACAGAAGCCCTGTTACAGAAACCCCAGGCTTTATCTTCCTGAGGACCACCTAATAAAACAGCCCCAATGGACACTCCTCATTAGCTTTTCCACGGATCCCCAGGCAATTTTTAAAGGGACAGTGTCCCTCTTTTGGGCCTGAATTTACATATTAGCCATGCCTGTGGGTCTAATTAGCTCAGCATTATTAGTCTTCCTTGGAAAGCCTGCATTTTCTAACAGCTTGACTCTTGAGTTTTGCAGAGGAATTGAAAAATTCAGACTCTGTACTTTTCCCTCTTTCTGCTTTTAATCACTCTTAACCCAATCTTTGGAAATTTACCTGCAGATGTCTCTGGCATTTTGGGGGCACAGAAGGATTTCTCAGTCCCACCCCAGTGTAAATCCTGATGTTGCTGTCATGCCACAGACCTCATGGGGGAGGCTTTTTAGACTCACCAGAGAAATATCACATTTTAATTTTATAATTACTTCACAAGAAGGCAGGCCTTTCCCCAGTGAAACCTGGTATTCATTTCCTCCCAGCAACTTGTATTTTCATAATTTAATGATTACCAGCCACCTTGGCAGCAGTCTGATTGTTGAAAGCACTCTGAAAATCTGACGTTGTCGAGAAAAGGGCAGGGGGGATCGTTTCAGAGAATTTTAACCCCAAACCTCAATAGATGATCCAGGATGGGGATTGGCTGGGGCAGGGATCAGGCAACTGAAAAGTCCCGGTGTTCCAAATTCCACTGGGGCTGGAGCTGAAGTCAGAATGGGTCAGCCCCACTTGGGGAGGGGCCTCTCCCGGGGCTTCCAGAGCTGAGATGATGAATGGTTATTTGCTATGTGCATGTTCTGCATCTTTTCAAGATTTGCAGCTCTAGCTGCAGGAGCAGCAGGGAAGAAAGCCGACCCTGCTGCGTGCAGCACATCTCCTGACAGTGATGAATGACTCCCTGCTCCCTGCCCTCCTCCTGCACAGGAGGCCAGTGGAGGCTACAGAGTCTTTACGAATGGTTGCAAGCCAAGACAGACAGGCTTTGTCAGACCACAGGGAGGAGAAAGAAAAGAGATGCCCCACCAGCTCGCTCCCTATTGATCATCCACTCACCCTGCACACGCATGCACGCATGATTGCACTCACACACAAACGTCTCTCTGCTTCAGTAAGTAAAAGTTTATTGTCCTAAAGTGGCCGAACTATTTCCAAGCCTTTCTTCCCCCATCAGACCCTTTGAACACTCACAGCATTTATCTCTATTCATCCACATACCCTTAAGCAGAGTGTGTCTATCGTGCTTCCCCTGAGACTGGTGTTTCGGGGTGTGCAGTATGTATGTGATGAGAATGTAGCTGCAAGTCATCTGGGAAAGTTTGGGGATTTCAAGTGCTTATAAAAATCTCTCTTGAAATAATGTCTTTTTGGCCAGGCACGGTGGCTCAAGCCTGTAATCCCAGCACTTTGGGAGGGCGAGGCGGGCAGATCACAAGGTTAAAAGTTCAAGACCAGCCTGACCAACATGATGGCTAGTGCCTTTAATCCCATTTACTTGGGAGGCTGAGGCAGGAGAACTGCTTGAACCTGGGAGGTGGAGGTTGTAGTGAGCCAAGATTGCACCACTGCACTCCAGCCTGGGCAACAGAGTGAGACCCTGTCTGAAAAAAAAAAAAAAAGTGTCCTTTTAACCAAGAAGGTCCTGTAGGCACTTTTCATATATTTGACACACGTGTACACCTACTACACAGTCGATGTTGAGTAGTAGTTAAGAGCAAGGACGCTGGGCCAGTCCCCACCTGTGTTGCTTGGACAGATCATTTTGTCACTCTCAGCCTTGGTTTCCCCATTTGTAAAATGAAGCTAATAATGGTACTTGAGGCCGGGTGCAGTGGTGCACGTCTGTAATCCCAACATTTTGGGAGGCTGAAGTGGGTGGATCCCTTGAGGCCCTGAGTTCAAGACCAGCCTAGGCAACATGGAAAGACCCTGTCTCTACAAAAAATACAAAAATGTTCTGGGCATGGTGGTTCGTGCCTGTAGTCCCAGCTACCTAGAAGGCTGAGGTAGGCAGATCACCTGAGCCCTGGAAGTCAAGGCTGCAGTGAGCTGTCATCACACCACTGCACTCCAGCCTGGGCAAAAGAACAAGACCAAAAAAAAAAAAAAAGCAGTACTTGATAATAGTTAGGATATCGTGGGTTAGTATAGTTGAGGGCATTGAACAAAGCCTGGCATGTAATACTGCACAATGAGTTTCTAATACTGTGATCAGTAGCTATTATGGAGATTGAAAGGGGTCAGCAAGAGCTGGTGCTGGCCTCGGGAGGTTTATAATCTATTATTTGCTGCTGAAATGCTGCTTCTGCAAGGTAATAAGAAACTAGAAACCAAAAAGAAAAAGGCAGTTTCAAGAAGAAGCTGAAGTCAGATCAAGTCTCCTGGCTGCCTCTGCTGAGCAGGTCTGTCCTGCAGCATGGCAGATGAAGATGGCTTTGGCACAGAGAAGGCAGAGCTCTTGTCAGAAGAGGCACCATCAGTACAGCCAGGAAGCCCCTTGCAAGCCCCTCTGACCCAGGCACTATTTGATAGGGCATTTTTTGGTTTGGAGACTTGTTTATATTTTCTTCTGGCGCCTAGATGCTAGACTTTTTTTTTTTTTTTAAGAGTCTCACTCTGTCTCTTAAAAAAAAAAAAAAAAACAACCCAGCATCTATGCTAACCCACGATATCCTATGTATACCTACAACTATACTAACCCACGATATCCTAACTGTTATCACTGCAACCTCCACCTCCCAGGTTCAAGAGATTTTGCTCAGTCTCCTGAGCAGCTGGGATTATAGGCGTTCACCAACATGCCCAGATAATTTTTGTATTTTTTAGAGACAGGGTTTCACCATGTTGGCCAGGCTGATTTGGAACTCCTGAGCTCAAATGATCCACCCACCTCGGCCTACCAAAGTGCTGGGATTACAGGTGTGAGCCACTGCGATCAGCTGATGCTGGACCTTTTAATTTACTCCTGTAGCCTTCCAAACCATACCCAAGAAGCTGGGAGGGCCAAGCCCGTCTGTGGTTAAAGCATGTTCTTGCATAGGAAGGATCTCATCAGATAGGACTATATTAGCTTTAAAGAGGTTGCCATGTGGCCCAAGACTGGCTTTCTGGAAATGTATTGAACAATATCATTTTACCTGTAAACCTATTCTTAAAATTTCAGCAGTAGGGGAAGTGGATCTGTTGGAACATATGCGTAAATAACTACAGCAAGACAAAAGATGAGTTATACAAAAGGGTTTAAAGGAAATGCCTGTAGCTGTGGTGGAAGGAGTAGTTGTTTTGCGAAGGAAGAGTGGGATTGGGAGGAATTCTGAAGAAGACTGTTTGAACCAAGATCTGAATTATGAGAGGGGTTTCAAGAAGGTTGGGGTGGGGGGAGGACGTTCTGAGCAGAGGGCACTATGCCAGCAGAAGCCCAGAGGTGAAAATGTGATGCGTGTTTTGGGAATGTGGAAGCCAGAGATAATATTCAAAATATTTGGACAATCAACATGGAAGAGTAGGCCCCAGCTGGGCAGCGGCAGGGTCCTGTAGCCCCCTCTGCTGTGCCAGGCATTAACCCTTTATTCACTGTTACATCTTGGAGATTTTAGGGGAGCCCAGAGCAGCAGATGGGGGCATTCATGGAGATTGAGACAGCCATTATTTGCTGACTAGCACCGAGTATTTCAGCGTTTTAGCCCTTCGTGTACAGTTGGTGTGTATAAGCTAGATAACAGTCCGAGGAGGCTCACGTAAGTGACGTGTAGGAGGGAGCGAGAGGGTGCGGAACAGTGGCAGGCAGTGAGGCAAACCATTAAACTAGGTAAGTACATTGCAGTCAGCTCACGGAGAACGTTGAATGCCAGGCTAAGGATGGCAATAATGAACATAATTTTATTTTCCTACCCTTAAGAGCTCCACACCTTAAGGGTAGAATATGAAGTATGAAAATGACACACAGGGCAGAAACACACAGCTGACAATATCTACATCCAGGACAGGTGGGGGACTGCTAGAAGAGGGAGGAGGGGCCATAAGCTGAAAAACTGATGGATTTGATGGAACCACCCGTACCTCAAACCTTAGCATCACACACTACACCAGTGTAACAAACCTGCACATGTACCTCCTGAATCCAAAATAAATCATAAATGAATAAAAGAAAATTTTTATAGGGACTTAGTAGATGATTTAAGAAAAAAAGAAAAGGAAGTATGGGCCAATACTCAGCCTATTTTTAGGATCCCATTTTTAAGGAAATTCCAGGGAAGTAGGTACACTACCACTCCTGAAATTTTCCAGGTACAGACAAAGCCCATCAAGGAAACATTTTCTTGTGTCCAGCTAACGCTCTTCTAGTTATAATTAGTTCCCTCTTACCAGACCTTGATCATTTATTTTTGCTTTTCCTGGCTCACCAGATTTCCTAGTAGGAAATTGGCACAGCTGGTTTCCAGCTGATAATCCTATGAAGAGGCTCACCTGTGGCGGCCCGGGGGCATCTTCATCTGAATCAGCTGGGGTGCTGGTTTAACACTCCTTGCTTCTGGGCTTATCCTCGTAATTCACATACAAGAGCTGCAGAGCCACCACTCCAACCCCTGAAAAATCTCATCCTACCACCACTGTCCCCTTACCTTCAGACTTAATAAGAGAGAGGCTGAAGTCTTGTGTCTGTCCCTTGCTGGAGAACTGAATGCAGATTTCGCTGTAAGAACCAGAAAGACCGGTAACAAAGCTGCCAGCGGTGTTGCAGGACCCGCGTGCTGTCTGTCAGTGGCCACGCTCCCTGTTGTGATCACATCATAAGGAAAGCTTCAGAAGCCTGACGAGGGGATGAAACACATTCACTTTTTGTTCTTCACCTGGTTGCTCTGGCAAAAGCAATCATATTCTGCCATGTTCTAGGTTCAGATTCTGCTGAGACGCAATTAGCCTTGTCAGTCTTCCAGGGTAGGTCAGATGCTATGTATCACTCTCTGTACCTAAAGGACAAACCACAGAGCTTCATCTCTCTGGGACAATCAGTTTCAACCGTTATTCATTCAGTGACCTGGGTGTTAGGTTGGGCATTGAAGATGCAAAGAAGAATAAAACAGTCCCAAGCCTCACGGTGCTTATAGTCTAGTGTCGGGACAGGGCCATACATGGATGATTACAGTTTCCTACAAAATTGATAGACAAAGATTTACCCACAGTGAAACTTTGTCATCTGGGGTAATTACTGAAAGCATTCCAGTGTCTACCTTATCTGCTGAATTAGAATCCCTGTGGATTCTGCATTTTTTAATAAACACCCCAGGCAATTGCTGTGTATTCTTAAACTTGGACCATGGGCAGCCATAGACTTTCTTACAATGGATATGAGCGGCTTGCAGAAGTGATTGGTTAAAGAGTGCTGGGCAGCCTGAGCTGTAAGGTGTGTGACTCCTGGGCTGCTGGTGGTCTTTGCCCCTGGTTATCCCCTTGCTATTGCTTGGGAATGTCTTTGTCCACCTGCAGCGATCCAGTGACTATTCATAAGGTGCCAGTAGACTGGACTGGCAGTGGCTGATAAGGGACGGTAAGGCCTTCAGGTGCAATCAAGTTAGGTGCAAAGCCTTCAGGTCAGGGTCAGGTTAGGCCTCCTCCTCTTCTTCCTTTTTGTGCCCATCACCTGGATAATCCAGGCTCCACACAGTGTAAACACATGGGATAGGTTAGGAGATCATGCTGTCCAAAGCATTTAACTTAATGATTTCTCTTTCCTGCTCATCCTCAGTAAATGATACACACCCCACCCCTAAGGCTCGATCTTCTGGGTCATGTTGGATCACCCTGTGGAAAGCTGAGTACCTACATAGGAAAATTTGGAGTCTTTTGGTTTATTGCGCCTGAGCAGTTTGAACGCCAAAGCTCGGGTTAAGTCTAATTCTGTGGTGACCTTGTACCTCTGCCCTATTGTTAAGAGACACAGAGTTTTCCACCCTAAGAGTATTGTTGGTTTTAACTTCTGTGTGACTTATCATTATAAAAACCTAGAATGTGAGGATGGGCTGAATTAGTCATTAAACATTCTTGTGCATATCATGCCATTTTGTGGTATTTATACAGATTCCTAGCTCTTCACAGAGGGGCAGAGAAACGTGGTTAAGAGTGTAACACATGTGGGGCAGACCTGAAGTGAGCTTCACCTCTCTTATGCCTCCATTTTCTTGTTCTTTCTTTTTTTTTTTCTTTTTTTTTTTTTTTTGGAGACAGAGTCTTACTCTGTTGCCGAGGCTGGAGTGCAGTGGCACAATCTCAGCTCACTGCAACCTCCGCCTTCCGGGTTCAAGCAATTCTCCTGCCTCAGCCTCCTGAATAGCTGGGACTAGAGGCACGCACCACCTCACTTGGCTAATTTTTTGTATTTTTTAGTAGATACAGGGTTTCACCATATTGGCCAGGCTGGTGTCGAACTCCTGACCTCATGATCTGCCCGCCTCGACCTCTCAAAGTGCTGGGATTACGCCCCTGGCCTCCATTTTCTTATTTGTATAATGAGGATAATGTTCCTATCTACATGACAGTGTTATAGTGAGGATTATGCAAGTTTTAAAAAAATATAAATGCTTAGAACAGTGCCTGGAACAAGAGTGTAAAATAAACATTGCAGTACAGCTAGTGCTCGACTTACGACCACGGTCGGGACCGCAGACCAGTCGTAACACGATTTGGTCGTAAGTTGAGTAGGCTATATGTACAGTTGAAATGGTGCACGTGGAGTTGGTAGTGCTGCCGGAAGCTGGTCCGCACTGTGGTACGCCCAGCTGGGCAACGTTTGCGCTGCCAGACGCGGAGCAGTCGTGGCTAGCGATTGTAGTCGTAAAGTCGAATGGTCGTAAGTTGCATAGGTGGTAAGTTGATCAATACCTGTATATGAAAATCTGTTAAGTGCTGGGGGTGAGGTGATAGCAGAAAATTGAACAATGCCTGCCTTTGCTCTCCATCCTCTGAAACAACAGGGCCACCTCGGTGGGGGAGCCAAGAGTGTGGTATTCCTCCGATTGGTAAACATCGACAGCTGTTATTCAGGCCGGTACTACTTCCCTTGGGGACCTGAATAATGTAGGGATTAGCAGAAGATTTCAGAAGAGTGTGGGAAGGCACAAGTTAAGCCTCTATTTCACCTGAAGATTTTGGAAGTGAGGTAGAAGGACTTCATGCGTAGGCTTGTGCAAACCTCTCATGGTTTTTAAAGATAAAACAGAAGACTCAGGAAAGCAGCAGTACTTGAGCTCTGCACTGTGTAATGTTATCAGTTCAAAGGCACTTGGGTGGAAAGCCCTGAAATGATATAGCTAAAGTCCTTGCATGTGGCTTCTCTCAGGGACACTGCAGGACTCTGCTCCATGAAACGAACATCCACCTGTCTGGAGTGGGAGCAGTTTTGTGAGGGGAGGGCTGCAAGGGCCAACACAGAGGAACTGCCTGTGCAGCAGAAGCCCTCTTTGTAATTAATAATCTATTTGCGGTTTTCACCTCACCATTTGTAGCTATGGGGTCAATTTTGTTCAGACCCTGATTTGTACATATTGACTTGATCTCATACAGTGTAAAGGGAATGTCAATGAAATTCATGTTTATTTTAGAATAAATGGTCTCTGAGAAAGCTGAAATCACTCCACATTTGTGTGCTCATGAAGTGAGGGTCTCTGATTCATATCCGTGGGGAGAGCTAAATGTTATTGATGAGAATATGAGGCTCTTCTGGCCAAGTGTGAATGCACACCAAGTGGATACTGAATCAGAAATAATTTTTCAAATCTGGAATTTCCTTAAGAGTAATTCAGAATGTTTTATCCTGAAATATTATTAGTTCTGTTTTATACATACACATGATAACTTAAAAAAAAAAATACTGATTGAATCCTTTTTTTCCAATTGGGTCCTTTTCTGCTGCTGAACTCTGCCTATGAATCAAGAGATGACTTTCATTTTATTAACTTTATTCTACTCCAAATCCCCAGCACCTGTGCCAGTGGCCGACGCCTACTAGGTGCTCAGTAAATATTTGCAGATGAATCCAATAGAACCCATCATTTTTATAAAGCCTGAGCTCTTAATTTGGAAGCTACTAAGAGCAGGTTCTGTTCTTCTACCAAACTTTGAGCTGTGGGTGGGGACCCACTCACAGGATTTTGAAATCAGTTTAGTATACGGAGAGCAGCATTGTAGACAAATTGAGTAGCATAGGATAGAAAGAAAATATTGGTATATATCACATAGTTAGGGTAAATATTGTTTTTTGCAATACGTTTGTGCATACACAGGTTAACAGGATTGATATATTTCTTCCACTGGTGAGACCTCTGCTGTAACTCAGTAGACTCTCCCAAAGAGCATTGACCAGTAAAATGAGAGCAATCTCTGTTGCCTCTTGATATTCCCCACAGGCCTGGTGAGAAAAAGAAGCGTCTTTAGGCCAAAAGAGGGAAGTGATTACCACTCTCAGAACTCCAGGCAGGGTCTGGCTTAGGCGTGCTGATGGGGAGAAGTGAGGAGGTAGGCATTTTCCCACGGGCTGTGGGTTAACCTTACGAGTCAGGCGATTTCCTAAAGGGCAGTTGTGTTGTCGGGGACTACAGCTTGGGCCCCGTTACGGAGAGTTGTCCTGGAGAAAGAAAGGCCAGCAGCCTTTCATGTGGGTGATGAGATGAACAGGTGGTTTCTCTCATCACAGGTAGCCAGGTACGCACAAGCTAGGCTGCTACCAGCCCTCTTCTGTTTATCACCAAATATTAATCACACTCACAATTCGAAGATACTATTTGTGCCTGAATCTAACTTGCTCTGTATTAGCAGAAGTCTGTCAAGTCGTTCACAGCTTAAGGCATAGAGGCTTCAGATAATTTAAAGGACACTGCAAGGACTAAAGAAAGAAAACAAGCCGGGCGCGGTGGCTCAAGCCTGTCATCCCAGCACTTTGGGAGGCCGAGGCAGGTGGATCACGAGGTCAAGAGATCGAGACCATCCTGGTCAACATGGTGAAACCCCGTCTCTACTAAAAATACAAAAAATTAGCTGGGCATGGTGGTGCATGCCTGTAATCCCAGCTACTCAGGAGGCTGAGGCAGGAGAATTGCCTGAACCCAGGAGGCGGAGGTTATGGTGAGCCGAGATCGCACCATTGCACTCCAGCCTGGGTAACAAGAGCGAAAATCTGTCTCAAAAAAAAAAAAAAAGAAAGAAAGAAAACAAGGTAGCATTTGTTGAGAGCCTCCGTCCCACAGGGTAATTTTCCCAGGGATCTTATCGTTCAGACACCTACTGAACATAGCTCCCAACACATAAATCCAGGAACCCAATGAGTCAGAATATGACCCCCAATGATGAGCCTGGGGTGAGATGTTGGGTCTATCCCCAAACATTCTTTTTTTTTGAGACAGAGTCTCACTCTTGTCACCCAGGCTGGAGTGCAGTGACACAATCTTGGCTCACTGAAACCTCTGCCTCCTGGGTTCAAGTGATTCTCCTGCCTCAGCCTCCTGAGTAGCTGGGATTACAGGTGCCCGCCCTCATGTCCAGCTAATTTTTGTGTTTTTAGTAGAGACGGGGTTTTGACATGTTGGCCAGGCTGGTCTCGAACTCCCTCCCTCAGGTGATCCTCCCGCCTAAGCCTCCCAAAGTGCTGGGATTACAGGCGTGAGCGACCGCACCCAGCCCATCCCCAAACATTTTAAACCCCAAAACTCCCAGCTGGATAGAGAGTATTTCTCGGCCTCTTCAGACTCACCCCAGAGAGTGATCTTTGCTCCACAACCCTGACTTGAGCCTGCCTCAGATTCACTCTCCCTCACAGCGCAGCTCCGTCTTTCTGGCAGACAGTTTCCATCCAAAGGCAAAGTGAATCTTAGAAACCAGGAAAAAAGGATTCTTAAAAGGTGACATTTAAAAAGTAATAGTAAGACCTAACCAAACATCAAGCTCTTCTTGTGTAGCCTTAAAGGAAACGCACTCGCGCACACACATGCACACATGCGCGTGCGTGCACACACACACACTCTTTCTCTCTCTTTCATGTAGTGAGCGAGGAAGAGCTGGCTGCCTGCTGTAAGGCCGCTTGAAGGATCAGAAAGCAGCTTCCATGTACAGAGCACTGTGGTTAGGCTTAGGGCCTGATTCCTTTGGAAATACAGATGGCTGGCAGAAAAATGGAAGCATGAGGGGGTTGCCAGTCCTGTACTGCTTTTTCCAGGAAGGTCTCAGGAGGGTGGGTGTAGGGAGAGGGGAGTCAAGGGAGAGCCTTTGTGGATTCCAGAATTGCTTAACTGGGGTCATGCCAAGCTCTTAAAAGCGACAAGTAGCATTTGGACTCCAGGCTTGTGTCTGTTCCTCAACAGCCAGGCCTGGGTGATGTTTCATCCTAGACCTCCTGAGATTTAAGCTACTGCTGAGATTTTGTTATAAGAAGGCAAAAAGCGGGGGGACCCAAGATGTTACTGCGCTCCAGCCTCCACTCAAACCCATCCAGCCCTATGGAATGTGCCTCTGCCGGGCTAAGACTTGGTTTCTAACAAAACGAAAACAAGGCTACCTGTAGCTTTTCCCTCCCTCCTGGAGGGGCACTGAGCTCCCAGCTAAGAAAAAAAAAAAGGCTCCTTTTATTACTATATCAATCTAACCCAACTATACCTTCTTTAGATTATTAGCTCTGAGGTATCCTTCTAAGTATCTGAGTCCTCACTTTAGAGCAGAACAATGGACTCTTCTGGGTAAAGTTGCACGGGTACTCTCCTTCATGCTTACGGTAGAAAAAGTATGAATCACGTGGCTTGATTGCTCAGCAGGAAGTGGTTTTCCTATGGGGTTGTGCTGCATCTTCCTGCTGACGGTGGCCTGTTAGCTCCACAGCTGCATTGAAGAAAGAATGAGGCTCCAAAGACCTTAATAGCCACAGCTGATGACTAAATAACACCTTATCCATCACAAAGCACGTTCCCAGACATTTTTGCACTTAATCCTTGCAACCATCCTATGAAGTATCCAGCTGAAGAGGCAGATTCAGTGAGGTCCGAGGGATTTTCCCAGATTCATACAGCCAGTTCACATGAGGATTGAGATGTGACTTCAGAACCTCTGACTCCAAGCCTGGTGTGCTTTAATACCACAGTGGGCTCTGCCAGGAGGGAAGAGAGGCTACAGGAAGGAAGATCCCCATGGGAGGAGAGGCAGCCAAGGCAATGTCTAGAGGTTAGTGGAAGAATGTGACCTGCTGGTGTGTGTCAGTGGAGTTACACGAGTGGGTTGTTGAGATTATGCTGTCCCCAAAGGGAGGGCCCTGTTATGCCTCCAGAGGGGATCACGTTCCTCTTAAATGACTTTGAAGTCTTGCTAAGGGAATTAAGACTTAGGGAAACAAGTGGCATTTCTCTCTCTTTCTCTCTGTATGTAGCTCAAGGTCATGACTTGGGAGAGAAGAAAGATCATGGGAAGCGATTTATGTAGATGATGCCAAAGTGTGAACTCTCGGTTCCTTGCCCATGGGTATGCAATCAGTGTAGGAGCTCTTCCTGGAAATGGAGGAATCCAGCAAAGACTAGGAGGAACTTTAAGTGAGGAACTTGACTTTAAACCAAGTTAGAAAATTGTCTTGGTAACACCATATACGCTGGTGACCAAAAAAAAAAAAAAAAAACTGCCATTCTCAGGTGGTACTAAGGAACTTGCTGAGAAAGGAATAGACAAGAGAATCATAAATGTTATTTTTTTATAATTTTATAACTATTTGTATATATATTAATAATAAAGGGGAACTTGAAATTTTAATATAAATAGGTAAGTATATGTCAGAGGTATCACCAATGGGAACCCAGCCATGAATTGTAGCCGTAAAAAACTAAAGGCAGAGTGAATGGGGGATATCTTTAGTGGGAAACTGACATGCCCATCGAGACGTACCAGCCTTCCTTCCTTCCTTCCTTCATCCCTTTAGCTGGTGTCTGCTTTATGTCTACCATGTGCCTACACAATTATAGATACAAGGATAGAGAGGTATGTAGGGAAAAAGTCCATGCCTTTATGGAGCTAATGTGCAGGGTGTGGGGACAGAAGGTAAACAAGTAAACAAATTAGTAAGAGCATTTCAGATCATGTTTGAAGCACTGAAGCAGGGTGAGCAGGAGCAGGGAACGCTGGACTTCTTGATGAGTGGTCAGGGAAGGCCTTTCCAAGTGATGCCCAGGAGCCACCATGGCCGGATCGAAGGGAAGAATGGCCCAGGCAGAAGGAATGACCAGGCCCCATGGCGTGTCAAAAAAACAAGAAAGCCAGTGTTACTGAGAGCGTAGCTGAGTGAGCAAAGATGTCAGAGTGCGAAGGCAAGATCATGGAGGGCCTCATCATTGGATTCTATTTTAAGATGAGGGGAATTCAATGGAGAACTTTAAGCTGGAGAGTGATGCTTGTGGATTAAAAAGAGAAATGTGGGGGCCAGGCATGGTGTCTTATGCCTGTAATCCCAGCACTTTGGGAGGCCAAGGCGAGTGAATCATAAGGTCAGGAGTTCGAGACCAGCCTGGCCAACATGGTGAAACCCCATCTTTTCTAAAAATACAAAAATCAGCTGGGCATGGTGGCGTATGCCTGTAATCCCAGCTACTTGGGAGGCTGAGGCAGGAGAATCGCTTGAAACCAGAAGGCGGAGGTTACAGTGAGCCGAGATCGCACCGCTGCACTCCAGCCTGGGTGAAAGAGTGAAACTCCGTCTCAAAAACATAAAATAAAATAAAAAAGAGAAATGGGGGAGATTTGCTAGCACGCCTCCCAGCCATGAGGACAATGTGAGCAAAGCTTTGGTGAACTAAGGTATAAAATTACCACAAAGTCAAAGTGTGTTTATGGTGGAGAAGTCCTGTAACTGCTGCTCATCAGGCTAAAAGGGCGTCGGTGTGGCTGCATGGGGACCTCGAGTTCAGATGTTCATAGAGAATGTCTGAGCCTGTAAGGACATCACCTAGCCTGCCAGGGAAGAGGTGGGAAAGCGTTACTTGTGAGTGAACATCAGCAGGAACAGCATAGCCAGACGCAGACAGCAGCCAAACAAGGAGGCTCTTTGCTTTTGTTTTGTAAATATGTTATGGAACAAGAAAATACGCATAAAGCCTCTGCATAGGGAAGGTAGTATTAATTTGCTGCTTAACCAAACGTTTACTGGATACCCATTATATGTTGAACACTCTTCTAGGTATAGGAGATGCCATAAGTAGCAAAACAAAGGTCTATTCCCATAGAACTTAAAGGGCATGAGGAAGCAGTATAAAAAATAGCCATAGTAAGGAAGTAAAATTCTTTAACTGTCACGTGGCGGTGGATGCTATGGAGAAAAATAAAGCAGGAAAGGGGGCTAGGAAATTCAGGGGACAGGAGCAGTGTTAAAGAAGGCCATCTGGTTGGTTGGCTTTTATTTAGAGTGCAGTGGAAACCTTTGATGGGTTTGAGAAGGGTAATGACATGATCTGACATTCTAAAATCATTACTCCATTTGCTCTGAGAACAGGGGTGAGGGACAAATCAGAAAATTTTGCAGCACTCTCACTTCCATTCATCTGGTGACATCATCCCAGCACCATCACCTCTTGCCTAGATCATTGCACAAAGGCCTGATGGAGCAGTACCAATAATGTAGGCAAGAAACTGTGATGCTACTGCTCTGACAGCAGGCAAGGCGTTGAAATCCGAGGATTCTGGATTTGTTTGAAAGGTAGAGATGACAGTGTTTGGCATAATGTTAATAGACAAAGTAGTCAATCCGTGTTGTGTTAGTGGAAAATCAAGAAGGTGACAAGTTCTAGCAAAGAAAAGTATCAAAAAGCTTTGCCACAGTGGAGACAGGATCAGGAACACGGATAGCCAGAAGGTCATTAGAAGAGCAGGACCAAGGAGGGAAACTGGGCTGAGAGCCCTAACAAGGGAGTAAGAGAGAAGATGATTCAGAACTCGAATCTCAGAGGTGGGGGGGGGTGTTCTTGCTGCAGGCCACGTGACCAGGGTGAGGATGGGGAACAGAGAGGAAGGTCAGCCGGAAGCGGGTAGGAGTTATAAAGCCAGGAATCCAAAAGCACCACCAAATTCACATGCTGAGAATTTCATCCTGGGAAAGAGTGGAAAAGCAATCTGAGCCTAGACTGAAGTAATCAGGGCGGGTCGGAGAGTGTCGTGAAAGGCTGGTGGGTAAGCCAGGGGGATAGGAGGCAGGAGGGGCTGACAGAAGGGCAGTGAGAGAGCCTCAGCCTAGAAGGGTGGGGTTGATGTGGGAACTGTGAGCATCTCTCACATGCCTGAGGATAGGAGGGATTTGAAGGGAAGGCGTTTGCTGGAGGTGGTATCATCAGGAGAGCCAGCTTAGGTTCACCAAGAAGGCAGGCTCAATTAGTCTGTCCTTGTTGGGTAGGGTTTCTAGGCTGGGCAAATACTGTATACATAGATATATTCTGACTTTGTAAGAAGTCTGATAGTTTCTTCTCTTAGCCTTTTGGATGAGATGGAGAAACACTGAGTGGATAGTGGTTAGCCCAAGAGCAATTCCAGGAGAGCTGAAGTCCATGAGGACTGTGTCTGTCTGGACCAGTGTTGACAGCCTTTTTTAATCTTAAACACCTCCTCCTCAAATATTAATATCTCATTGTCCGCGCTCTACTGTTGAGTCTATCTTCTGTGCCCTTCCACCAGGCCAGAGTCTGCCAAGCTTTCTACCATTTGTTGTTGGTATTAAAAAGGAAATTAATAGGCTCTTCATCTTCATGGCAAAGATAATGCTGAATATGATTTTTATGAATTGCACAAACTTTCCTTCACATGCCTGAAATGTTGCCACACCCCATGTCTGGTTAGCTTGGCTGGGAGGAAGGTCTCTAATAATTCCACTTAGCAATTTTTTCAGTGATCTGGATGAAGATGGCAGGGCTGCTTATCAAATTTAATGTGATATAGCATAGACGGAAAGCTGATACTTTGGATGGGATGATCTGAATTCAGGAAGTTCTCAGTGGGTTGGCACAATGGACTGAAACTAACAAGATAACATTAATAAGGGCAATGGAGTCCTCCCTTCAGGGTAAAATATCTGTTGTATATGTCATTATAAACTAGAGGAAACCATGAGCCAAAAAAAACTTTTTCAGGTCTTTTTTCTTGTGGAGTGGGGTTTTTCGTTTGTTTTAACTCAGAGTCTCCATATGTAACCCTAAAATAATACACATATATATTCACATGATGGAAATATGAGCTTCATTAATTTTTAAAAATGCAAGGTCCAAATCAAAACAAGTAAAAATTTTTTTTCTTATTTGGACCATATCTTAAGTGTTTTCAGTTCTGGGTGCCATTTTTGAGGACACTAGCAAATCAGAAAGACCCTAGAGGGCCACTACCACAGTAGTCAGTGCTCAGTAAATGTTTGTTGGGTGCATGGGACTTCAGTGGTTAGGGTCCCCCAGGTCCTGTGAAGCACAGTTGAAAGAGCTAAGGAAATGGAAACTTTGAGATAGCTCTCTTCAAGCAATTGCAGAGCTCTCAAGCAGAAAATAGCCTGGATTTATTTCACATTTTTCCAGATGGCCCAATGGGGTTGGGCCAGTTTAAGAAAGAATTTCCCAGAACTGGCTGGGCGCGGCGGCTCACACCTATAATCCCAGCACTTTGGGAGGCCACAGCGGGCGGATCATGTGGTCAGGAGTTCAAGACTAGCCTGGCCAATATGGTGAAACCCCGTCTCTACTAAAAATACAAAAATTAGCTGGGCATGATGGTGTATTCCTATAATCCTAGCTCCTTAGAAGGCTGAACCAAGAGAATTGCTTGAACCGGGACCCAGGAGGCAGAGGTTGCAGTGAGTCAAGATCATACCACTTCACTCCAGCCTGGGCTACAGAGTGTACAGAGTGAGACTCCATCTCAAAAAAAAAAAAAAAAAGAATTTCCCAGAGCTGTTCTTCAGTGGAATGGGCTGACATTAAGTACCGTAAAACTCCTAGGACAGTGACTATCTGCAGCAGTCCATTCAGCAGAGGCCAGTAACCAAGGGTATATCATAGAAGGGATTTCTACACTTGAGGTACAGCTGACTTGGTGGCATTTCATTCTTACTTAATGCTGAACTGCTTCTTCCAATAGGTCCAGACTAACAGTGGCTTGTTTTTACAGCTTTGCACGATCAACATTACAAAGGAAACTATTACTTTAAAAAAAGTATTTAATGGAAACTTCTGAGAAGAATGCCTCTCAGTTACAGAGAGCCAAGAATTTAGCAACCCTTTTAAGTCTTGTGTTTTTTTTCCTCATCTCATTCCTTTTTCAGTTGGCCTCATAAATATTCATTAAGGAATTGACCCAAAATATTAATAAGAGTTTGTCTAGAAAAATCTTTCCTAAGCCTTTCAGTTTTGCTGTCTTGTAACAAGTGATATAATCTCTGGTCAGTCGTATTATTATAAAACTAGCAAGTGATTTGTTTTTGGGATTCTTAAAGATTTAATTAGGATTTCAAAAATCTTAGGATCTGGTGTAGAAGAGTTATTTCTATGACTAGACACTCTCTATTCATCTCAAATCCAAAGCACCTCCATGTCTTGGAGCGCCCAAGCTTCAAACACCCTCCTGTCTTCTCACTTCCCCCAAATGAGAAGGAAGGAAGCCAGGGACAAGCTGGAGCCATAAATTCAGGCCTGTAGCCCTGACACGGACTATAATATAAAATAGCAGGCAGGCCTTCCAGATGGGCTGGAACTTGGGTGGCCTCCTTAAACTGAGAGCAGTTTGAGGAGGGTCAGTTCTCTGTGGGAGGGGGCTTGGTTGACTCTGTGGTCACTCATTTCTGGTGAGATGGCCAGAAAAGCAGCTGCAGGTCTAAGAACATGGGCCATCACTTCTGCTGACTTCCCTCTCTTCTTCCCTGTAGACCCAGGACTAGAGTAGCCACTGGTTTTGTACAGACATGATCCCCTCCTGTTCTTTTGCCACTCACACAGAAAATTCCCCTTCCTCTTTTGCCAAAAATCTTTTTCTTCATCAGATGCCAGCTGATCACCCAATGAGAATGAACAATAATGGTCTCATTTCAGACTCTTGGACTAAAATGAGACATTCCCAAAGCTAAGTCCCGGTATCACATTTCTTTGTCATGTTTTCTGGAAAAGACCAAGTCCAGTTTTAAGGCCATGCAGGGAGTAACTTAACCTCTCTGGGCTCAGTTCTCTCATCTGTGAGATAGGACAATGCAAGGCCATTGAGAGATTTTGGATACTATAAGTCAGCACAGGGCCTGGTGTCTGGCAGGTAGAAGATGCTCAGTAAATCATAGCTGCTGGGATTACTGTTTGCTATTATTAATGTGTACAAACTCTAATCAAGTTGCCAGTTTTAACTCTTGAGTACTTTTATACTTTGTTACTCAAGGCTTTGTAACTGTGGATGGAAATCCACTTAACTTTATATGATGAACTGTGCTTAGGATTCAGAAAGAGGGGTGGGGAAAGGGTGCTGCCCTTTTCCTCCTCATTGGTCACTGTTCCCCTGTCATTAGTTGTTGGGGGAGAGGGAGTGCTCATAGCTGATAAAAAGCCAACACTGGCGGGGCGGAATAAACCTTCCTTTTCCACCATTGTTTCTATTTCGAATGTTTTGTTGTTCCCGAAGATAAAGAAACAGAAGCTAACATGTAATATTAAAGTTTGCAGTTGGTTTCGTCCTGTGGGTAACAACTATAAGTGTGTGTCTTTCAGAGTTGTGGGACATGGAGTTCGTGCTCCTCCAACACTCTGCCATGTGAGAATTCAATGACCTGGCTTGTGAGAGAGAAGTTTTCTTACTCCCTTTCTAAGCCTATTAAGAGTGCTCTTTGCCGGGCGCGGTGGCTCAAGCCTGTAATCCCAGCACTTTGGGAGGCCGAGGCGGGTGGATCCCGAGGTCAAGAGATCGAGACCGTCCTGGTCAACATGGTGAAACCGCGTCTCTACTAAAACTACAAAAAATTAGCGGGGCATGGTGGTGCGTGCCTGTAATCCCAGCTACTCAGGAGGCTGAGGCAGGAGAATTGCCTGAACCCAGGAGGCGGAGGTTGCGGTGAGCCGAGATCGAGCCATTGCACTCCAGCCTGGGTAACAAGAGTGAAAACTCCGTCTCAAAAAAAAAAAAAAAAAAAAAAAAAAAAGAGTGCTCTTCACCTGTCTATTGTGAGCTTTAGGTAATATCCAGTCATTGGTTCTAGAGCTGCAGCCTTCTGCCTCTATGTAATTCCAGCCTTCTGCCTTTGTTTAATTTCCGCCTTCTACCTCTGTTTAATTCCTACGAATGTCTAGTCATAAAACCAACTCTTACACACCAGATCCAGGCTCCTCCTGTGCTGGATCTCGAGGCCCAGCACCTTTCTACATCTGGTCTCATCTGCCACCTCTTCTCCGCGTGACCCTCTCCACAGGGGGGCCCCAATTCCTGTTCATGCTCATCTCAGGGCCTTTTTCAGGCCATGTTCCTCCTCTCCCTTGAGCCATGTAGTCTGTCATCTTAAGGGTCAAGCTGATAAGGGACTATTGCTGAATCGTTTCGAGGGTTAGCTAACTGATGCATGGTCAACAGTAGTGGGTCTCAACCGTGGCTGCACATTAGAATCACCTGGAAAGCTTTAAAATTTTTTAATTCTTCTAATAATAGCTTTATTTGTTCCCCCAGGGACTCGTATACCACAGTGTTTAAAATAGTTAATGTGAGTATGTAAAACATCAAAGTGGTTATTTCCACTTTGTATTAATTTAGTAGATTTGGGGGAAGGAAATAGCACATTTCCTTTTTTGAAAATTCAATTCCTAGAATACTTCTGGGCTCACTCGACAGCAGCAGCATTTGTTGTGCCAGGCAGAGTGCTAAGTACCTCCTAAGCTCTTCACATTCATTTCCTCATTTTAGTCTTTGCAACAATCTCATGAATGAGCCCCAGGTTTTGCCCTAATTGATTAATAAGGATCCTGAGCACTTGAGAGCACATCCACTGTGCAGGGGTATACAGCAGGCAATGCTGAACTCCAGCTCAGGCGCATCTCGTGCCAAAACTTCACTGATTCTCCACCCCATGGGAAAGACAACTTATCCAAATCACTTCCTGAGGATGGACCTGCGCTAACTTTGAGGTTTCATGCTTTTTAAATTGAGTTACATTCTTTTGTATCTCAAGAGCTTCCATAAATTTGATTTCACATTGATTCCCAAGCAGCCTAGGTATACTCAGGAATGGTGGGCCATTTAATAAATTAGGTTTTCTTAATGCAGCCAGGAGATGTTATTGTAGAAAAGCATCTACTTATAGCACTAACTCAGCAGAACCTACCCCATCTTTTCCTTAGTCTTTTAAATAACTTCTTTGAAGTTATGAGCAGTGCTATCCCCATTTTGCAGAAAGGTAAACTGGTATGCCAAGTGTTAATTATCTGTAAATATTAGTAGTAACTGCCACTAACTGGGCTCTTACGAGGTTCAGGCTCTGTACTGAGCTCTCTGTATCCTGTGTGTTAGCCTCACTGTACAGATGAGGAAACCGAGACTGAACAAGGTGAAGCTACATGCTCAGGGTGAAACAGCTAATAATTGTGCTAATAATTGTTTATTTGCTTGTTTGTTTTTTAACTTGGTTATAAGCAAAATTGCAAGACATGGTCTCCATCAGCTGTGTCCCCGTAATCTTACCCGCCTCCACTGTGTAGGCCGTGGCACCTGGAGGACCTTATCTGGAATAAACCACTGAGGCATAAACTGAAGGTTCTTTCTGTGTATTGCATGGCTATTTAAAAGCTCTCGTGAAACAAAGAACTTTTTACCAACCTTGCATAGAGAACAAACAGGCTCTAAGGACTTCTTCCCCAGCCATCCCAATACAAGGCTGTTTTGGTATAAACAACCCCTGAAGGTGAGAACTCGCTCTGGAAGCAGTTTCACACTCCATTCATCGCTTTGAGCTCTGCTGTTTCTCACAGTTTTGGATTAATCATGAGAATCCGGTTGTATTGCTGGGTCATTTCATGATTACACAGACACTAAGGCCAGAAAACCATCTCCCCTTCTTGCTGATTTTGCGTATGCCAACTTATTTTCTCCCTCTCTAAGCATATAAAGACAGTATTTTCTGGTTTGCTAAAAGACACACGCAATTCTGTAGAGAGAACAACTCCCTCTGAAGAAAGAGGTAGTCACCGTGGTAAGTGGATGGGGTCTCAGGGAAAATGAAATCCCTAGCAGCCTGTGTCCGGGCAGCAGGTCACTAATTGAGTGCAAACCTTTTTAAAAATGTTGTTTATCCCCCTACAGGGCATACAAAACCATTGAGGATGAGGACTTGAAGTTCCCCCTTATATATGGAGAAGGCAAGAAGGTAGGCAAGCGTGCTTCCCCTGGGTGGCGAGGACAGGGCTCCGTCCCGCTGCCGCTCCACGTAGCCTGTGGCAGTCCGTGTGTGCCACTCAGCAGCTTGTGATTTTATAGCCTTGACAGCTTGAAAGCGTATCCCATCCATCATCCTTCAGGCCTCCTGTCTTCAGGGTCCAAGGAGTGGAGGGGGTGGGAGGTGGGCAGTGAGCACAAGGGACTCAAGCCAATTTTGTGAGAATAACATTCCCCTTCCCGATCCATTTGAATAACTTTTTACAGTGTTTAAACATGACCACTTTCACACACAGCATCTCATTAATATCTGACAACAAGCAGGGAGGCAGGTCAAGCTGGCTGTGTTACATGCATTTGGCAGACGAGGCAGCTGGGACTGTGAGGTTAAAACAGCTCAGGCAGATCACGCAGCCAAGTGAGGGGCAGCTGCAGATGTGGAGCCGTGACTTTCTCTCTGCTTCAAGCGCTCTCAGACTCCACCGTGGAAGTTCAGACTTTGGAAGTCTGTTTACCACTTGTCCCATGGAAGAGACTCCAAAGCTTCACTGCAGTTAGACTATGAGATCACATCAACCAGAGCCCAGCTCCCAGGGTCCCAGTCAGAACCCAGCCCTGAACAGCACATTATTGACCCAAAGGAAGGCTGTGGATCCCAAAGCGGTCTCTGAGCAGAGGCCTGGAGGAGGCTGAAATCCTGGAGCAGAGACAAAGAAGCTTGGAATCTATTTCCCAGTAAGAACGAACACCTTCTGAAGTATTGCATTCTTCCTCTACGCAGTAATACATTTCAGCTCAGTGTAAAGCATTCCAATTAGAAGTGAAAAACGTGGTCACATTAAGAAGAGTCTTTTTCAGTGTTTCAGCACTCGATAGGTTTATCAAGAAGAAATGACTCACAAGAAAACCAAAGGGTGTCTTCCATGGGCTGTGTGTGTGTGTGTGTGTGTGTGTGTGTGTGTGTGTGTCAGAAAGAGCAAGAGCTTGAAAACGAACATGATTAGGTTTGGGTCTCGGTGTAGACTAGCAGTGATTTCAATGGAAGGAGACATTTCAAGACTTGTGTTTTGTATGGAAGGAGAAATACAAAACACAAATATCTGATCCATGTAGGAATCATTTTTTAAACGAACATGCCCCATTCATGAAAGTAAACACCTTTCAAATCATCATCTCTGGTTAAGAATCATATAAATATTTGTGCCTTTCAGTACACTGAGCACCATTAATGAGTATCATTCAGCCCAATGACTTATGCCTGCTGCTCCATTTCTTTGTGGGGCCGAGATTCTCTGTATTATCCTTTAACTTCCGGTAAACTCAGGAGCACATCCTGTTACCCCCGTTTTTCTGGTTCCTGTCTAGCCTGGTACCTGACATAAACGCATAAACATTAAATAAGCTGTGCAGTTATGTTCAGTATACTTTCCTTAGTACAATAGGAAAAGTTTATAGCGGTAAAAGTTGAAGGAGCAAGGGTTTTCTAATTTCACTAAAAAGTTCAATTCACCAAAACATCATGTTCCTCAAGCATTTCGGGTAAGTTAAGCTCGACAGTCTTGTGATGGGCAGGTGGCAAGTTCTGTCATTGTACCTGTTGGCCTATTTAAAGGCCACAGTGTCTCCGTTTTGCGTTTATTGGTAGATACGACCCCTGGCTGAGTGGTGGTGTCTACCAATGCTTTTTTTTTGAGATGGAGTTTTGCTCTTGTCACCCAGACTGGAGTGCAATGGCACGATCTCAGCTCACCACAACCTCCGCCTCCTGGATTCAAGAAATTCTCTTCCCTCAGCCTCCCAAGTAGCTGTGATTATAAGCATGTGCCACCATGCCCAACTAATTTTGTATTTTTAGTAGAGATGGGGTTTCTCCATGTTGGTCAGGCTGATCTCAAACTCCTGACCTCAGGTGATCCACCCGCCTCAGCCTCCCAGAATGCTGAGCCACCACACCTGGCCTAATTTCTGTATTTTTTGTAGTCATGGGGTTTTGCCATGTTACTGCAGCTGGTCTCGAACTCCTGGGCTCAAGTGATCCCCCTGCCTTGGCCTCCCAAATTGCTGGGATTACATGTGTGAGCAACTGTGCCCGGCCACGTCTAGTGCCTTTATCCCCTCTGACTCTTGCCCTCAAAAAGGTGTTATGGTTTCATTTCTGCTTAATGTAAACTCTGCCTACCTTCCGAACCAAGGCTAGCTTCAAAATTCACAGCCCTGTTGAGAGACTAGGATGAAGATGAAGACAGTTTATTAGATTGCAGTGTTTCTTAGCATTTATTTACTTCATCCTCACTCATAGGAGGTAATTTATCACCCAGGTAATAGAGTGAGGATTCAGGCTCAGGTCTTTGAACCATGAAACTACACAGGATATGTTTTTGATGATTCAGGGTTAGGACACTGCTTTGTCTCACCGAGGATGACTTTCAGTCCATCCCTCTGTCACCTGTCTCTATGCAGTCCACCTTTCTGTGCTAAGTGTAGTGCCACCTCCTCCGTGAAGCCTGCTCAGTAGAAATTTTACCTCCTCTAAATTTTCATAACCCGTGTTTTTCAGTACTTAGCCACATTTTATGTGTCATTAATTAGACATATCCCTCTTATCTCCCTTACCAAGTGTCTTTTGTTTTTTTTTGTTTTTGTTTTGAGACAGAGTCTCGCTGTGTCAGCCAGGCTGGAGTGCAATGACATGATCTCAGTTCACTGCAACCTCCACCTCCTAGGTTCAAGAGATTCTTGCGCCTCAGCCTCTAGGCAGCTGGGATTACAGGTGCCCACCACCATGCCCAGCCAATTTTTGTATTTTTCGTAGAGAGGGGGTTTCACCATATTGGCCAGGCTGGTCTTGAACTCCTGACTTCAAGTAATCCACCTTCCTCAGCCTCCCAAAGTGCTGGGATTACAGGCATGAGCCACCACGCCTGGTCTCAAGTTTATAGTAGGGACGACACCTTAGACATTTGTGCCCCCACCACATGATGTAGATACATAG
This sequence comes from Sapajus apella, assembly GCF_009761245.1. NCBI lineage: Eukaryota > Metazoa > Chordata > Mammalia > Primates > Cebidae > Sapajus > Sapajus apella. The sequence continues at coordinate 14,035,547 of NW_022436942.1, forward strand.
TAGGTACCCAATAAGTGTTTGGGTAAATCACATCTTTGGCATCACAGGAGATATTTAAGCTGACCGAGTACACATTGGTATAATAGCGTTGCTTCCTTACACCATTCAAAAACAGTTTAACATGAGGTCTCAGCCCTGAGGTCTCTGCGTAGCTATGTCACAGCACTGGTGACATTTTGTTCCTTTCCACCCAGAGGGAATTTGAGGAGATGTTAACAGGATAGAGTGCAGAATTGCTACGTTTATTTTCTCCAGCCATAAAACATAATAGGTGAACTCCGGGAGGCCAGGAGCTGTTCTGATTTTTCACATCTTTTACCAGTGCCTATCACAGGACTAAGGACATAGGTGGTGTTCAGCAAATATCTTGTACAGTGGATGTGTAACAGGAAGATGGGTGAATGGATGGATGGATGGATGGATGGACCCTATTGGGTTTGATGTGCACTGATTTCTGTAGCCATAGAATCACACATGCATTGGAGTTAGTTTATTGGACATCCTTCCTTCCAGTCTCCAAAAAAGAAAGCTAAAAAGAAACAGCAGAAACCTGTCAAGCTTAAGATGACAGGTAGAAAAAGCGCTCCTTAAATACAGAAGTGACTTTGGTGAGCCTTTTCTTGGTGAGAGCTACCCACATACGTTAGCAGCAGGGAGCCTGGAAAGATGGGTGGGAGGAACTGGAAACTTCTTTGGTTGTCCCTAGCCCAGGCAGCCGCACTGGATGGGATGCTTTCGTTGTGCGTGTTTCTGATGACCCTCTGTTTATACCCCTAGGCCCGGGTAATGGCAACTATTGGAGTGACCAGGGGACTTGGGGACCATGACCTGAAGGTGCATGACTCCAACATCTACATTAAGCCATTCCTGTCTTCAGCTCCAGAGGTACCACATGAGGTTTTTGTTGATATTTTTTACAATAAAATATTTTTGGCGTGATTATCCCTGTGACTCACACGCCATATCCAGACAGTAGCTGACTTGTGTTATATGTACTTCCGCTGTATCTTTGTATCTCTGTCTCTCACGTCTGTGTCTTTTTCCCGCTCCATTCTCATTTTGACTCTTCTGGTTCACACCCTCATCACCTCCTACCCAGATGGCTGCACAGCCTCCTCCTGGCACGTTCTACCTCCGCCAATCCATGCTACACATTGCAATCAGGTGAATTTTCCTAAAAAACTGCTCTGACTTCTAATCGTTCGGAAACCTTCAATGGCAGCCCAGGCATGGAGAGTAAAGCTCAGACTCCCGTTCACTTAGTGTTCAAGACTTGTTATAATTTGGTCTGATCTTCTCCTCTGATCCTTGTTCTTTTGTACCAGCCAAAATGAACTTGCTGTTTCCCTAACATGGCCTTCAGTTTCTTGTATTTGCTCAAACTATTCGTTTCACCAAGAATGCCCTTCCTCCTCAACTCCAAACATCCAGATCCTTTTTCTCCTCTAGAATTTAGCTTAGATGCTTTTCTATGGAGATTTCCCTGATTTCCTCCTTGCCCAACCAGGAGTAATGTCTCTCCCTACTTGGGTTATACGTAGAGCAGTTTCCACTTACAGTGTTTTTACTGTCTGTCTTCAATCACAGGTTTGTTTGTTTGTTGTTGTTTTGAGACAGAGTCTCGCTCTGTTGCCCAGGCTTGAGTACAGTGGCACAATCTTGGCTAACTGCAACCTCCGCCTCCTGGGTTCAAGTGTTCTACTGTCTCAGCCTCTCAAGTAGCTGGGACTGTAAGTGCGCACCACCACCCCCAGCTAATTTTTGCATTTTTAGTAGAGGCAGGGTTTCTCCATGTTGGTTAGGCTGGCGTTGAACTTTTGACCTCAAGTGATCCACCCCTCTTGGCCTCCCAAAGTGCTAGGATTACAGGCGTGAGCCACAGCACCTGACCTGCTCATTATTCATGTATACCTTATCCCCTTGTTAGATTAATTACCTGGAGAGTTTCTGTCATTCAGCTGATGTTTGGAGAAGTTAATTTACAAAAAGTTGGTCATGTATTTGGTTAAAAAAAAAATCACGTATGTTACCATACAGGAAACGGTATCAAGTTCTGTGTTGACTTTCATGATGTATCATTTAGAAAATATTTGGCTTCCAAACTACGGGAAAGTCTAACTGATGGTATTTGCACCAACCTAATAGTTTAGAGGTCAATTTCTCTCACACAGTAAGAAGGCTGAAATCTGGTGGCTGCTGGTGTTGGTTTAGCACTTCTATTGTGCCAGGGCTTGTAGCATCTCTGCATTTCTTTGACTTTCCATTCATGGTTACAAGGTGGTGACAGCAGGTCTAAGCCTGACATTTCTGTGCAAAGATGGAAAGGAGGGGCAGCCTCTGTACCAAAAGATACTCATTCGCCTCTCATTGGCCAGACTGCATCACATGACCTAGCTGCAAGGGATGTTGGGAGAGCAAGAGCTTTAACTCTCCCAATTTCTATAGTAGGAGGAAATCGGGAAGGCCTAAGTCAGGGACCAACAGGATTTACTACATTGTGTAATTAAATTGTTTTTTGGGGTTTTGTTTGTTTGTTTGTTGTTGTTTGAGATGGAGTCTCACTCTGTTGCCCAGGCTGGAGTGCAGTGGTGCAACACTGGCTCACTGCAACCTCCCCCGCCCCAGATTCAAGTAATTCTCCTGCCTCACCCTCCCAAGTAGCTGCAATTACAGGTGCGCACCAACTAATTACAGGTGTGCCTGGCTAATTTTTGTATTTTTAGTGGAGACGGGTTTTCACCATGTTGGCCCGGCTGGTCTTGAACTCCTGAGCTCAAGTGATCCACCTGCCTTGGCCTCCCAAAGTGCTGGGATTATAGGTGTGAGCCACTGTGGCTCACCTATAATTATTAAAACAATTCATTGGACTGGAATTGCTTAGAACATTTAGACATAACTCTATGTGTGTATTCTTCTCAAAAGCAGGTGCTGTTTTAACAAAGGATATTTTGGTCAGGGGAAACAGAAACTTATTCAAGCTAATTCAAATTAAAAAAAAAAAAAAAGGACATGTTTAATAATACTGGAAGAAGGCTGGGTGTGGTGGCTCATACCTGTAATCCCAACACTTTGGGAGGCTGAGGCAGGAGGACCACTTGAGCCCAGGAGTTCAAGACCAGCATGGGCAACATAGCAAGGCCCCTGTTCCTACAAAAAGTTAAAAATTGCTGGATGTGGTGGCACATGCCTGTCCCAGCTACTCAGAAGGCTGAGGTGAGAGGATTGCTTGAGCCCAGGAGTTCAAAGTTGCAGTGAGCCATGATTGCACTATGACACTCCAGCCTGGGTAACGGAGTGAGACATTGACTCACAAAAACAACACTAGTAATATTAGGAGAGATGTTTATGGTGTCCATGAGCAGAACGACTGAACAGCTGGATTTTATGGGAGAGTGGTTTTGAAATCAAGGCAGCCCTGCAAAACCTCCACAGCAGAAAGCTCTCAGCCCTCACATGGAGTTCTGCCATTGATGTGGCCAACCACATTCTTTATGGCTCTGCTACCAATCAACGCAGTTTCTCATCTCCCAATTCCACATTTCTAGAGAGGAGTCTGATTGGACCAGTTCACCTTTTATATTAGACCAAAGTGACTTCCCAGCCCATGTATTTGTCTGTCCCTTCAGATTGTATGTCCGCTTCAGTGCCCTCTGTGGGCACAAACAGTCACCTAGACTCATCACTTTGGCAGAGTTGCGAGCAGGGAGTAGTTTCCTTCGGGTTTTTTAGAGCTGGGGCTGGCATCCATAGTTCATGTAGATACAGGGGACTAAGAAGCCACTGAAGGAGAAATCTCTAGTAAATGTTGGGCATGGAAGATACACATATCTCCTGGGATCACCCAGGATTTCAGATGAGGTCAGCTCAGTAGAAACAATAGTTACCATTTGTCAAGAGCCTGCAAGTGTTCTCTCTTGAGTCCTCATAGCAATTCTCCATAATAAAGACCATGACTATATTATGTGTCCAAATCCTCCCTAGAAGGTGGTGGTTTCCTGGCCAACATTAGGATCTGTGAATTACTGCTAAAACTACTTCTCACTAGGGAAGAGCAATGAATCCCAGTCCTCCACCTCTCTTTCCTTTGAACGCCACTGAGTCTTATAACTGGACTCATGGACTTTTCTGTTTTCCCCGCTGCGAGAGAGGCGTTTGTCAGATAACTTAAATGTTGCCTTCACCTTTCTACTTTGCAAAAGTATCCCTAAAGGTCTCTATTTTACTCCGTAAAGTAAAGATCTCCTTCCCTACGTCCCTTTCTCTCATATGCTTTTTTTTTTTTTGAGATGGAGTCTCACTCTGTTGCCAGGCTGGAGTGCAGTGGTGCAATCTTGGCTCACTGCAACCTCTGCTTCCTGAGTTCAAGCAATTCTCCTGCCTCAGCTTCCCGAGTAGCTGGGACTACAGGCATGTGCCACCATGCCCAGCTAATTGTTTTGTATTTTTAGTAGAGACGGGATTTCACCATGTTGCCCAGGATAGTCTTGATCTCTTAACCTCGTGATCCACCCGCCTCGGCCTCCCAAAGTGGTGGGATTATAGGCATGAACCACCGCGCCAGGCCTTGCATAAACTTTTTATATAAAATGAGACGCAGTGCTGCGTGGCCTGAAGGAGAGTATTCTCTATGCATTAGATTTTAGATCGTCTGATCTCTCTGCTACTGCCGATCTCAGGAAGAGACTGGTTTAAAGCTGGGGCTTGCATGGAAGACTCCCTGAGAACAGAGTAAGAATACCAGGCAGTTTGTGAGAAACCTTATGTCACCTCGCTGGAATGATGCTGGTTTGTAGGGCAGTGAGTTGGTCACTTCAATTTTGATGGGAGTAGAAAGGATTTGGAACAGAACTGTCAACCTCTGCAAAAGTTCAAACGTTCTTAGAAAGATTGTAGAGTTGACTAAAGTGTGGCAGTTTCAAGAATAATAAAACTAATTGTTATTAAGTACTTAGGCTGGGTGAGACAACATACCAAGTTTATTTTTAATTGACAAATAATCATATATATTTATGGGATATAGTGTAATGTTTTGATATACGTTTACATTATGGAATGACTAAATTAAGCTAATTAACATATTCACTTTATATACTTATCATTTTTTGTGGTAAGAACTTTTAAAATCTACTCTTAACAGTTTGAAAATATACATTATTATTAACCGTGGTCATGGTGCTGTGCATTAGATCTCTGAAACTTATTCCTTCTGTCTAACTGAAACGTGGACTCCTTCGACCAACACCTCCCTAGCTCCATGCAATAAATTAGGGTTTTTACAGGAAACATTTCATTTAATCTTCACAACAACTCCGTGAGCTAAGCACAGTTATTATACCCAATTTACAGATTGGGAAATTGGAACAGGGAAAGTAAAATAACCCCCAAAGTTATACAATTATTAAGTAGCAGGCTGGTATTTGTATGCAGGCTTATTTAATTAGATGAGGGTCTGTAGGGATGAGAAGCCAAATTCAAGAAAATGTCTTTGGTCAGTGTTTAGGGACCTGCTAAGTCCTGGCTCAAGAGGCTCTGAAGAGGGCGCCTTTGTCTTAAACCTAAGACAGCAGCTTTGTCTTGGGACCTTGGGGGCCAGAGTTTCTCAGAGAAATTCTATGGGGCTTCAGACCGAAGTCGTGGGAAATGATGGGATAGTAGAAAGGGTAATTGGGAAAGACAGTAACGGCCTTCGTTGTGTGTGCGAACCCAGCCCAGACGGAGCTGTGCTAAGTAAGACTCTGCACCTATAATTTAGCTTAATGGGCATGTAGTGCGTATCCTAAGATTCTCTTGCACAAGATTAAAATTGTTGTATACGTTAAATGTTTCCAGATGGAGAGGCCTTCACCAGAGCCAGGAAGGGGTGGGGTGGGGGGACCCTGTTAGAAGGGAAGCGGCAGAGCAGCTTGAATTGGCTACTATGGAGGAGAATGCAAGAAAAAAAATAGGTAGAGGGAACCCCCGTCCCCAGTTGTCGGAGCAGGAGCCCCTTTTCCCTGGGCGGTAGTGATAAAATCATACCCGAGAGGAGTGGCCTCTCTTGGGAGCCTAGACAGCTCGATTAATGTATTGAAACCACCTAAGGAAGAATAACTGACTACTTCCTGTTTTATTTCCCCATCCCAAGCCCACCTTCTTTCTGTGACCTGCTAAGAACATTCTGCTATGCTCTGTCTTTGCCAAGCATGGATCTTTATTTCACATTTGGGTTTTCCATTTCAAACCCAGCCCAATCTGGTAGTTTTAACGGTTGTAGGGGGCTGGGGGTGGAATGTGATTGAGATCTAAAAACGGGGCTCAAAAATCTTCTTGGAAATCAGCATTGTTCCCATTCATCGTTGTGGCTCCTAATTCGATTTGATGCATTAAATATATATAAATCAAAAACATGTGGATCAAATTTATGTTTAAAAAAAAAACGCACAGGGGTTTAAAAATTAGTGAAGGGTAGTTCTAGCCAAACACGTTTTCAGTTTCTCTGAACACAAGGCGCTGGAAAAATCCTGAGTTTGCCAAACCCAAAGAGCAGCCGCCAGGTTTGCTGAGCTTCCCTTAAACCTTCCCCAGTCTAAGGCAGGAATTTCTGGCCAAGAACTGAATTCCAAGAGAGGCCCTCATCACCAGTCGAGCGCAGGCCAGCTCTCTGGAGGTGCGGGTTGAGTGTAGGGATGTTTTGACTCCCCTCTGGCTTATAGTACGTGGGTTTTTCTGCCTAACAGCGTAGGGTACAGCCTCTCCCCCAGCATAAGGAAAATGTCCCCAGCCAGATCCTCCATCCTCTTACTTAGTGAAGTTCACCATTAAACTTTTTTTGCACTGTCCTGAAAGAGTTCAGTGGAGAAGGAGAGGATTTGCTACCTCGGAGGCACTGGAGCGCAGGCGCTCCTCATGTTCTTCCTTTCCAGCAATTCTGTCACTCCCAGCCCAGCACACATCTCATGTCCTGTAACTCAGAAAGCCCAGCACAGGCCGGCAGCCCAGACCTCCAGATGTTCTCTGTGCCACGCCCTTTCTTGGCCTGTGACAGGCGCTCTGTTGAGCTACGATTCTTCTTAATTTCACCCTCCCTTCCAGCCTCCACTCAAAGACTGTGCTGTTGCCTTTAGCCCCATTTTGGGCTCTTGGAGAAACAAGGCCTTCTTCAATTTGGGGCCAGTTTGCACAGCCAGCTCCCTCCTCAGCTCAGCAATCCCCCTTCCCGCCCCTGCTAGACTGAACCACAGGGGCCCCATCTTATTTCTGTTTCATTTTTCCCCTCCTTGTGTTATCAAGACTCCTACTAGCGATTTTTTATAACTCCAGGTCACTCAATTAGCTCACTCTCGATTTTCTAAAATCTAGATTTTTTTTCTCTTCTATCTGAAACAGCCTTCTCTGAAAGAGCTAAGACCTTAGACTGTAGTATCTGAATCCCAGCCCAGCACCAGGATTACCAGAGGCCTGTGCAGGCAATCACAGCCTGCCTTTTCTCTTCCTTGAGGTGGGGTAAAAATGCCCATGTTGACAAGTTGTTAGGAAAAGCCAATGAAGACATCAGTGAAATTGCCTGGCACAAGATGTGGTACATGGTCAGAGATAGTAAATATCAGTCTTCCTTTCCCACCGGCTTCCAGAAGGCTTCACGCTTAAAGATTCCCTGTATTCACTTTCATAATAATAGAGAATGGGCCAGGCACAGTGGATCACACCTGTAATCCCAGCACTTTGGGAGGCCAAGGCAAGAGGATCACTTGAACCCAGGAGTTCAAGACCAGCCTGGGCAAAGTGAGGAAAACCTTCTCTCTACAAAAATAAATAAATAAATAAATTCCTCAGAATAAGTAGGACAATTAAAAATAACTTTCTAAATAATAAATTTATTTACAAATAATACGTTATTAATAATAAATTGGTGGTGCGAGCCTGTAGTCCCAGCTACTGGGAATGCTGAAACGGGAGGATCGCTTAAGCCTGGAAAGTCGAGGCTGCGTGAGCCACCATTGTGCCACCGCTGCAGTGAGCCACCATTGTGCCACTGCACTCGAGCCTGAGCAACAGAGAAAGACCCTGTTTCCCACCACACCTCCCACAAAAAAGAGAGAATGAAGGCCAGGCACAGCGACTCACACCTATAATCTCAACGCTTTGGCTGGCTGAAGTAGGAGGATCACCTGAGGCTAGGAGTTCAAGACCAGCCTGGACAATGTAATGAAATCCTGTTTCTACAGAAACCTTAAACATTATCAGGGCATAGTGATGCACACCTGTAGTCTAAGCTACTCCGGAGACTAAGGCAAGAGAAAATTACTTCAGCTTAGGAGTTCGAGGCTGCCATGAGCTGTGACGGCACCACTGTACTTCCTAAGCCTTGGTGACAGAGTGAGACCTTGCCTGTTAGGATTGCTCCTTTGTTTGGGATTCCCCATTTTCTCCTTCGAAAACATGAATAATATTTGACATATTATGTTTGCATCTTAATATTTATAGTCTTCTGATTCTTGGTGACTTTTTGTGCCCAAGCCAAAATCCCATTTCGGGAAAGAACCTATTTTATTTTTATTTTTTATTTTTATTGCACTTTAGGTTCTGGGGTACATGTGCAGATTATGCAGGAATGTTGCACAGGTACACACATGGCAATGTGGTTTGCTACCTCCATCCCCCCTGTCACCTACATCTGGCATTTCTCCCCATGTTATCCCTCCCTGACCTCCGCACCCCCATCCCTCCCTTACTCCCCACCCCAGCAGACCCCAGTTTGTGATGCTCCCCTCCCTGTGTCCATGTGTTCTCATTGTTCAACATCCAACTATGAGTGAGAACATGCAGTGTTTGATTTTCTGTTCTTGTGTCTGTTTGCTGAGAATGATAGTTTCCAGATTCATCCATGTCCCTACAAAGGACACGAACTCATCATTTTTTATGGCTGCATAGTATTCCATGATGTATATGTGCCACATTTTCCTTGTCCAGTCTATCGTCAATGGGCATTTGGGTTGGTTCCAATGGTATTGTAAACAGTGCCACTATGAGCGTACGTGTGCATGTGTCTTTATAATAGAACGATTTATAATCCTTTGGATACATACCCAGTAATGGGATTGCTGGGTCAAATGGACTTTCTATTTCTAGCTCCTTGAGGAATCACCACACTGTCTTCCACAATGGTTGAACTAATTTACACTCCCACCAACAGTGTAAAAGTGTTCCTATTTCTCCACATCCTCTCCAGCATCTGTTGTCTCCCGATTTTTTAATGATCGCCATTCTAACTGGCTTGAGATGGTATCTCAATGTGGTTTTGATTTGCATTTCTCTAATAATCAGTGTTGATGAGCATTTTTTCCTGTTTGTTGGCCTCATATATGTCTTCTTTTGAAAAGTGTCTGTTCATATCCTTTGCCCACTTTTGGATGGGTTTGTTTTTTTCTTGTAAATCTGTTTGAGTTCTTTGTAGATTCTGGATATCAGCCCTTTGTCAGAACATATTTTGTTGTATTTTGTGCTTTCTGCAGTCTGGTCAATTCATAAGAAACAATATTGGTGCATAATGACAAGGGAAAATGGCTGTGCCATCTGAAGTGAAGCAGAATATGGTTGTTCATACAAAGAGCATGATGATGGGCAGATAAAAGTGTATATGCGTAGCCGAAAGTTTGAAGTTTTAAAAAATGGTAACAGTAATTATCCTTGGAAGAGGAGGAAAAAGTGGTTTTAAAGAATTTCCTGGGCCCCTTAAACCTGGAGGCCATATGATATGGTGGTTAAAAAACTTAGAGTAGGGCCAGACGTGGTGGCTCACACCTGTAATCCCAGCACTTTGGGAGGCTGAAGCGGGTGGATCAGGTCAGGAGATCGAGACCATCCTGGCCAACATGGTGAAACCCTGTCTCTACTAAGAATATAAAAAATTAGCCAGGCATGGTGGCCTGTAGTCCCAGCTACTTGGGAAGCTGAGGCATGGGAATCACTTGAACCCAGGGGGCAGCGGTTGCACTGAGCTGAGATAACGCCACTGCACTCCAGCCTGGCGACAGAGCCAGACTCTGTCTCAAAAAAAAAAAAAAAAAAAAAAAAAAAAACTTAGACTGGTAATCAATCTTGGCTTCAAGCTCTATCACCACACTTACTAAGTGACCTTGAAAAAGTTACTTACCTGGATCTCAGCTTCCTCTTTGGTGAAGAAGAAGACAGTAGAGGTGTTACACTAAGGAAGCTAAGGACATATGAAGTCCTTAGCACAAAACCTGGACTGAAAAATACCAGTTCCTAGCTCCTCTTCCTACTTCATTACAACCACACAATCTCACTGGTTCTTTCCTTAGGTATCATTAGTCCAGTGGTGTTTACTGAGCTGAGCCCTGGGGAACATATCTTCAAGGAATTCAGATTTGTGGCTAATTAGACGGTTAGACTAGCCAAAGAATAATGCGCCATAAAGCATGTGTTTCTTGCTTTCTAAGGGACTAGAGGATTTGGATATGCAAGGGAGAACTGTATAATCTAAAGAAGAAGAGAATAAGTGGGACAGTTTCTTTTTAAAGGAAGAAATAGTCTGGTGTGAAATGAAATTTGCCTTATGGGGTCATTTGAGTTTGAAAGATTAGCTCGAAGGGCTATTAGGTATAATAAAGCTAATTACCACAGAGGTCCTTGAACTGGACCTAAGGCGGTAGATAAGGTCTTCAGCAAGAGGAGTATCTTAATTGTCGCTACGGGAGATGGGGAAGTGCAGACAGGCGGTGATTGCTGGGCTGAGGCTGTGTGGCAGTGAGGAGCTGAACTGGGGAAGCAGCTGTGGAAACCAAAAGGAGGCATAGTGATGGCAGGCTTGATTTAGAGGAGAAAGCCAAGGAAAATTGAAAAACAAGACTTCGCTTTCGAGTCGATATGAAAGGAAGAATGGGAATCCTTGTTGACGTCTAAAGAATATGCCTTTTTTGCTGTAAGTTTTCTGAACCAATTAAAAACATAGACCCTGGAGTCTGAGATCAAAATAACTTTATAACTAATAAGTAGTATGAAGTTCGATTGGTTTGGTTAAAATGGTTTGGATTTGAGATCAAAATAGAGTTCTTCCTCTCCTCTAGCCCTAAAATCACTTACCCACAGAACCGCTGTGCGCCCTCAGCTCCGAGTCCCAGAGTGGGGCGATCTTTCTAATATTATCTGCTAGAGAACAGAAGCAGGAGGAGCAAGCACCACTTACAGACAGAGAGCAGAGAATTAACTCCAGGGAGTTCAGTGTCCCATGCTTCATCTTTCCAGTCTTATTGGGATAGAGGGCCTGGAAGAGTTCTAGCCCAACACAATTCCTCTGTGTGTTTTTTGACTATAAAACAAACCTCCAAACCTTAGAGGCTTAGCAGGACAATTTCTGATTCTCTTTCATAGTTCTTTTGGTTGACTAGACTCAGCTGGGGGGGCTCTCCCTTAGGCCCTCTCACTTGGCCACAGGCAGATGTGAGTTGGGGCTGGGGTCGTCTGAAGACTGGGCTGGAAGTCCAAGGTAGCTTCCTCACATGTTAATGTTGGCTGTCAACTGGGAGTTTAGCTGAGGCAGCAATACATGGCCTCTCCATGTGGTTTTGACTTCCCAGAGCATGGCAGCTGGATTCTGAGAGGGAATATCCTAAGAGCAGGTGGTTCGAGAATCCCAGATAGGCAGAGTGGCACGTAGCTATAGTCCCAGCTACTCAGAGGCTGAGGTAGGAAGATTGCCTAAGCCTAGGAGTTCAAGGCCCGCCTGAACAACATAGTGATATCCCATCTTGAAAGAAAGAGAGAGAAGAAAAGAAAAAAAGGGAGAAAGGAAAGAAAATAGACCCAGGCAGAATCAGCAAGCCTTCTTAAAACCTAGCCTACGAAGTCCCAGAACACCATCAATGCCACATTCTGTTGGTCAAGGAAATCACTAAGGCCAGTCCATGTTTGAGGATAGGGGAATTGGATCCCCCTCTTGATGTCAGGAATAACATGTTTGTACTGTACAGGGAGGGAAGGAATTGATGGCAGTCATCCTGGAGACAGACACTCTATCACAGCCTTCCTGTAGAAGTACGCTCCCTGCTGTGAAATCTTGAGGGTGAAAGTAATAATCATCTATCTTTCCAGGACTAAGTAATATAAGTTGATGAGTTAGCTGTTTACCTAATTAAGAAAGGAAATCTAGTTTGCAGTGTAAAGGCAGATTTACAAAGAAGCTAATTTAAGTATTTGTAGGGGGGCCTTCCCTCGGATCAGCCCCTGTGAGTTGTGGTTGTTGCTGGAAAATGTAGACAGACTGTTCCAGATGAAGAGGAGAAGCCATGTTGCCATCAGGAAACATTTGTGTAAACATTTCTCAAAGGAAAGGAACCTCAGCATCCAGGGTTCCAGTAATTTGTTGAATTTTTTTTCCCCATCTTAATAAACATTCACATTAGTATGTAAATTTGTATTCATAATTACTTTTGTATTCTTAAAGAAAGTCCCCAAAATTTCGTAAACCTCAGAGCTCACAAAACATGCATCCCCTGTAAAAAGGGAGCATGAGGAGTTCTAAGGATACTTTTTAGGCGAAGCGTTGATGTTCGACAGCTTTCTTTCCACTCTCCAGTCCTGCGTATCTGTAGTATCTCATACTTCTGTGTTCTCAGTTAGCATGATGCACCCTTGGGGGATTTGCCCCCTCCCACCACCTCTTTGAATATTTTGGGGGACAAAAATCACATTAAGAGTATACAGGCCAGGTACAGTGGCTCATGACCGTAATCACAGTGCTTTGGGAGGCTGAGGCATGCGGATTACTTGAGGTCAGGAGTTCAAGACCAGCCTGGCCAACATGGTGAAACCCTGTCTCTACTAAAAATACAAAAATTAGGAAGGCTTGGTGGTGCATGCCTGTAATTCCAGCTACCTGGGAGGCTAAGGCACAAGAATCGCTTGAACCCAGGAGGCAGAGGCTGTAGTGAGCTGAGATTACGCCACTGCACTCCAGCCTGGGTAACAAAGTAAGACTCTGTCATACACACACAAAAAAAAAAGTATGCAGAAGCTGCTTTCTCTGATTCTGATATATTCTCACCTTACATAGGAGAGACTTCATGATGTGGCCTTTCCATCTCCATCTCTAACTTTCAGGTGTGGCTATAAAAATCAGTGGTATGCATCTGTGTGTTATTTACGTGGGTTGGTCCCATTTGGCCAATGACTTGAGATTTGCCAACCAGCTATTTGAATAAAACTTGAGATTTACTCTGACACACACCAACAAACTAACTTAGCAACTCACAAAATTCATGATCACACAACAGAAACCAACCTATACATGTCAAAGATTTCTTCTCATTGGAGATTGGCGCCCTCTGATCCCCTCCTGAAAAATAATAATTTCATTTGGATGTTTCAGTTAAATATGCAGTATCTTTTTTATATTTGTTGCATTAATGCATATAAGAATATTTAGAAGTTTATTTTTTTAATTATACTTTAAGTTCTGGGGCACATGTGCAGAACGTGCAAGTTGGTTACACAGATGTACACATGCCGTGGTGGTTTGCTGCATCCTTCACCCTGTCATCTTCATTGGGTATTTCCCTAATATTATCCCTCCCTAGCCCCCCATTCCCCACAGGCCATGGTGTGTGATGTTCCCCTCCCTGTGTCCATGTGTTCTCATTGTTCAACACCCATTTATGAGTGAGAACATGCAGTGTTTGGTTTTCTGTTCTTGTGTCAGTTTGCTGAGAATGGTGGTTTCCAGCTTCAACCATTTCCCTGCAAAGGCCATTAACTCATTCTTTTTTATGGCTACATAGTATTCCATGGTGTATATGTGCCACATTTTCTTTATCTAGTCTATCATTGATGGGCATTTGGGTTCCTTCCAAGTCTTTGGTATTGTGAACAGTGCCACAATAAACATAGGTGTGCATGTGTCTTTATAACAGAATGATTTATAATCCTTTGGGTATATTCCCAGTAATGGGATTGCTGGGTCAAATGGTATTTCCAGTTCTAGATCCTTGAGCAATTGCCACACTGTCTTCCACAATGGCTGAACTAATTTACACTCCCATCAGCAGTGTAAAAGTGTTCCTATTTCTCCACATCCTCTCCAGCATCTGTTGTCTCCTGATTTTTTAATGATCACTATTCTAACTGGTGTGAGATGGTATCTCAATGTGGTTTTGATTTGCCTTTCTCTGATGACCAGTGATGATGAGCTTTTTTTCATATGTTTGTTGGCCGTATAAATGTCTTCTTTTGAGAAGTGTCTATTCATATCCTTTGCCCAGTTCCTGATGGGGTTGTTTTTTTTCTTGTAAATTCATTTACATTTCTTGTAGATTGTAGATTTTAGCCCTTTGTCAGATGGGTAGATTGCAAAAAAATTTTTCCCATTCTGTTGGTTGCCAGTTTACTCTAAGGATAGTTTATTTTGCTGTGCAGATGCTCTTTAGTTTAATTAGATCCCATTTGTCTATTTTGGCTTTTGTTGCCATTGCTTTTGGTGTTTTAGTCATGAAGTCCTTGCCTATGCCTATGTCCTGAATGGTATTGCCTAGGTTTTCATCTAGGATTTTATGATGTTACATTTACATTTAAATCTTTAATCCATCTTGAGTTAATTTTTGTATAAGGTGTAAGGAAGGGATCCAGATTCAGCTTTCTGCGTATGGCTAGCCAGTTTTCCCAACACCATTTATTAAATAGGGAATCCTTTCCCCATTGCTTTTGTCCAGTTTGTCAAAGATGAGCAGTTGTAGATGTGTGGTGTTATTTCTGAGGCCTCTGTTCTCTTCTATTGGTCTATATGTCTGTTTTGATACCACTGCCATGCTGTTTTGATTACTGTAGCCCTGTAGTATAGTTTGAAGTCAGGTAGCATGATGCCTCCAGCTTTGTTTTTTGCTTAGGATTGTCTTTGCTATGTGACTCTTTTTTGATTCCATATGACATTTAAAGTGGTTTTTTCCAATTCTGTGAAGAAAGTCAGTGGTAGCTTGATGGGGATAGCACTGAATCTATAAATTACTTAGGGCAGTATGGCCATTTTCACAATATTGATTCTTCCTAACCATGAGCATGGAATGTTTTTCCATTTGTTTGTGTCCTCTCTTATTTCTTTCAGCAGTGGTTGGTAGTTCTGCTTGAAGAGGTCCTTCACATCCCTTGTTAGTTGTATTTCTAGATATTTTATTCTCTTTGTAACAATTATGAATGGGAGTTTAGTCATGATATGGCTGTTTGTCTGTTATTGGTGTATAGGAATGCTTGTGATTTTTGCACATTGATTTTGTAGCCTGAGACTTTGCTGAAGTTGCTTATCAGCGTAAGGAGATTTGGGACTAAGACGATGGGGTCTTCTAAATATACAGTCATGTTGTCTGCAAATAGAGACAATTTGACTTCCTCTTTTCCTAATTGAGTAGCCTTTATTTTTTTCTTGCCTGATTGCCCTGACCAGAACTTCCAATACTATGTTTAGTAGGAGTGGTGAGAGAGGGCATCTTTATCTTGTGCCAGATTTCAAAGAGAATTCTTGCAGTTTTTGCCCATTCAGTATGATATTGGCTGTGGGTTTGTCATAAATAGCTCTTAGAATTTTGAGATATGTTCCATAAATACCTAGTTTATTGAGAGTTTTTAGCATAAAAATGCAAATCCTGGACCAGGTGACTCATGCCTGTAATTCTAGTACTTTGGGAGAGTAAGGCAGGAGGATAGCTTGAGCTCAGGAGTTTGAGGCCAGCCTAGGCAACACAGTGAGACCCTGTCCCTAAAACCAGTACAAAAATTATCCAGGCATGATAGTGTGCACCTGCAGTCCCAGCTACCCAGCTTCATGGGAAGCTGCGGTGGGTGGATCGATCGCTGGAGTCTGGGAGGTCAAGGCTGTGGTGAGCCATTGTGCCAGTGCACTACAGCCCGGGCAACAGAGCAAGACCCTATCTTTGAAAAAGAAAAAATGCAAATCCCTGGAATTCACTTGCTCAAAATCTGAATCACTAGATCTAGGATGAGTTCTAAACATTTTTACATTTTGGGATAATTCTGAAACAAGTGATCCAAAGACCACTGTTTGAGAAATAGTCATAAGGTCACAGGATCATTAGGGTGTTGCTTCACCAGCCAGAATCCTCTGTGGCTGGCGGCATCTTTGCCCGAGTTTTGCTTGGGCCTGCTGGGCTTGTTCTGCCCACTCAG
This sequence comes from Sapajus apella, assembly GCF_009761245.1. Classification (NCBI taxonomy): domain Eukaryota; kingdom Metazoa; phylum Chordata; class Mammalia; order Primates; family Cebidae; genus Sapajus; species Sapajus apella. The sequence continues at coordinate 14,051,714 of NW_022436942.1, forward strand.
CCTGGCATGCTGCACTCCGCTTTTGCTGCCGGCCCAGATCCCATGCCTGCCAAGAACAAGCCAGGCGCAGAGCAGCGAGGGATGTGTGAGCGAGCAAGCAAGTACAGGCTCCAGCCACTACACACAACCAGGCATACCAGCTGTGGTGGGGCAGGCAACTTCCGGCACCAGCACAGGCACCGGCTCCCTGCCACAGCTGAACCAGGAATACCACAAGTGGCTTCCACTGTGGGCACCGGGGAATGCACTGGTGCCTGAAAGCTTGGAGGTGCCAGGAACTGCAGATCCCCAAAGAGGGTGTCACAGCCCTGGCTCGGGAGCTCCTAAGGTTCCCCGGAGGGCCACAGCTCTTCCCTCCTCCTCTCTTATCTCCTCCTCATCACCTGCAGTGTGGAAAGTGGGAGGCATGTTTCAACCCTGTTTGTGGTACAACTCTTTCAGTCCCACCATTCAGCAGGTCCTGAATTCTTGTCCCGCATCCAGGAAGAATGAGGTACATGGGCAGCTGGAGGGTAAGCAAGGTGAAGAGATGCTTTATTGAATGACAGTACAGCTCTCAGGATACCTGAAATGGGTAGCTCCTTTCTGCAGGCAGGTCACCCCAATGAGTGCAGCCCTCAGTGGAGAGGAGACCAGAGTGGGCAGCTCCTATCTGCAGGCAAGTTTTCCTATTGTCTCTGTGAGTCTGGCTTTTTACAGGCTTCAGAAGGGAGAAAGTGCGTGCTGACTGGTTCATGGGTGGCCATGAGTGGGCTGGAAAAAGCACCATACGTTCTTACCCCAGCCCGTGGACTCCACCTGGAACTGAGAGCCTGGCCCCCATGCTTCAGGCCATCCCTGGCTTGAGGTGCTGCTTCACCAGGCACCTGCGCCTTTCTGCCCAGAAACCTGTCTGCCTCCTGCTGCCATCAACATATCGTCCACGGCACCCTGGCTGTCTAAATCAAGAGGCGCCTGCAGGTCTACCCTGAGCCACCCTCAGCCCTTCCCCTCAGCCTCCCTCCTGTGCTCAGTGGTGACCAAAGTGCAGAGGGGGCTGAGGCGTCAGGGGGCTGGCATGTCAGTGCTGCCCCAAGTGCGCACACATCCAGCTGGATCACAGCAGAGCCCGGGCTCAGCCATAACTTTGCTCCACACTGGAGCAGACACTGGGAGCCAGGAGAGGCCAAGCAGCAGGAGCAGGCACTTCTGAGCCTGCAGGGGCAGGGGGACTTCCCAGGCCCCCAAGAGCATAGGGATGCCTGGGTCCTCAGCCATAGCTGGCCAGCTGCACCTGCATCTGGGAGAACAGGGCTCCTGCCCGACGAACCTAGAAGAGGGCAGCGCTCCCACCTGTTCCCAGCTCCATGGAGCACATAGCCCTGGCTGTGCCTCCCCTGCCATAGCCAGCATCTTTGCAGCCGCTGCTGCAGGCAGGCTGCCACTGCCACCAATAAGCTGTTCTTCACTGTGCTGCAGGAACTTGTTTTAAAATCCCAGAAGAGGTTTGTGATGCATCCATATTATAGTCCCGGATTGTGTGATTCACTCCCACAATGCATGTGGTTCATGCCAGGCTGGTGGGTTAAGGATGTGATAGACGACATTCTGTACCTGAGCAGCTACATCCTGGGCTTCTTGCTACCAGAACAGCTGCAATCAGTGGGACTGACTTTGTTACACAGCAAGCATCCCACCGTTTACCCGTGGCGATTGTATCTCCCTTTCTGAGGCAGCACACGTCATAACTTGCTCACTTGCTCTTGAGATCACTGAAAACCTGCTGTGGTGAAGTCCTGTGAAGTAGTGATACTGATTCTTTTAGTCCCAATGACCAGAAGTAGCAGTCATTTTATTATTTATGTCAGGTGACCATCTTACTTAACCCCTCAACCAGGAATATTTGAGAGTCAAAGGGGACACTATTAATAATTATGCTGGGGGCTGGGCACAGTGGCTCACACCTGTAATCCCACCACTCTGGGAGGCCGAGGTGGGCAGATCACGAGGTCAAGAGATCGAGACCATCCTGGCCAACATGGTGAAACCCCGTCTGTACTAAAAATACAAAAATTAGCTGGGCGTGGTGGCATGCACCTGTAGTCCCAGCTACTAGGGAGGCTGAGGCAGGAGAATCTCTTGAATCCAAAAGGTGGAGGTTGCAGTGAGCCCAGATTGCGCCACTGCACTCCAGCCTGGTGACCAGGCAAGATTTTGTCTCAAAAAAAATCATGCTGGGAAAACAGGCCCAAACCAAAACTACTGCAACAGATGGGGATATCTGGTCACTCTGCCTCACCTGTCCACTGGGTGGACTTGAGGCACCGCAGTTCATCTGTTCTGCACCCTCATGTTTACATTCACAGGCTGGGATTTCTTCTGATGCTTATCTTTGCAAATGGGCATTTTTGTGAAGATGAACTTATTCCTCAAATGAGTATTGAGCTATATTGAAGCCCATTCATTCACTAATTCGTTCAACGGGCCTTTGGATTTAGTGGTGAAGGAACCATTGGAAACCCAGGAATTGTAATGTTCAGGCCTTGTGTGGAGAAAATGGAAATTTTATGCGATAGCAGCCAGGCATTGGTCATACCTTCAGGCTCTCTGCACAATACCTCATATTTTAGCTGGTTCAGAAGGAAACTTTTTGAGCTATTAGATTGTATCTACCCTCCAAAGTCAAATGTTTGCTCTGTAGACTCCAAAAGAAAAAAAAAACAAATTCTCAAGACTATCTATGGCATATTTCAAGTATAAAATTATACCTGCGCCAGAACAGCTAGCTCCTTTTGCGTAATATGAGCCACTAAAATATTTCTATCACTTCAGTGTCACTTGATTCACTTGCAGCCAAAGGTTCTGAAGTCACGTGGTCAGTCACATCAAGGCCTAACTGATCCTGTGACGAGAGTCAGAGGATGTTGGTGCCATAAGCAGCCCCAGTGCCCACCTAGGCCTAACCTCTGATTTCACAAAAAGAAGCAGGGAAGATTTGAGAAGCCCAGCCTCACCCTCCCCACTCCCTAGAAGACATCCAGTACTGTAGCCAAACCAAGCGAGGTAAAGCTGCCCAAACACCCCAGCCCTTTCTCATACCCCCAGGCTTTGTCCCCTGCAGCTTCCTCTGCGTGTAAGGCATACGATGTCCACCTCGTCCATCCAAGGAATCGGTACCCCCCTTAACTTTGGTATCCCCAGCAGATGGTCTATGAGCTTTGAAACGGAATGAATAAAATGATTTTGTCTAATAAGCAGTGGTGGGTTTCGAACCCAGATCTTCTGCCACCAGATTCATGTGTGTTTCGTGACATCAAGTAAGGAAGGTAGAATACTACAGAGGATATGGGTGTAGTCTTGGTGGCCTGCTGGAATGCCAATCTTGAACTGGTCTATTTGGTTTATAGGACTGCAGGAAGCGTGTTGGCATTTTATTTTCTTTTGGTTATAAGTGTCATATTCAAAGGTCTATAGGTGGAGTGTTGAGTTAGACACATGAAGTGGAGGGGATGAGATTTCATTTCATTTCCCACCAACTATTGGCAGCCTTTACCTTGGGAACCACCTCTGGCTATTTCTCCCAGGAAACACTATTGAGAGCTCCAGTCACCGAGTGCGGTGGCTCACGCCTGTAATCCCAGCACTTTGGGAGGCCGAGGTCAGTCGATCACGAGGTCAGGAGATCAAGACCATCCTGGCCAACATGGTGAAACCCCAACTCTACTAAAATACAAAAAATTAGCCAGGCATGGTGGTGCATGCCTGTAGTCTCAGCTACTCGGGAGGCTGAGGCAGGCAAATTGCTTAAACCCGGGAGGTGGAGGTTGCAGTGAGCCGAGATTGTGCCACTGCACTCCAGCCTGGTGACAGAGTAAGACTCCATCTTAAAAAAAAAAAAAAGAGAGAGAGAGAGAGAGAGCTCCAATCATGGCATTTTAAATGAGACTTTGGGAATTGAATCCCAGTTCCCCTGAGCCCATCTTAGTCCTTTCCTTCTACCAGCTAGCTGATACTGAGGTGGTGTTGCCCAGAGATCAGTGCCATAAAAGAATTTGAATTGGCAGTTCCCTTCCACATTATTTGATCTTAATTACAGCCTTGTGAGAGAAGTAGAACAGTTGTTATAATATTTCCTTTTTCTTGTGTTTTTCAGTTTTTAAAGAAATTATTTCAGAAATAGGAAAACTGAGTGCTGGGCCAGGTGCAGTGGTGCGTATGTGTAATTCCAGCACTTTGGGAGGCGAAGGCGGGTAGATCTCTTGAGTTCAGGAGTTTGAGACCAGCCTGATAAACATGATGAAACTCGTCTCTACAAAAAGTAAAGAAGTGCAGGTGGTATGCACCTATAGTCCCAGCTACCTGGGAGGCTGAGATGGGAGGGTTGCTTGAGCATGGGAAGTTGGGGAGCAGTGCACAGCACTCCAGCCTGGGTGACACAGCAAGACCCTGTCTCCAAAAACATAAAGAAAAAGGTGGCTCTTCTCAAGTCACAATGCTTATTAGAGGCAGAGACCTGAGGCAAGGCTTCTGATAACAAGGGCAAGCCTCTTTCTCTTCCACAAAGCCAGGCCTGAGCTGCAGTTCGTTGTCCTACATTGAGTACTTAAAAGGGAAAAACAGGTTTGGAGAATCTGCTGAACTGATCAAGACGTAAAAGCTGTAAGGGCATCCTAGAGAAGCGGCAGAGATTTGGCAAATGGAAGAATTGATGGATTCTTTTTAAAAGAAGAAGCCAGCATCAGCTTATAGTGGCATGAGCCCTACTAACCTGCCACTGAAATAGCGTCAGTAATCGGGCAAAGATGGGAGCGCGTATTACACAAACACTGAAACAGCAGCCTGCAGCCGAGCAGTAAGTGGAGGTGCTGTATTAAAGAGTTGCTTGTCACAGGCCCCTGTGTAAAATAAGTGCCCAGTGATGACATTAAGGACAGCTCTAAGTGCTCTGAACAGAGGGCTCTGTGAGAGCAGTCAGCACTTGGCTCATTCAGAGCACATTAGTCAAGGTTCCTGTTTGCCCCCAGACTTATTCCTGCTCCCCCACACTGAGTGTGTGTTGGCAGCTCCACTGAAAACAAAGGAAGAAAAGGAAAGAGTTTGCCACTTCTGTTATATATCAGCACATTACATTTCCTTGACTATTTGGGAGTGTCACAGCTAACAAGCTAAATCTGTTGGATCCCCATGAAATTAGAGGGTCTTCTGAAAGGATCTTGTATGTGTAATTTGTTTCTTCCTCTCTTCTTCGACTCTTTATTCTTTGTCAGCAAGTGTGTCCTGGAGACCTACTGCGGTTTACACTATAGAAGATAGTGCTAGACCCACAAGGAAATACAAATTGGGATTTCTGGGCCTTCAGAAGTTGATTTTTGGTGGGACAATAAGATGACTGACTCCCTGGGTGTTCATTATAAGCTGGACAGGAGTAAATACCCAATAAGGAAATGCTTTCTTTGGTTATATATTGAGTTCTAGACACAGAGCTCTCTTCTGGGCACAGAAACAGATAGGATAAGATGGGCCTTACCCCTAAAGGAGTTTATCATCTGTGACAGTTTTTCAAGGTAAGATTCCCTCACCATTTGGATCAGGATTACCTGGGGTGGTTGTTGAAGTATGCAGCTCAGATCTGTACAATCAGACTTTTAAAGGTCGGATCTTTGAATCTTAATTTGGTTAAGTAGCACTCCAAGTGATTCTAAACACATTTAGGTTTGAGAATAATGAATCTTGCAGAAGAGACAGAAAAGTGGGCCCAGAAAGACCGGTAACAAAGCTGCTGCAGGACCCGCGTGCTGTCTGTCAGTGGCCACGCTCCCTGTTGTGATCACATCATAAGGAAAGCTTCAGAAGCCTCACGAGGGGATGGAACACATTCACTTTGTGTTCTTCACCTGGTTGCTCTGGCAAAAGCAATCATATTCTGCCATGCTCTAGGTTCAGATTCTACTGAGACGCAATTAGCCTTGTCAGTCTTCCAGGGTAGGTCAGATGCTATGTATCACTCTCTGTACCTAAAGGATGAGCCACAGAGCTTCATTTCTGTGGGGCAGTCAGTTTCAACCATTATTCATTCGGTGAACTGGGTGTTAGGTTGGGCATTGAAGATGCAAAGAAGAATAAAACAGTTCCAAGCCTCATGGTGCTTATAGTCTAGTATCGGGACAGGGCCATACATGGATGATTACAGTTTCCTTTTTTTTTTTTTTTTTTTTTTTTGAGGTGGAGTTTTGCTCTTGTTGCCCAGGCTGTAGTGCAATGGCATGATCTCAGGTCACTCTGCTTCCTGGGTTCAAGAAATTCTCCTGCCTCAGCCTCCCGAGTAGCTGGGATTACAGGTGCCCACCATTATGCCCGGCTAATTTTTTTTCTTTTCAGTAGAGGTGGGGTTTTGCCACATTGGCCAGGCTGGTCTTGAACTCCTGACCTCAGGTGATCCGCCTGCCTCGGCCTCCCAAAGTGCTGGGATTACAGGCGTGAGCCACCGCGCCCGGCCTGATGATGAGAGTTTCATACAAAACTGATAGACAAAGGCTTACTCGCAGAGCAGTCTATCAGTAAATGTTATATTAGTGGGTGTGAAGGATTGTGCCTGCAGCCGTCCAGGGAAAAGAGCCTGGCTTCTCTTTGATCCTCCTCAGGATTGCTTTGGCAAGAGAGAGTGGCACCCGCCTTTCCCAGCCCCGCTTCTTCACCACCAGTCTAACACTGAGTAACAGGAACCGAAAGGAAGGATGGGGAGATGAAAGAAGGGACCCATGGGAAGTTGACTGGCTCAGATGGTGCCTTTCCAGAGAGGCCCACCGTGACCACATCTAAAATGACTCTCTCTGTTGTTCTTACCAAGCTGGATTTTTCTTCAGAACAACTGTCCTCTTCTGACAATGTAATTTATTTGTGTGTCTGTCTCATCTACTAGTTTAGAAGTTGTGAGAGGCTTTGTCAGTTTTGTTCGCTGTGTCCCCAGTGCCTGGAAAACTGGTTGGCACACAGCAAGTATGCAGTAAAAGCGTACCGAAGGCAGCAGAAAGGCAGGTCCACACAGGTCCCATTTCTCAGCTGCTCAGATTATATTGCTCTGAGAAACTGCAAGAATCTCAAGGATTCATTCGTCTGGCTTTTCTCTCCCTTCCTTGGCAGATGGGAACCCGGGAAGGAGCCATTAGAAGGCCTGACCATGTTCCCCAGTCCCACTTTAAACAAAGGTGTTTCTGTTGCACACCTGTCCCTCCAGAGCCGCAAAGACTCTTCTAGATGTCTGAGTTCTGGGGAGCTTCAGAGCCCTTTAGTTTGATGTGAGGCTTCCAGGAACGTTAAGAAGCTATTTAAGGAATTGAACAGGGGAACTTTGAGGATGTGAGTTTGGTCCAATTGAGTAAGGCCAACTACAGCTTCAGCGAGGGAAGGTCAGGACTCCGGAGCCCAGTGGAATCCTTTGAAGCCTTTGCTGCTGGGGAGGATGAGCACACAGTGGGGTGACTTGCATGGCAGTCCAATTCTTCTGAAAACATTTTTGCAAAGTGTTCTGCATTATAGGTTAATGTATAAGATACGAGTTGTAAGTGGAAAGTTAGCAAAGTTTTTTGGAAATTGGCTGAAGGGCAGGAAACAGAGGGTAGTTGTCAAAACCTCAAAAGATGTTAATTGGGGAGTGCTTCACAGACCAGGGTTGTGATCAGCTGTATTTATTATTTTCATAAAAATTACATAAAGAATGGTCTTGAAAAGGATTTTCATACTGGCTAATTAAACTTCAGTAGGGAGCCAAGCACAGAAATGTGAACAGTAGAATTAGGGAGAGATTACGTTCACCGATGGAATTGAAGAGAAGCATTTTATAACGTGTGTATGTATCAACCCGCACCCGTTCTGTTGAGCAGATTTCCATTGGACAAGACAACTTCAGCTTGAATAACTCAACCTGTCACTTTTCTTGGGTGAGCAGGAAGCATTTGAAGAGGGTGTAGCACCCTACTCATAGGGCAGATTCTGAAATTAAATGGATGTTATCTGCAGACCTGAAACCTCTCTTTTAGAAGCAGCTGCAAGGCAAGTGAAATCTCCTGTTTAGCTACAAGCATAAGATTGGGCAACCAAACATCCACATTTCACCACCTCTTATTACTTAATATTGTCTATCATATAGAGTTCAAGTTATCACAAAGATTTATTGTAGATATAACCCAGTAAGAAGCCAGGAATGAATCCCCCCACACACACGTTTTTGTTTTTTTTTTTAAAGACTGGGTCTCACTCTGTCACCCAGGCTGCAGTGCAATGGCACAATCATGGCTCATTGAAGCCTCAAACCCCAGGCCTCAAGCAATTCTACTGCCTCAGCCTCCCAAGTAGCTGGGACCACATGCACGCACCATCATTTCCAGGGTCTTACTATATTTTTTCCATTTTAGTAGAGACAGTGTCTCACTATGTTGCCGAGGCTGGTCACGATCTCCTGGCCTCAAATGATCCTCCTGCCTTGGCCTCCTATTAGCAGTCTCTCTCAAGCAAAGTTATTGTATACTGACAGTAACAACACAATGAGCCAGTACTTGAAGGTGGGAGCCCAGGGGTGACATTGACAGTTCTGTCAATAGCCTACTGTAATGAACAGTCTCCACAGACATCGTAAAGTCCACTGAGCCTTTGATACCCTTGTTTACAAATCTGGCCCAGTAGGCATCCTCTGTGGCCTTTCTACTCAAGGTTCGGTCTGTGAACCTCCAGCATTGGTGTCACCTGGAAGGAAGTTGTACCACAATTCTCAAGCCTACCCAGAACTGAATTGTAATCTGGATTTTAGCAGGATGCCTAGCTGATTTCTGTGCACATTAGTGTTTGAGAAGCTCTGCTCTAACACACCCAGGAACCGTAGAAAATAAAGCATAGGAGGGTTGGTTGTTTCTGATACAATGAAAATTGGACCATATTTGTTAGTGGCCTGAGGACAGAATTCTGACATTTGGGACTTTCTGGTCTGGTGGAAACTGAAGTTTTCCCATTTTCTTTAATTTGGCTTAAAAGGCTCAGTGCCTTCTCTGGAATGTAAGTTTAGCCTGAAGTGAACATGCCTTTTGAAAAGATGATGTTAAATGCCAGTGCAGTATGCCCCTGAGTGTTCTTCCCTTGAGAGCGGCTCATGTGCTGGGCCATTAGCTAATTGTTACCTTCTTGTTCGCAGGCCACAGAGGCCTGGCGCCTGGTGGCTGCTTTTCATTTTGTGCTCATTCACCCAGGGCGCTGTGGGTAGGCATTTTGTTGTGTTCTGCTGCTGGGAAGGCTGTCAGCCCACAGGACTGCCCCATGGCAGGGCATCCCTAGCCTGGGCAAACCTTTCTAAAACAAAGGTTGCTTGGCTTTCAGAGAGCTAAACATATTTAGCTCTAGGCTGAGGTGGTATGATTGTCTCTAGACCTGAGGTGACATAACAATGGCTGTGCCATGAGTCACATGCCCTGACCCGTGGCTTTCACTCAGCCTTGCTTTTAGTAAATAAAGCAATGGGTTGGTCATGGTGGCTTACACCTGTACTCCCAGCACTTTGGGAGGCTCAGGAGGGCGGATCACTTGAGGCCAAGGGTTCCAGACCAGCCTGGCCAACATGGCGAAACCCCATCTCTACTAAAAATACAAAAATTAGCTAGGCATAGTGGCATGCGCCTGTAATCCCAGCTACTTTGGAGGTTGAGGTGAGAGAATTGCTTGAACCCGGGAGTTTGCAGTGATCCAAGATCGTGCCACTGCACTCCAGGCTGGGCGACAGAGTGAGACACCCCATCTCAATTAAAAAAAAAAAGAAAATAGAGTAATGAGAAGGGCTGAAGGAGACTGATTGAATTGACTTGCTTTTGTTCTCAGTTCATGAGGTGGTGTAGGTAGGGGTGATTCTGCCAAATTAGGAGGGAATAGTAGTGAAACCTCAAGCTCCCCTCCACACCTCCCTATCCCTCCCCACCCACCTGGAAGAAGGACACAGAATTGTGGCCTAGCCCAGGTGAGGCTTGATTTTTATTCGTACTAGTTTTGCCTAGACTGCCTCATTCTCTTTCAAGCACTTAGGTGGGTGCTGAAGTATCCAAGTTGTTCAAGGTACTAGCCATAAGCAAGGACTTAAAGCTTGTCAAGACAAAGACATATTTTGGAGGTTCAGAGTGAGCATGTGTCCTCTGTGAGCCTCAGTTGAGGTTCCTCAAACCTGAAGATAGTGTCAGAGCCTCACCCTTACATGAGAGGAGTTGGCTCCTTGGGCCTCAGAGCACGTAATGCAAGAAAGGTTTCAAATGAGTGCATTAAATAGAATATCTCTTTACTCCTAAACAAATACGTGTAGAGCAACTATTAAGAATCCTGAATTGGCTTTATCTCTCCCACAGACTGAGCTCCTCTGAAGCAGAAAAATCAGATATTTAACTTTGCATTTATAGCACTTGGCACAGGGTAGGCCCTTAATAAATGTTTGCTGAATGAATGCACAAAGGAAGACCACAAACAAGCCCATTGCTGATCTGCTGGCTAGCACAAAGTCCACTTGTAAATCGTCATTCTGACTGTACCTCAGGCATTACATTTTCAATTAATTTCTTCTCTGTCAATTACTAAGCCTGCCTCTTAGGCTCATTCACACTTGTGTATTAGGCCCCATGCGTCTACATAGCAAACCTGCAAGGGAGACTATCCCTGGCCCCAAAGCTCGCTGTATAATCAAGTACCCTACAGTGCATATCTGAAAACCGCTAGGCTGGGCAGGAAAAGGGAAGGGTAATCAGAAGTCGATTTGTTACGAGAATGATATGCTTCCAATTTCTTAAGTTGTAGTTTTCCTGTTTTTTTTTTCAGGTAAGAATCTACGATCTTTCAAAATACGAGCATGGAGCAGATGATGTGCTCATCCTGGCCACTGATGGACTCTGGGACGTTTTATCAAATGAAGAAGTAGCTGAAGCAATCACTCAGTTTCTTCCTAACTGTGATCCGGATGATCCTCACAGGTTTGTGCATTTCTACAATTGTAGGGCTGTTCCTCAAGCATTCTTGCATGACATGCCTGAAATAATTAATAATCATGTAATTTTCATAACTCTTGACTTAGAGGCTGATATGGATGGTACAGTAACCAAACTGCAGAAGGGATTACCTTTCTTATAAGAGGTACTTTCTAGCTGGGCGCGGTGGCTCAAGCCTGTAATCTCACCACTTTGGGAGGTCAGGGTGGGCTGATTACCTGAGGTCAGGAGTTCGAGACCAGCCTAGCCAATATGGTGAAACCCTGTCTCTACTAAAAATACAGAAATTAACCAGGTGTGTTAGTGGGCACCCGTAATCCCAGTTACTTCGGAGGCAGAGGCAGAAGAATCACCTGAACCCAGGAAGCAGAGGTTGCAGTAAGCCGAGATCGTGCCACTGCACTCCAGTCTGGGTGACAGAGCAAGACTCTGTCTCAAAAACAAAAAGGTACTTTCTCTGCCAAATAAAATCCTGTTTAAGTTGAACCTAGATACAAGTGGTAATAAATTTGAGTGTTTAGGCATTTCAGCAGCGTATCTTTCTCAGATTTTTACTTCATATCCTCTAAAGTAGAAATAATCCAAATTTTGATCCTGTTAATGAGAGTGATGGCAAATGCACCCCACCATTGATAGTCATCCGTTGGAGAATTGTTTCTTTTGCGAAATGTTTGGTAAGGAGAGAAAGATCTAAGTATTTCTTACAGTCTAGTGGCAGTGTAAATAACCTAAACATCCTTAGAAGACTCTCAGAAATAAACAGAAGCCACCTCTCAAGAAAGGCAGCTTTAATTAGAACACAAGCCACCATGAGTAAAAGCCAGCAGCAATAACAGAGACATCAGAACTGAACCTGCAAATACTTCTTTATTGGATTTAGCAGTCAAAAATATAATTATTTTTAGCTGGGCATGGTGATGCGTGCCTGTAGTCTCAGCTACTTGAGAGGCTGAGGCATGAGAATTGTTTAAACCCAGGAGGCAGAGGTTGCAGTGAGCCAAGATCACACCACTGCACTCCAGCCTGGGTGACAGAGCAAGACTCGGTCTCAAAGCACAAACAAAGAAAAGCTAACAAAAATATAAATATTTTAACATGCTTCTGAAACTTTCTTTTGAGCCAAGCATGGTGGGTCAGCACTTTGGGAGACTAAGGCAGGAGGATCACTTGAGCACAGGAGTTCAAGGCGAGCATGGGCAAGGTGGTGAAATTCTGTCTTTACAAAAATTAGCTGAGCGTGGTGGTGCATGCTTGTAGTTCCAACTACTCAGGAGGCTGAGGTGGGAGGATTGCTTGAGCCTGGGAGGCAGAGGTTGACTAAACGGCCGGGCGTGGTGGTTCACACCTGTAATCCCAGTACTTTGGGAGGCCAAGGCAGGTGGATCACGACATCAAGAGATCGAGGCCATCCTGGCCAACACAGTGAAACTCCATCTCTACTAAAAATACAAAAAATTAGCTGGGCATGGTGGGACATCCCTGTAGTCCCAGCTATTTGGGAGGCTGAGTTAGGAGAATTGCTTGAACCCGAGAGGCAAACGTTGCAGTGAGCCGAGATCATGCCACTGCACTCCAACCTGAGTGACAGTGCGAGACTCCATCTCACAAAAAAAGACTAAACAAAATGGAATTCTAGAGATGAAAAATATAAAAATAGGAATTAAAAATTGACTTAAACATATTAGAACTAGTTGAAGAGAACACTGGTATACTAGAAAATTGATCTAATAAATAATCCATTATATGGCTTAGACAAAGAGAAAAGAAAATGTGAAATGAGGTTAAGAGACCAAAAAGATGGCCTAAGGTGCTCTAATAGAATTCCAAAAGGATAAACTATAGAAAATGGAAAGTTCCAGAATTTTTTTGACAATAGTGAACATAAGATTCAGAAAGCCCTACAAATCTCTGGAAGAAGAAATAAAATAGTGAAACTGAAGAACAGCCAAATGTGGTGGCTCACGCCTGTAATCCCAGCATTTTGGGAGGTTAAGGCAGTCAGATCACCTGAGATCAGGAGTTCAAGACCAGCCTAGCCAACATGGCGCAACCTCCATCTCTACTAAAAATACCAAAAATTAGCCTGGCATGGTGGTGCATGTGTGTAATTCCAGCTACTCAGGAGGCTGAGGCACGAGAATTGCTTGAACCCAGGAGGCAGAAGTCGCAGTGAGTCAAGATCACACCACTGCACTCTAGCCTGGGTGACAGAGTAAGACTCTGTCTCAAAAGAAAAGAGAAAGAAACTGAAGAACTTTAACCCCCTTGCCTCCCACAAAGATATTAAAAGCAGCCAGGAAAAAAAAAAGCCGGGTGCAGTGGCTCAAGCCTGTAATCCCAGCACTTTGGGAGGCCAAGGTGGGTAGATCACCTGAGGTCAGGAGTTCGAGACCAGCCCGACCAATATGGTGAAACCCCATCTTTACTAAAAATACAAAAATTAGCCAGGTGTGGTGGTGTGTGTCTGTAGTCCCAGCTAGTCAGGAGGCTGAGACAGGAGAATCGCTTGAACCCAGGAGGCGGAAGTTCCAGTGAGCCAAGATCACACCACTGCACTCCAGGCTGTGTGACAGAACAAGACTCTGTCAAAAAAAAAAAAAAAAAAAAGACGTTTAGACTGACAGCCAACTTTCAAAAGCAAATGGTGCCAATGATGGGATTATATCTTCATTTAGCTAAGAAAAAAATAACTGTCAATCTAGAAATTTTAGATGTAGTAAAACTATCAATGATAAGCACGAAATAAACAAATTTTCAAGCAAAACAACAACGGATATTACTGCCAACTAACCTCTTCTGAAGAAATTTCTATAGAATGTGCTCAGATAAGAAAAGGAAATGATCCCAGAGGAAATATCTGAGAAGTAAAATGGATTATTAAGCTAAGGCATTAGTAAACATGTGGGTATATTTAAATATACATTGACTATATAAAACAATAAGAATGTCTAATGTGTGAGGTTAAAAATGAGAGAACTAAAATATTGCATAAAAATAGCATACAAATTGTCAAGGGCGGGGTGTTACTCAGCTAACATATGCTGTGGTTCTTTTGAGACATTAATGGTGTTTAACTTTAGGCTTTAAGTAAGCAAGTTTAAATAGCCAAGAAAAAATAATAAAAAGAGTACCCTTTAATTTAGTAAAGAAAAGGTAACTCAGATGGAATAAAAACCAAATTTCTAAATAACTTGTAAATCAAAGGAAGAAATTATAATGAAAATTAGAAAGTACCTGGGCCTGAATAATAATACATATCAAAACTGTAAAGGCTGAATTTTTAGCCTTTTTTTCTAATTTAATGAACTAAGCATACATGAGACTCCACTCACCTCTGACCTCCCAGAAATGACTATTATCCCTCCATGCCTTGAGCTAACTTTATCCAAAGCATTCCCCCTGTGTCACGGGGAATCTCTGGCCACAAGATCCTGACTTCTGACAACAGAAAAAGAAGAAAAGAAAGAGACCCTTAACCACAGAGAAAGATATTTCTCGGAGTGAGGTTCTAAGGGCTGACTTGTGTTACTTGGATAGTCTGGCCTATATTCTTTGCATAAATGTACACAAAGAATTCTTAAAACTCAAAGGCTCTAAGGAGCGGAGCTGTCTACCTGAATTGAGCCATAGAATCAGTACAATTATAACCAAAATGCCAATCGTGTTTTTATGGAGCCCAACAGTTCCACTCTAAGGTCTGCAGCCTGCAGTGGTGGTTTTGAAAAGCATGATCCTTTGAGCTACATGGCATCAGCAGCACCTGAAAACTTGTTAAAAATGTAAATTTTGGCTGGGCATGGTGGATCTCACCTGTAATCCTAACACTTGGGGAGGCTGAAGCAGCAGGATCGCTTGAGCGTGGGAGTTCCAGATGAACCTGGACAACATAGCAAGATCCTGTCTCTACTTACATATGTTTTTTTATAAAATTTTTTAAAAAGAGAAAATTGCAGAGTTTCAGGCCCCACCCCAGATCAGTCAAATCAAAACTTCAGTGGGAGGACCAATCATTTGTGTTGTAACAAACCATCCGGGTAATTCTGATGATGCTAAAATTCGAGAACCAACTTCCCTGAAAGAACTCTTGCACCATCAATCATGCAAGAAGATATACACAGGTTTGTTTTTTTGGTTTTTCTTGAAATGGAGTCTCGCTGTGTCACCCAGGCTGGAGTACAGTGGTGCAATCCCGGCTCACCGCAACCTCCGACTTGCGGGTTTAAGTGATTCTCCTGCCTCAGCTTCCTGAGTAGCTGGGATTACAGGCACATAATACCATGCCCAGCTAATTTTTGTATTTTTAGTAGAGACGGGGTTTCACCATGTTGGCCAGGCTGGCCTCAAATACCTGACCTCAGGTGATCCACCTGCCTTGGCCTCCCAATACAGGCATGAGCCACCATGCCCGGCCCAGAATTATTTTTATTACAGAAACTTTAAGTAACTTGCATGTCAAGTGGTGGGATGAGTAAACAAAACATCGGATAATTTATAGTACCTCCCTCACCCCAAAAGTGAGCCAAAGCTGTGCTCATTAATTGGGAAGAATCTCAAAAAGATAATGTTGAGTTTAATAAGCCATAGAGGAATACATACATTATGATTCTATTCACATGAAGTGAAAATTACCAATATATTATTTAGTGATATAGACATTAAAACTATAACAAACACCAAGATAACTAGTCCAAAATTCAAGATAATGGTTACTTTGAGAGGAAGACAGGCAGGTACGTAGAGGAATATATGCCTGAGGCCTATTGGGTTTCTTTTTTTTTTTTTTTTTTTTTGAGACGGGGTTTCACTCATGTTACCCAGGCTGGAGTGCAATGGCGTGATCTCGGCTCACCACAACCTCCACCTCCTGGGTTCAGGCAATTCTCCTGCCTCAGCCTCCTGAGTAGCTGGGATTACAGGCACGCATCACCAGGCCCAGCTAATTTTTTTTTGTATTTTTAGTAGAGACGGGGTTTCACCATGTTGACCAGGATAGTCTCGATCTCTTGACCTCGTGATCTACCCACCTCAGCCTCCCAAAGTGCTGGGATTACAGGCTTGAGCCACCGCGCCCAGCCTGGCCTGTTGGGTTTCTAAGATATTTACTGGTAATATTCTGTTCCTTCAGGTAGATGGCAGGTATATTGTTGTTTGTTATTTTTAAACTATAAATGGTATATACATCTGTTTGCATGTGAAATACAAGAGGCAGGGTAGTCTAGGGGTTAAGAGCCCGTAATCTATAGTTAGACTTCCTGAGTTGAATTTTGGCTCTTCCCCTTCTAGCCTTTTGACCTTTAGAAAATTTCTTAACTCTTCTGACTTCGCTTCTTTATGTGTAAAATGGAGATCCCAGTAGTATTAACTTTTTTTTTTTTTTTTTTTTTTTTTTTTTTTTGAGACGGAGTTTCACTCTTGTTACCCAGGCTAGAGTGCAATGGCGCGATCTCGGCTCACCGCAACCTCCGCCTCCTGGGTTCAGGCAATTCTCCTGCCTCAGCCTCCTCAGTAGCTGGGATTACAGGCACGCACCACCATGCCCAGCTACTTTTTTGTATTTTTAGTAGAGACGGGGTTTCACCATGTTGACCAGGATGGTCTCGATCTCTTGACCTCGTGATCCACCCGCCTCGGCCTCCCAAAGTGCTGGGATTACAGGCTTGAGCCACCGCGCCCGGCCGTATTAACTTCATACATACATATTATTAGGTGAAATGCCTGATAGATACTAAGCACTAATAGACGGGTTTGTTGTTATTGTTACGTGTCCTGTATTTCACAACAGAAAGTCAGGACACATGTGAGGGTAGACCAGCTGTCTCCTCCTAGAATTGTCTGATGTAATTGAGCTCAGGTGTGGAGGAATTCATGGCACTACAACTATTCTTTTATTTGAATTTGAATGTGTTTTTCTCCTTTCAGGTTTTGTGTTATGTATCCCAGTTGTTAGCAACATTCTCATGTTGATTTTTCTCTATGATTATTTTTATAAAGCTTTGCAAATCCAGCTGCCAGTTATGCATTAAAAGGCACTCAGTATTTTTTTTTCTGTGTCTAAGCTGGCTTGGTCTTGCTTACCAGCCTGTCTTTCTCCAGGGTGACAAATCTGTATGCCAAGGAGTGGTAACCTGTGTGCAGTGTGCACGTGCCAGGTCGGAGCAGGCTCCTGGGGTCCATGAGAACTGTTGCCTATGGAGGCAGGGTTCACAAGGATCTCTGGAACAAACAGGATGGGAATGAAAAAATTATTTCAGTATGCTTTTCAGGGAAGATGGCAAACCAAAGCAATAGAAAGAATCCTGTATCAGAAGATGAATGAATAAAAGGGTAAGTTGTGAGGGGAGCAAGTTTATTGGCAAAAAATGGACTATCAGGCTGCAGATTAGACAGTTATGTTGTGGAGACAGGTGCGATGTGCATGCCTGTAATCCGAGTGACTCCCGACGCTGAGGCAGGAAGGTGGCTTAAGTTTCGGTTCATGACCAGCCTGGACAACACAGCAAGACTTCCTCTCTAAAAATAAGAAAAAAAAATATGTTTTAAAAGACAGAACTGACCTGGGTGCAGTGGCTTACACCTGTAATCCCACCACTTTGGGAGGTCGAGGCAGGCAGATCACTTGAGGCCAAGAGTTCAAGACCAGCCTGGTCAACATGGAGCAATCCCTTCTACACTAAAAATACAAAAATTAGCCAGGCATGGTTGTGCCTGTAATCCCAGCTATTCAAGAGGCTGAGGCACGAGAATCTCTTGAAGCGGGAGGTGGAGGTTGCAGTGAGCCGAGATGGTACCACTGCACTCCAGCCTGGGCGACAGAGCAAGGCTCTGTCTCAAAAAATAAATTAAAAAAGAAGGAGAACTGAAGGGTCAAGGTTTTCTCTTCTTTGAGACGAAATCTCACCCTGTCACCCAAGCTGGAGTCCAGTGGCACAATCTCAGCTCACTGCAACGTCTGCTTCCCGGGTTCAAATGATTCTCCTGCCTCACTCTCCCGAAGAGCTGGGATTACAGGCGCTCCCCACCACGCCCAGCTAATTTTTGTCTTTTTAGTAGAGACAGGGTTTCACTATGTTGGGCCGGGCTGGTCTCGAATTCCTGACCTCGTGATTCGCCCACCTCAGCCTCCCAAAGTGCTGTGATTATAAACGTGAGCCACCGTGCCCAGCCTCAGACTCATAATTTAGGTCTTAGCCAAGAAACCTTTGCTCAAACCAATGTCTTAAAGCATTTCTCTGGTGTTTTCTTCCAGTAGTTTCATAGTTTCAGGTCTTATATTTAAGTCTTTAATTCATTTTTACTTGATTTTTGTATATGGTGAGATAGAGGTCTGGTTTTTTTCTGCATGTGGATATCCAGTTTTCCCAGCACCATTTACTGAAGAGACTGTCCTTTCCCCAATGTATGTTCATGGTACCTTTGTTGAACATGAGTTGGCTGTAAATGCATGGATTTATTTCCGGGTTCTTTATTCTGTCCCATTGGTCTATGTGTCTGTTTTTATGCCAGTACCATGCTATTTTGGTTAATAGAGCTTTGTAGTATATTTTAAAGTCAGGTAATGTGATGTCTCCAGCTTTGTTCTTTTTATTCAGGTTTGCTTTGGCTATTCTGGGTCTTTTGTACTTCATACACATTTTAGGATTGTTTTTTCTGTTTCTGTTATCAAACTCATAATTTGGGAATATGTGAAGTGTTCTCTTCCATGTGTTTGACATCTTTGTACATATCTGTGTGCAGTTTGGTAGGAGGGCACCACACTCACAACCCAGTTTAGGATGTCACCTTGGGAAGCCCATGGACAAAGAGAGCTCAGTCCCAAGAGGCGGTGCCCTCCCAGCTGGGAGCTGTTCTAATATTGTCATGCTAAATGGAAATATGTGTGGAAGTTGCCAAGTTATAACTTCTGTGATGAGAAGATGCCTACTATAATTCCAGAGGCCCTATTAGCCCTTCCTTGGCCAGAGAGTTCATCTCTCTCCGTATGTAACCCAAGACTACAAGTTTGCCTATTTAATTTTCAGTGGAGAGTTGCTGGGTCCAAACCTGCGGGAACTGACCAAAGGAAGTCAGCCTATTGTTGGACACAAAATGAGAAGGGAAAGTTCTACTCCCCAGGGCGGGAAGCCTGAGGGAAGGGGAATGGAACAAAGCCAGTGAGAAGAGCAAGGTGCCTCTGCATCTGAGGTTTTGAGCGGCCCTTTTGTACTTGGAGTCTTACCAGGATCTCCCAGTTTTGTTTAGAAAGGAAGCAGGACAGCAAAAGGCAGGGAACGAGGCTTGAGACAGGCAGGACTGGGGGCTTTCGCCGTTTGACTTTTGGGCTTCTGTTTATGTTGCCTGTAGGTTCCTTCTTTTCTTTTCTCTTTCTCTTTTGCCTCCTAGTGACAGCCATTCTAAACAAATTGCCAGCATTGTCTTCCTCTGTTGACATCCTTCCCAGCAAGGAATCTAAAATAGCATCTCCCCCTCCGGAATGTACTGTGAGGGAAGAGGTGATTAGCATAAAAATGTGTTCTGACCCTCACGCCATCCTCTCAGGCAGAGATGGGAGTAAAAATGAGCAATGTGATCTTTCTGACCCTGGTGTATCTTAAGTCCTTTTGCTCTTTTGAACTGTCTCAACAAAGGAACCAGAAAATTAAAAGGTGGCTTTGTGGATGCGCCAGAATATTTCTTTCTTTTCTTGTTGTTATTGGAGTTTGCCCTGAAGTGTAGGGAAGCTGGCAGTTCTTTGACTCTTATGGGGTCACGAAATGACCGTTCCTTGGAGATGCAGTGGGCTAACATTCTGGAGTGAGGTTGCTGCAGGTCATGGAGGTTGGGCTGCAGAGTCCTCTGGTTCCTTATGATTCCAGTAAGGTTCTCTTTTAAGGCCTGAAGATCCTGCATGATTTGGAGGAGGCACTCAAACCTGGAAAGTGTTTTCTGATGTAAAATATCTGCAATTGACTGTCCCCTCTCTAAGGCTGGAGGTTCAGTGTGGGGGTCTCCTGGGAAGAATATTCAAAATGGAGGCAAATATGTAAACGCTCAAAGAAGATGCTTACCATTTTGTCAGAAAGGAATAAACTGTTAATATTTCTGAAAGGGAAGGGAGTGGGCAAAGCCAAGAGGAACTGGGGCCAGGGAATAGCTAACCAAACTTGGAAACGCGCATGGATTCACATTCCCAGTGCCCGGGCAAAAACTCTGCAGAGCTTTGCCCTAGTTCTTCATTTGCTCAAACCTTGTCGGTGGAAACTTCTTTAAAAAAAAAAAAAAAGCCGGGCGCGGTGGCTCAAGCCTGTAATCCCAGCACTTTGGGAGGCCGAGGCGGGTGGATCACGAGGTCAAGAGATCGAGACCATCCTGGTCAACATGGTGAAACCCCGTCTCTACTAAAACTACAAAAAATTAGCTGGGCATGGTGGCACGTGCCTGTAATCCCAGCTACTCAGGAGGCTGAGGCAGGAGAATTGCCTGAACCCGGGAAGCGGAGGTTGCGGTGAGCCGAGATCGCGCCATTGCACTCCAGCCTGGGTAACAGGAGCGAAACTCTGTATCAAAAAAAAAAAAAAAAAAAAAAATATTTCACTATGTTACCCAGGCTGGTCTCAAGCAATCCTCCTGCCTCGGCCTTCCAAAGTGCTGGGCTTGCAAGTGTGAGCCACCATGCCTGGCCCCACCTCATCTTTTTTGTATCCTGGACTTAATGACCCTCCATCTCCCTGCCATGACCACTGAGGGGCTTTTTATGCGGAATTGAATCTGTAAGTACCAGTATATCATAAACCCCATAGAGTATGTCTCTAATGAGACAAGCCTTCCTGATGTCCACACTTGTCACTCTTCACTTCCACGCTCTCCTTGGCTGAGATAGCTGTGTGTCTTGGAAGGAAGAGATTAGTCAGTGAACGGTTAATAATAAAATACCAACACCGACAGCAGGCATTACCGCAAGTATTAAATGCTAGTTTGCATTTACCCTGATAATATGAAATTTATTTTGGAAAAATACAAACGTTCTTTTTATGAAAACTTTCCGTGAGTTAGCTGAACTAATTTCTAGCATGCCACATGGTTTTCAAAAACGATCCCTTAAATGCAAAAAGGAAGGGTTCCCCTCACCTTTCACCATATCGCGTAGGGTTTTAAGAACAAATTCATGAGTATTTGATCTGGTGTTTGAAGACTCAATAAAATCTGCAATTTTCTTTCTTTTGCAATGTTTAGCACACTCAGATCCATGGGAATTGAGAAGTCAGCCTGAGGTCCTGGCTGTGGCAGCCTCTACCAGCACACAGCCAGCTGGTCGCCCCATCCTGTGTAGGCGTTTGTGTTTCTGTGGCAGAGCTGTGTGGCCACCTCAGTGTATCTTACAGGGCTTGCCAGGGAGGATTGAGAAGGAAATAGTCTAGTCTATTATGCCCCCTCGTATTGAAATTTGAACCAAAATAAAAACCTACCACCTAAGAAACCAGGGAACCGGTGCCAGGGTGCACAGAGCTGGCAGAGGCCTGGCAGAGCTTCTCTCTCCTGGGGGTAGGGAGCTCCCTCCAGTCTGCGGCTTTGTGTCTGCTGGCAGCACGCAAACTCCCAATGAGCCCAGTGACAGCACTGCAGACAACAGTCATCATTATGCTGGTGTCCCAGGGTATTCTGCCTGAATGGAGTCCCCATACCCTGATGGAGGACAGAAGCTGGCATGAGCATTTTCATCTGCTTCAGAACTTGGTTCCAGAGCTATACAAGGGGCATCTGTGGACCAGTTCCCAGCAGTGAATCTGAGACGTGTGCCTCCTCCCAGGATGAATTGCTTAGTTCTGGGCACAACAAAGGCCATCTCCAAGCCACCCCTGACCCTCCACCCACCCAGTCACCACTGCCATAGACCCCTGCCAACATTCCAAAGCTGGGAGAGCTTTTCTCCCTCTTAAATTTCTGAGGCCTGCTCAGAATGCAAAGAGGACTCCTCCTCCTGTTCCCATCACATTGGATTACTGCCGGTGTCAGCAGATGGAGGCTGCCTTTTATATGCAAATATTTGGGAGCCATTAATTCCCCAGTTCCTGCCACTACTCACCCTCTTCTAAGACCCTGTCTGTACCATCCAAATGGCAAATTGAAGTTCCCACCCAACAAGAACTATTAAGGACTTTAAGGTATGGTGATAGCCTGCAGCCTGAAACTGACTCATTGTTGACACTCTTGTGCTGATTCAGATGCTGCAGATTCAGAAAATAGACTGTAGGAGGTAGATGACTTAAGACAAAACTCCTGGGGAGGAGAAAGGCATTTAATGTCTAATGAGGAACATGGTAACTAACATTGATTGACCTCTGATTGTGTGCTAGGCACCGAGCTGCATGCTATATGGAAAGATCACAGCTGCCACAGAAGCCTTGGAGGTCTGCACTATTATAATTCAAGTAAGGAAAGAGGGGCTCGAAGAGGCTAAGGACTTTTTCCAGAGCCACCCATATGGATGGTGGGAAAGTCAGGATTGGAACCTGGGCAAGCCGTACTCACACCCTGAGCCCTTTTTCTGGTCCACTGGGAGGGAAAAGAACTAATGACTGCCACAGACTCTGCAAGGACAAGAGGACAATCGAGGATTTACGGCCTCCTTCCGCCTGACTTTAAGAGTCAGTGGTTATGAAAAGAGCTTTGGCCTTCCCATCGCCCCTCAGCCCCTCTTCCTTTTTGTTTTCCACGCCTCCCCTGCTGTTCTTTCTCTGCTCCTCCCCTCTCGGAGCCCAAGCCCTGGGAAGTCTGCCCAGTCTGATCCCTGCCCAGCAGCCATTGCTTTCCGCAGAGCTTTGCTGGTCAATATTGAAAGCTTTGGCTAGAGAAGAAAAATGTTCTCAAAATTCAAAACATGTCTCCTGGGGAGACTCTTTGTTAGGAGTGGGCATTTCAAACTCCTCCACAGTTCTCGAAATGCAGCCTCGTCTAGCATTCAGTAATGGCACTAGGACTGCCCCACACTCAGCTTCTAGAAGTGCCGGGCCGCGGCTGCCACACGGTCCCGGTTGGTGTGTGACAGATTCCACTTCCCGTTTGCTGTCTTCAGCTGTACCGTGTTCTTCTTGGCTGCGCTCTTGGCTATTTTGTGCTTATACAGTATGTTTTGACTCAAATTTTCTCCCACCACTTTCTGCACTTCTCCTTTGATGGCACATAAACGCCCCTGTGTTCAGCCTCAGTGACAAAACCAATGAAACCTTCCTGTTTTAGTGCCACCTTAAGCACTTGCCTTCCCTGTTACCAACCCAGGGAGCCCTGCTGTAAGGTAGAAATTGGAGAATAAAATGGGAGCAGGAGAAGCAGTTCTTTCCCTTCAGAGAAAGCTGTTTGTTCTTGCCCCAGTCTTGACATAAAACAGCCTTGCAAAGGATTTCATGCATTTGATACGGCAAGGTGGCACTGAAGAGGGATGCAAATGAGCCCTGAAATGGCCACCAGCCTGGCCAATGTGGGGACTGACACAAAAAGCCTTCTCCCAAAAGCTAGGTCCCCAGAGCTGTGATGAGTTGATGAATCTATGAGCAAAGCTCTTACAAGTGACCTCACCTTTCCCAATGCTGTTGCTGAGCTTCACTGCAATGCTGGGTCTCCTGTAGCATGGAGGGAGTGTCAGGAAGCTGGTCCTGGAGTTCATTTGCACTGTCATGTATCGAGTGCAGTATCTAACGAGTCCCCTTCAGTTGTCGGTGCACGTGGCTCTTGGTCAAGGAGGGACAGACGTGCATTGGAGAAGCCGGCAGAGAGAAACCATGTGAAGGAATCCGAGCTCCTGGGGAGGGGGTAGGAAGATGAGGTCCTAGGGAATCTTCCCCAAACAACTTCTCCCTCAGTGTGGGGTTGTCCTTACCCTGAAGCACGTGGGTACATGGATGAGGGCCGACGCCTGACAAGACTGAGGTTTTATGAGGAGGAGGAAATGGGTGGGTAGGTTTACCACACAGGAGAAGTGGGAAGTTAAACCTCACATGGTTAGCAGCAGTGAATCCATACAGGTCTGCAGCAACTCAGTTCTTGCTGCCCTGGAGGAAAGAATTCAGCCCAGGGACAAATGGCAGAGTGAGAGACCGAGGCAAGTTTTAGAGCAGGACGAAAGGAAGTTAAGTGCACTTGGAAGAGGACCAGGGGGCTAGCACTTGGGAGGGGCTTCATCCGCAGAGTGCCTACTGAAGTCGTGCGCATGCTCATTTGTTTTTCCCTTATCTGGCAAGTGTTTCTAGAGGAAGGTCATGTGACAGTTAAACTTCTCCATTTGCCTCCTAGTCTGCGTGCTTGAGCCCATTTGCCCATCTCTTGAGACATTATCAGGAAGCCGCTGATCACCAGCTTCAGGTGTTTTTATTGTTTTTGTTTTTGAGAAAGAGGTTTGCTCTGTCACCAGATTGCAGGCACAGCCAACTTGCTAGCACAGCTCCTTGGAGGCCCACCCTCCCAAGTAGCTGGGACTACAGGTGCATGCCTAGCTAATTTTTGTATTTTTTAGTAGAGATAGACTCCAGCCTAGGCAATATGGTGAATCCTAACTCCTGGGCCCAAGTGATCCACCCGCCTTGACCTCCCAGAGGGCTAATATTAAAAGCATGAGCACCCAGATTCACAAAGCAAGTTCTTAGAGACCTACAAAGAGACTTAGACTCCTACACAATAATAGTGGGAGACTAACACCCCACTGCCAATATTAGATCAACCAGACAGAAAATTAACAAGGATATCCAGGACTTGAACTCAGCTCTGGACCAAGCAGACCTAATAGACAGCTACAGAAATTTCCACCCCAAATCCACAGAGTATACATTCTTCTCAACACCATATCACACTTATTCTAAAATTGACCATCACATAATTGAAAATAAAACACTCCTCAGCAAGTGCAAACGAATGAAAATCATAACAGTCTCTCAGACCACAGTGCAATCAAATTAGAACTCAGGATTAAGAAACTCACGCAAATACATGGAAACTGAACAACCTGCTCCTGAATGGCTACTGGGTAACTAACAAAATGAAGGCAGAAATATAGACGGTCTTTGAAACCAATGAGAATGAAGACACAACATACCAGAATCTCTGAAACACATTTAAAGCAGTGAATAGAGGGAAATTTATAGCACTAAATGCCCACAGGAGAAAACAGGAAAGATCTAGAATCAACACCCTAATGTCACAATTAAAAGAACTAGACAAGCAAGAACAAACAAATTCAAAAGCCAGCAGAAGACAAGAAATAACTAAGTTCAGGGCAGAACTGAAGGAGATGGACACACCAAAAACCCTTGAAAAAAATCAAGGGTTTTTGATTGAATCCAGCAGCTGTTTTTTTTTTTTTTAAAGATCAACAAAATAGACCACTAGCCAGACTAATAAAGAAGAAAAGTATTGGCCGGGCGCGGTGGCTCAAGCCTGTAATCCCAGCACTTTGGGAGGCCGAGGCGGGTGGATCACGAGGTCAAGAGATCGAGACCATCCTGGTCAACATGGTGAAACCCCGTCTCTACTAAAAATACAAAAAATTAGCTGGGCATGGTGGTGCGTGCCTGTAATCCCAGCTACTCAGGAGGCTGAGGCAGGAGAATTGCCTGAACCCAGGAGGCGGAGGTTGCGGTGAGCCGAGATCGCGCCATTGCACTCCAGCCTGGGTAACATGAGTGAAACTCCGTCTCAAAAAAAAAAAAAAAAAAAAAAAAGAAGAAAAGTATCAAATAAATGCAATAAAAAGTGATAAAGGGGATATCACCACCGATCCCACAGAAATACAAACTACCATCAGAGAATACTATAAACATCTCTATGCACATAAACCAGGAAATCTAGAAGAAATGGATAAATTCCTGAACACTTACACCCTCCCAAGGCTAAACCAGGAAGAAGTTGAATCCCAGAGTAGACCAATAACAAGTTCTGAAATTGAGGCAGCAATTAATAGCCTACCAACCAAAAGAAGTCTAGAACCAGATGGTTTCATAAATGAATTCCATGAGAAGTACAAAGAGGTGCTGGTACCATTCCTTCTGAAACTATTTCAAACAATAGAAAAAAAGGGAATCCTCCCTAACTCATTATATGGGGCCAACATCATCCTGGTACCAAAAGCTGGCAAACACAGAACTAAAAAAGAAAATTTCAGGCCAGTATCCATGATGAACATTGATGCAAAAATCCTCAATAAAATACAGGCAAACTGAATCCAACAGCACATCAAAAAGTTTATCCATCACGATCAGGTCAGCTTCATCCCTGGGATCCATAATGTAATTCATCACATAAATTGATAAATGTAATTCATCACATAAACACAACTAAAAACAAAAATCACATGATTATCTCAACAGATGCAGAGACGGCCTATGACAAAACTCAACAGCCCTTCATGCTAAAAACTCTCAATACTAGGTATTGATGGAACATATCTCGAAATCATAAGAGCTATTTATGACAAACCCACAGCCAATATCATACTGAATGGGCAAAAACTGGAAGCATTCCCTTTGAAAACCGGCACAAGACAAGGATGCCCTCTCTTACCATTCCTGTTCAACATAGTATTGGCAGTTTTGGCCAGGGCAATCAGGCAAGAAAAAAAATAAAGGCTATTCAATTAGGAAAAGAGGAAGTCAAATTGTCTCTATTTGTAGACAACATGATTGTATATTTAGAAGATCCAATCACCTCAACCCAAAATCTCCTTAGGCTGATACGCAACTTCAGCAAAGTCTCAGGCTACAAAATCTATGTGCAAAATCATAAGCATTCCTATACACCAATAACAGACAAACAACCAAATCATGACTGAACTCCCAATTCACAATTACGACAAAGAGAATTAAATACCTAGGATTACAACTAACAAGGGATGTAAAGAAACTCTTCAAGAACTACAAACCAGTGCTCAAAGAAATAAGAGAGGACACAAACAAATGGAAAAACATGTCATGCTCACGGTTAGGAAGAATCAATATCATGAAAATGGCCATACTGCCCAAAGTAATTTATAGATTGAATGCTAACTCCATTAAGCTACCATTGACTTTCTTCACAGAATTGGAAAAAAATTAAATTTTATATGGAACCAAAAAAAAAAAAAAAAAAAAAAAACCCTGCATAGCTAAGACAATTCTAAGCAAAAACAAAACAAAAGCTGGAGGCATCACGCTACCTGACTTCAAACTATACTACACTACAAGACTACAGAAATCAAAACAGCATGGTTCTGCTACCAAAAAAGACATGTAGACCAATAGAAAAGAACAGAGGCCTCAGAAATAACACCACACACCTACAACCAGCTGATCTTTGAAAAACCTGACAAAAACAAGCAATGTAGAAAGGATTCCCTATTTAATAAATGCTGTTGGGAAAACTGGCTAGCCATATGCAGAAGCTGAAACTAGATGCCTTCCTTACACCTTATACAAAAAGTAACTCAAGATAGATTGAAGATTTAAACGTAGGTAAAACCTAGGTAATACCATTCAGGACATAGGCATGGGCAAAGATGTCATGACTAAAACACCAAAAGCAATGGCAACAAAAGCCAAAATAGACAAATGGGATGTAATTAAACTTAAGAGTTTCTGCACAGCAAAAGAAACTATCAGAGTGAACAGGTAACCTACAGAATGGGAGAAAATTTTTGCAATCTACCCATCTGACAGACAAAGGGCTAACATCGAGAAGCCACAAAGAACTTAAACAAATTTACAGGAAAAAAAAAAAAAAACATCAGGAACTAGGCAAAGGATATGAACAGACACTTCTCAAAATGAGACATTTATGCAGCCAACAAACATATGAAAAAAAAATCATCACTGGTCATTAGACAAATGCAAATCAAAACCGTAATGAGATACCATCTCACACCAATTAGAATGTAGCTGATTAAAAAGTCAGGAAACAACAGATGCTAGAGAGGATGTGGAGAAATAGGATCACTTTTACACTGTTAGTGGGAGTGTAAATTAGTTCAACCATTGTGGAAGACAATGTGGTGATTCCTCAAGGATCTAGAACTAGAAATACCACTTGACCCAGCAATCCCATTACTGGGTATATACCCAAAGGATTATAAATCATTCTATAAAGACACATGCAGCTGGGCATGGGGGCCCACACCTGTAATCCCAGCACTTTGGGAGGCCAAGGCAGGCAGATCACAAGGTCAGAAGTTCAAGACCAGCATGGCCAACATGGCGAAACCCCATCTCTACTAAAAAAAATTACAAAAAAATTAGCTGGGCATGGTGGTGCGTGCCTGTAATCCTAGCTACTCAGGAGGCTGAGGCAGGAGAGTCACTTGAACCGGAACCCAAAAGAGGGAGGCTGTAGTGAGCCCAGATCACACCACTGCACTCCAGTCTGGGCCATAGAGCAAGGCTCTGTCTCAAAAAAAAGAAAAAAAAAAAGACACATGCACATGTATGTTCATTGTTGTATGTTTATCGCGGCATAGCTTACAATAGCAAAGACTTGGAACGAACCCAAATACCTATAATGATAGACTGGATAAAGAAAATGTGGCACATATATACCGTGAAATACTATGCAGCCATGAAAAAGGATGAGTTCATGTCCTTGGCAGGGACATGGATGAAGCTGGAAACCATCATTCTCAGCAAACTAACACAGGAACAGAAAGCCAAACAAGGCATGTTATCACTCATAAGTGGGAGTTGAACAATGAGTACACATAGACACAGGGAGGGGAACATCACACTGAGGCCTGCCAAGGGGTATTGGGTAGGGGGAGGGACAGCATTAGGAGAAATACCTAATGTAGATGACTGGGTGATGGATTCAGCCAACCACCATGGCATGTGTATATCTATGTAACAAACCTGCATGTTCTACACATGTACCCCAGATCTTAAAGTATAATAAAAAAGAAAGAAATTCACTAAATGGCTAGTAAACTGCTAAAGAGGGAGTTAGTGAATTGAAAGATATCACAGAGAAGTTGAAAGCTGCAAGGTAAAATCAGAAAATCCAATTAGAGTTTATGCAGAATATCTACAAAATAGAGGAGAAGCAATATTCAAAAACTTGATGGCTGAGAAGTTTTCAGTTTGAAAGAGTAAATCTAATTTCTTAGCAAGATAAATAAAAAGGTCCTTTTTGTTATGTCTTAGTAGTACTTCATATTAGCAACAAAAAAACAAAAACTTGAAAAGCTATCAATTGCAAAAGTCATTTACCTATAAATGAATGATAAAAGACAGACTTCTCCTCAAAAAGAGTAAAAGTCAGAAGTAAGCAGAATAATGTCTCCAAACTACTGAGGGAAAATAAGACAATCTAGAATTCCATAACAATAAAGGTATCAGTCAAAATTAAAGGTAAAAATAAAGATTTTCTTAACCAAACACTAGGTGAGCTTATCACTCATGGACCATTGTTTAAAAAAATTACTAAAAATGTACTTCAAGGCCGGGCATGGTGGCTCACGCCTGTAATCCCAGCACTTTGAGAGGCTAGGGGTGGGTGGATCACAATGTCAGAAGTTCAAGACCAGCCTGGCCAAGATGGTGAAACCCCATCTCTACTAAAAATATAAAAATTGGCTGGGCATGGTGGCAGGAGCCTGTAATCCCAGCTACTCGGGAGGCTGAGGCAGGAGAATTGCTTGAACCCGGGTGGCAGAGGTTGTAGTGAGCCGAGATCATGCCACTGCACTCCAGCCTGGGCAATAGAGTGAGACTCCGTCTCAAAAAACAAAACAAAACAAAAACCAACATAAAAATGTACTTCAATAGAAGGAAATTAAATCCAGAAGCAGGAATAGGTTGAAATAAAACAAGTTAGTATGTTGGTTTATTTATGTAGATTGTAAATGATAATGATTAAAACAGGCTGAAAAAAAGGTGAATTAAAATAGGCAGTAGCATGGAAGATAAAAGAAGGCATTCTAAGGTCCTTTTAGTTTTTCTTTTTTCTTTTGTCTTCTAAGGAGGAGGACAGAAATATTGATTAACTTATATATTAAAAACTTAAGTATGCCAGGCACTGTGGCTCATGCCTGTAATTCCAGCTCTTAGGGAGGCAGAGGCGGGAGGATAGCGTGAGCCCAGGAGTTTGAGACCTGCCTGGGCAGTATAGCGAGACCCCGTTCTCCACACACAGGAAAAACAAAACAAGAATTTAGAAATAACACTTCCAAACCAGTTGAGGGAGGTGAGTATTAAAGTTATCAGTGTAACAGAAAACAAGAAAGAAGGAAAGAAGCACGTAAAAAATTGAAAACACAAAATAAGTTTTCATATGTGTGTATGTATGTATGTTTGCACAATGTAGGTTCAGATGTATTAGTTTTTGTAATAAATATAATTCTCAGGTTAGTGACTATAAATTTTGTGTTAATTAGCCATCTGCTACTGATAAAATACACTTCAAATAATGCAAAGCTTATTAGCGGGGCATGGTGGAATGTGCCTTAGTTCTAGCTACTTGGGAGGCTGAGGTGAGAGGATCACTTGAGCCCAAGACTTCAAGGTTACAGTGAGCTATGATGATGCCACTGCACTCCAGCCTGGATGACAGAGTTAGGCACTGTCTCTAAATAATAAAAATAATGCAAAGTTTAGAAGTCCTACCCTGCCCTGTGGATTTTATAATTGAACAATATCAGGTTGCAAAAGTGTCACTGAAGAACACTATGATTTCTTGCCTAAGAGACTAGAATACTATTAACTAAGGATGATAGCTGGGGATGTTCCACTTTGGAAGTAGAAAGAAATTAATGTTCACTGAGTTCTTCCTAAGCCTTAGGGCCTACAAAGGAAATTGAGAAGGAGCATCAGAGTGAAGGACTTGTGCTGTGTGTCATGGAAGGCCAGTCATGGGAGAACATGGAGAGGGTTATGGCATGGAAGCCCCAGAAAGAAAGGAGAATTCAAAAAGAACAGAGATTTTAAGGATAAAATAGTCAGCAGTATTTGTGCTGAACACAAAGGGTTGAGCAGAGTAAGTACTGAGAAGCCACCCTTGGATCAAGCTTTAAGAGGACAGATTACTAGCGTGTTGGGCCTACTGGTAACAGGAAGAAAATGGGAAGTAACAAATTGAGAAAGTAAGAGTGGGTTTTTCCCTCAGGAAGTTCAGCACCTAAGGGAAAACAGAGTGGATGGTGAAGAGAGAAGCAATCTCGAAGTTATCTTGGAATAGGCAGTAACCATATTGAAGAATAAAACCTTAATTATCTACAGCCCTCAGGGAACTGAGTTTCCTGGGTAGCCATCTTTTCTAGGTGACCTAATGCTTGCATTTTTTAAAATACCAAGCTAATTTTGGCCATTCAAAAAATATGCAAAGTCACTAGTAATAGCAGTATCAGGATGGTCTCTTGTTCATCTTTCATGACTGTAATAAAGCCAGTCCTTGTGACTACAGGACCTGCTGAGGCCTATTTGGAGCTTAAAATAGCCATAGGAGTTGTATTTTGAGTTTTGGACATCTTTGAGTATCTTTTTTTTTTTCCCTATGTCTCATGGGTAATATGCTGACATGGTAAAAAGGTTTGAGGGAGGCACATCTCACACGTGAGTGTGAAAACTCAAACATCGGGCTAATGAACTACAAAAGGATTGAGTATCTTTTGGTGTCAGGCATATTTTCTCATAGCTTACCATAGCTTTCTATGTCTAGTCAGCTCATAGCCGGGTTAAGGTGTGTTCAGGCCTGAATGGCAGATCAACTCAGCCAGGTTTCTGAACCTAAAAAACTCAGGTGCAGACTGGTCAATCACTAGGATAATAAACGTCACTCTGGTATTGCTGTTTATGTGTTTATGTCTCAGACATACAATTTAATATAAAACTAAGAGTAAGCTGGGGTGATATGGCTTGGCTCTGTGTCCTCCCCCAAAACTTATGTTGAATTGTAATCCCCATGTGTCAGGGGAGGGACCTGGCGGGTGGTGATTAGATCATGGGGACAGATTTCCTCCATGCTGTGGTATCTTGTGAGAGTGAGTGAGTGTGTTTTAACAAGATCTGATGGTTTAAAAGTGTGGCATTTCCCAGGCCGGGCGCGGTGGCTCAAGCCTGTAATCCCAGCACTGTGGGAGGCCGAGGCGGGTGGATCACGAGGTCAAGAGATCGAGACCATCCTGGTCAACATGGTGAAACCCCGTCTCTACTAAAACTACAAAAAATTAGCTAGGCATGGTGGTGCGTGCCTGTAATCCCAGCTACTCAGGAGGCTGAGGCAGGAGAATTGCCTGAACCCGGGAGGCGGAGGTTGCGGTGAGCCAAGATCGTGCCATTGTACTCCAGCCTGGGTAACAAGAGCGAAACTCCGTCTCAAAAAAAAAAAAAAAAAAAAAAAAAAAAAGCGTGGCATTTCCCCTCTTCACTCACTGTCTCCTGCTGCCATGTAAGACGTGCCTTGCTTTGCCTTCTTCACCATCAGGCATGATTGTAAGTTTCCTAAGGCTTTCCCAGCCATGCAGAACTGTGAGACAATTAAACTTCTTTTGCTTTTGAATTACCCAGTCTCAGGTGGTTCTTTATTACAGTGTGAGAACAGACTAATACCTAGGGTGAGCAGCTGAGAGGCTTTTCTGACTGTAGTATATGAGCTGCAGTATGTGGATTTTGAGATATTTAATTGGCTCTTTAGCCAAAGACCGCTTTGGAAGCTTTTGTTTATTTCCTAATCTCAAGAGGAGGAGAACCTCAGGACAAACTGGTTGCATCTTCCCTCAAGAATAACAAAGATTTCTGCCTCAAAGATGATAATTCTCTCAATACAGACAGAAAAAATATTTACCTACTACCCCATCCTCTAGGAGGAAAAGTCTTTATTTTGTATTGACTATAATATCCTTTCTGCTGTAGTGTATGTTACCCTTCTGTCTGCTATCTGGGCTATACAGATAGACTTGATCCTCAGGCCAGGCATGGTAGCTCATGACTATAATCCCAGCACTTTGGGAGGCTGAGGTGGGTGGGTCACAAGGTCAAGAGATCGAGACCATCCTGGCCAACATGGTGAAACCTCGTCTCTACTAAAAATATAAAAACTAGCTGGGCATGGTAGTGCACGCCTGTGGTCCCAACTACTCGGGAGGCTGAGGCAGGAGAATCTCTTGAACCTGGGAGGTGGAGGCTGCAGGGAACCAAGATCGCACCACTGCACTCCAGCCTGGTGACAGTGAGACTTCATCCCCCCCCAAAAAAAAGACTTGATCCTCAAAGACTGTACAACTTGAAATTTTCACAATCCTGGGATCATTTGCTAAAGCACTTGTTCTTAAATAACGTAACAATGATGCAGGTCTCAACATGAAAGTCTGTGAACTTTAGCAAAAGAAATCGAGAGGCTTCTAGGTTCTGAATTCCATAGCTCACGGTTCTGAAGACAAGACTGAGACATTCCAAGTAGGGAAAGGTCACTAGACTGAGACATTCCAAGTAGGGAAATGTCACTAGACTGAGACATTCCAAGTAGGGAAAAGTCATTAGCAATATCAGGGTGGTTCCTTGTAAAAGGCCCACAGGCTGGCTTCCAAGAGGCCTTATAAGGTGACAGTTATATCTTCATGATTTACCAGTCTGGCTCTTAGCTTTTCAGGTTCAGAAACAGATTTTATCAAGATACAGAAAAAGAGATCCATTATCGGAGTTGGTCTCACCTTAGCCAAGCTCACAAGATTGATCTGTAAACCAAAATGCCACTTGGCATTTACACAGAGACATATAACTGATGGATATTCTTAAAGTACAAATGACTAGCTTATTCTTTCCCGTAGGCAGGCCTACGCAGGGAGGCAGATCATAATCAGGAGGTTCTCTGGTGAACGTGAAATAAGAATAAAGCTGAATCAATGCTTAATGTTACAGGCTAAGAGAGTAGTCCATCCCACAGCAAATACGGCCCTGCCGGTGGAGCTAGGTTCCTTTGAAGGCTGTCAGCAATGACTCCCTCTGCTCTGGTCAGTATTTGGATAGACACCTGTCAATGTTTTGTCTCATTTTTTATGCCTCAGAGCTAACGCAGGCCCATACCCACCCAAATCACCTCCCAAGTTAGTCTTTCTCCTAGATGTTAATACTTTCCATCACCTTATAGTGTCATTCTTTCTCCTTAGACTTAACAGTTTAAATCTCAGTGAGCAATCTTATTTTCAAATTCTTGAGTGATCCCTTGCTGCACTTACACTGGTCAAGAGGAGAGGGCGACAGTGACAAGCGGCTCACTCACACCAAGGCTTATCAGTCATTTACAAAAAAAAAAAAAAAAAAAACCACATTCCTGCTATATGCTTATGCCACGTGTATTATTTCTAATATTTTTCAACTCACTTTTTTAAAAACTTATTTTAAATGATTATTCCTACCATAAATAGAAAATGACAATTCTTTGTCACAAAAGGAAAATCGCTCTAAAAATTAATATATTGAAAACAAAAGTTATTTTTCCCATGTACTTTTTTAGCTAGATTCTATTTGCCATGGAAGGCTCTGAGCCTGAGCAGCTCTTTGAGATATGCTAGCAACAAACTGAGACTCCCCTCAGTGTAATCAAAAACATCAAAAGAGAACTGAGCAGGGGAATAATGTAAGACATTATTTAAAGTATTTAGTGCCTTATCCCACTACCATGTAAACAGTAATCTCACATGAGGTGTCTTACATTTTGGGAAAAGATGACCTTGGCTCTTTCTTACTGTAAGTGTATTTGAAACTTGTTTATACAACCGTAGTGACGCCTTCCGCTTCCCAGCTTCGCTTGACGCTGGCTTCTGCCTGATGCTCTACTGACTGTCGTGTTCCTGCCTCTTCCGCACAGGTACACACTGGCAGCTCAGGACCTGGTGATGCGTGCCCGGGGTGTGCTGAAGGACAGAGGATGGCGGATATCTAATGACCGACTGGGATCAGGAGACGACATTTCTGTATATGTCATTCCTTTAATACATGGAAACAAACTGTCATGAAAATGGCCCAGGGGATTGGGAGGACAGAGGGGAAGAAAGCTGGGATGCCTCTTGGCAGGATGGAACTGGGAAGTGCCCAGCTGATTTCCAAGTGATGCAATCTCTTCCCAGCCAGCCCAGGTGGGGAGTTTGCAGCCAAGAGGCCACGCTTCAGGATGACCCTTTGGTTTCCATTTCTTCTTTAGTAACAGGTCGACTCAATAAGAGCAAAACACAAAGGCTGCTACCACGTGTTGTATTTCAGTTCCTTTCACAGGCCTCCGAGGTGGCCGTTGCCTATTAGCGGCACATATGTCATATTTATTTTATCTAGAGTAGCTGGGGCAGCCATTTTCAGGTGTAAATGGCAGAGGACTCTTCAGCCTGTCAAGCCGCCAACTTCTCTAAGGGTTAAAAAGTGCTGCACTGGAAAGTTGGGGGTTATGCCTCAAAATGTAAGTGCCCACTGTCTAGGAAGCCTGAGATTTCTTTCAGGGATTGCCATCTGCCCCTCCCTCTGTTTCCTGTTTTTATTCTTTTGTGGCAATGGTGAAGTGAGGCAGGGATTTTTTTTTTTTTTTTCCCTTTTTTGACATTCCTTGAATCTGTTTTTTTTTTCCCCTCCATAGAACATGCCCGGGACTTTCCAACACCCTGCTGAGGAAGTTCTGTGTCTAAGTCCCACCCGGCCTGGGTTGTCCTCCAGCCCACACAGTCCAGGCAGCATCCGGGCTAGTGGCCTGCATGACAGAGGGTCTTTGTTGTGTACCGTTCCTTCCCAAGTTACATTTTCTCCCCAAATCGGTGTGTTTTCATGAAACTGTGAGTGTTCTGTGGACCACCAATTCCTCTCGTCTTCAGTGGTCTCCCTATGTGGCTCAAGGGTTCTCTATGAGAGTCTGGATTTTCACTTCTGATACAGGTTCCCACTTTTCTGTGTTGCGGGGACACATATAAAGCAGTGTTTCATAGAGCAGTTTAGGAAGTTCCTTGCATCTGCTGGTTCACCATACCTCGTCTGGGGACCATTTTGGATTCAGGTTTCATGGCTCGTGACTGTCCCCAAGCCCACTCCAAACAAAGTGTAAGGATCAGAGATTTATCAAGGAGCAGCAGTTCTGCTCTCCCCATCACCTTTGTGCAAGCCCCTTGGTGGGACACTTGAATGGAAGAATTTGAAATGGGTTGACTGGACATTCTCATGCTGTGCTCCCTGTCTGTTCTCTAAAGAATCATGTCGCAGCTCCGCCAGGTCCCACTGTGGTTGCACCTCTGAGTGTTCGCCACCAGAGCAGCAGCAGCAGGCACAGTCCACACCTTATCTACCTGCTGCTTCTCTCCTGGGAGGAGTGGCCAAGTAGATGATAAAACTCACTTCTGACTCTTAGACTTGTAAAGCCACCAAACTGCCTAGTCTTCTTCCTGCTGAGCTACTGAGGTGTTGTCACCATTTTGACAACTTTGAGTAATTAAAACACTCTTCTGACCCAATAAAGAAAGATGTCACTGGTGTGATTTCCCCAAAATGCTCGAGAGCTAATTCCAGTTCTCATATTTGTTTGAATTTCTTCTCCAGAGGAGAGGATTAGAAGTGTCTCCTCCGGGGCAGTAAATCACTGGCATTTCTGGAGTTGTCGATATTTTATTTGAAAAGGCCTGGAGCCCCTCCTTCTCAGGAATGAACTCATTCCACGGTGTGGAAACAGTGCCCTGTCTGGCAGGTGAAGTGCTGTGAGAATTCACACCTCCAGGTGTTTGTGGAAGTGTTTCCTGGGAAGAGCGGGACTTCTGCCTTGACAGGAGTTGTCTTCATCTGACAGCGCATTTCCTCCTCCTGCAGTCGATCTTATGTACCCCAGACATCTCTATGGAGAGTTGGTGGAAGACGCTTTGCTTCCTGGTGGAGTCTGATGCTGTGGGAAAACCTTCAGGCATGCGACAGCAGTGTGCCCCACTCCCTGTTCTGTCCTGGCTCTCAGAGTCATGTTTAAGTAGGAAATCTGAACAGGTCTTCTGAGGAGGACCCTGAGCTTCATCTTTGGGATCCTTCCTGCGTCCCAACTGCCTTTCATTTATTTGCTTTCCTCGGCCTCTATCTGGGCCCTACCCTTGAGCTTCTCCAGTTTGATCAAGCCATCAGAGTAACAATTTGGGTGTAGATGTCACAACGACCTTCTACTCAATCCGCCAATTCATTTACTGCTAAGGCACGTCTCAGGAAAAACTCTAGAAACCTCTAATTTGAAGTATTATAAAATCTTGAGCATTTAATCCTGCTGGTTTTAGTTAGAAAGGCACCTAGGAATTGTTTCATAAGCCACCCTGGGTGGAAAGACCTTAGTTACAAGATAAAGTCGTGTTTATGTTTAGGATATAAATGAGGTGAAGAAATCCAAAGCGGGAAAATGATGTAAATGAAGCATGGCAGGCCTGCCCAGCACTGATCTTGCTCTATGAATTGAGCTCACTCAGTTTTGGCCCAATATTTCACCCAGGCCCCTGTCGCCCAATCCTAGAACAGTACCTGTGTCTACATAATGGGTTGGCCCTTGGTGCATTCCTGGGAAAGTCAAAGGGCACACACTTGGAAATGCTGCAGAACGTTATTTATACGTGGTTCTGAAATCTTGCGTATCTTACAGTCGAATCTGCTTGCTCGAATAGCCTCAGAGGAAGTCTTGTTTAATAAAAAGCTTTTGATTTCCTAGTCAGGTCTTCATGGTTGTCCTGAGGTGTGTGTGTGTGGTTACTTTAATGAAAGGCTCTTGGTTGGGCTGGCCCTCTTCAGACTATCTGGTGAAACTCCTTTCTTTAGAACAAACTCGGTCTATCCGTACTCTGTGGCATTTTGCTAGATGATAACCAAAGCCTTGTTTCTGTAGCCAGTGTCAGCAGTCAGAGAGGCGGAGGGTATGTTTCGCTGCGGTTGTGCCTACCTATCTGCTGTTCTTGAGATGGGAAAAGTGAAAATCGGGCTAGGCCAAGTACTCAGCTGTCTAATAGGACAAAGCCTTATGCAGTGGGAATTTCAGTTATTTTCCACAGTATTCTGTGTTAGGGGATTTGGAGTGCTTACTTTTTAAATCTTAAACAACTTACTTCCATGGGGCTTTGTGAAGTCAGCTGTGGCCACCGTCCTCTTACTGTGTTCTCGGTATTCATTTACTTCCAGGGAAGAATGGCAGCCACAGGGAGATGTTGGTGGGCAAGAATATGAGTCCCAGGATCCAGATTTAGCCTCGGATCTTCCCCATTCAGTCAGGGTTTTCCGTTTAACAAGAGCACTAGTATGAAAACATTAGGGACACATCTCCCATGTCTTTAAAATTCCGATTCTCCCTTCATATCACCTGCCAATCAACTTTATAAGGCCACAAGTGGTCACTGGTTTTCCTTCCACCGGTTTGAGGTTCTCAGCTTTCCTTAAGTGACCCAGCAGCTCCACTGTTTTTCAGAGTGAATATGTTAAGCTTTGATTCTATTTTCAGTAAGTTAGTACTTCTGGGACACTTGCAGAAAGCAGTGAGAGTCATTGTCTATGCAAAGAACAACCAGGCCGATCCTGAAAGTTATCAAATTAAGTAAATGGTAAAACACGCTCTGGCCACAGGACAGAACTTTATGTTAGGACCACAGATTGTTTGGAAGACTTACAATTGCAGAGAAAGGCTGCAGCCTGCACACTACATAGCCCACCTCTCTGGGCAGACTTCGGTCTTGTGTGGGTGATGTGGCACATGTTTGTACACTGGGATTTTTCAAAGGATGCTACATGAGCACCGTGACTTGCTTCTTCTGTGACTACTGTGGCTTCTGTCAGATGGAGTGCCGGTCTGCAGAGGACTGCTCTTTCCAATCCACAGTGTTATCTGTGTAAATAGCTTTAATTTTTCCTCTGTGTCTTAGGTGAAGTTTTGTTTATGTAGCAACCAGGTAGACAGTGACCAAATATGGTTGTAAATGTGCCGTAGTTTCCTGTTGTGATGTACTTGAAGGAGAAACTGTGTCCTCTACTTTTCTGATCTCCCACAAGTATTTTGTGTTTGTTTCCTGAGTCCTGAGGTTACTCCTGTTTTTCCCCTAGTTTTTTTGTTTTTGTTTTTTTGTTTGTTTTTTTCTGGAGACCCAGGGAGGCCCATGGTGGAGACCATTTGTAAGGAATGGATCATGGTCTGGGTTTCCAAAACTACCCTATGTTCAGTGAATGAGAGAAATCTGCCTAGAAATGGTTTCAGAACCATGTACCTTTATGCTTTGTGATTGTGAAACATTGACTTTTTTGTAACCCCAAAATGAAAACTGTTTAGTAAAGGGGATCTATTTTGTGTGTTTTGAAACTTAGGTGCAGTGTCCCCTGGAAAAAGCTAAAGAAAATGTATATGCTCAATGACATTTTAAAATAAAATACTATATATATGTAAATAGGACATATTTAGCAAAATTTTTTCTGTCTTTTCTATGAATACACTATGAAGTTTCTTGATAGCAGGTAATGGTCTGATATGAGAGTATCATGGCTCAGTGTGAGATCATCAACTGTGAACACAGACTCAGAATCAAGAGGGAATGGATGCCAACACCATAAGCCTTCGCAGGAATAACAGTAATGGCTAATACGTTTCAACTATGCCTCTAAAGGAACTGCCATGGATACCATTAGTAAACACATGAAGAATTCAGAGAAAATCATTACTC
Organism: Sapajus apella; assembly: GCF_009761245.1. Classification (NCBI taxonomy): domain Eukaryota; kingdom Metazoa; phylum Chordata; class Mammalia; order Primates; family Cebidae; genus Sapajus; species Sapajus apella. Next base: position 14,091,299 of record NW_022436942.1, read on the forward strand.
CCAAGAGGTATTCTTAAGTGAGAGGGCTAGAGCCTAATCTTGCTAAAGACACTAAGAATCAAGAAGACTCCCTTCCTCACTTAAATATTTTAAGTGTGTACCTACAAAGGGTTAGTAAAATGTACCATCTTATAGAGAAAAGTTACCATAACAGGTGGGATAAGGCATCAAAGAATACTAATTCTGCTTAGTTCTACAATCCAGGAAGTTAAAAGTAATCTATAAAATACCAACAAAATATTTTAAATGACCAGGCATGGTGACGCATGCCTATAATCCCAGTACTTTGGGAGGTGAAGCGGGGGAGGTTTGCTTGAGTCCAAGAGTTCAAGACCACCATGGGCAACATAGACACCATCTGTACACGAAGTAGCTGGGTGTGGTGGTGACTATAGCTGTGTGTATAGTCCCAGCTACTCAGGAGGCTGAAGTAAAGGATGACTCACACCCAGGTTGGGGCTGCAGTGCCACTATACTACAGCCACGAGGACAGAGAGAGACCCTGTCTTTGAAAAAAAAAATATATATATATATATATATATTTTTTTTTTTTTTTTTTAAATGATCCACAGTCTTGATTCACAAAAGAAAGCTAAAAGTGGAAGCTTGGGAAGAACAGAATGGAAGACAGTCATATTAGAATGCTATCACTGTGAAACATCCTCAGCTCTGTTCACCTTCACTTGTACCCCAATGCTTATGCTGCCTCCTTCTCCCCCACTCAGTAGTGGAAAACAATGGAAAGAATCGATCCTTGGATTAGATACCAGAAGATTGGGATATTCTTCTCCATGGAAGAATTCTTCTAACATTCGGTCATGACTCGCTCTTGAAAGGTGTGGCGACAGTGGTCTCCCAAACTGGCTGCCAACAGTGCTTCCTATGTCTCTGTGCAAGTGTTCCTGTTCCCATCGAGAGGTGGAGTTTGTTTCCCCACCCCTTGAGTCCGGTCTGGCTTGTGACTTGCTTTAATAGAATGCGTAAGTGACATTCTGAGATCTCTGGAGGTCTCCTAGCACCTGCTTTCATTCTTGGAAGCCAGTCATGCTGTATATGTTAGACTAGATTAGTGAGTGAGTAGAGGCCACGTGGGAGAGAACCACAGTGCCCAGACATTGAAAGTGAAGCCTTCTATCCTCAAGCCCCAGATGAGTCCCTCCAGGTGATAACATGAGAAGAGAGAGGCCTAGCCAGCTCTCAGTTATTTGGGTCTTTCCGCTTGAGGCCACAGGCATTATAGAGAAGAGAAGAACCATCCCTACTTAGCCCTGCCCAATTTCCTGGCCCACAGATCCATGAACAAATAAAATGGTTTTCGTTTTAAGCTATTACGTTTTGGATAATTTATTACCCAACAGTAGATAACTAAAATAAGGTATAGAGAACCTGGCTCTGGGGTTTTGGGAGTAAAATGGTTAAAAATGTAAATTTGTAAAAGAGACAATGGCATTGAGAAAATACACTTCTGACATGGAAATGATCTTCCACATGGAACATGGTAGGGTGACTGAAGTGGGAGAAGAGTTTTTAGCAGTAATGCAGAGACAAACTGATAATCCCTGCATTCACACATATGCTTTTGCTGCTGCTTCTAAGCCAGGAAAATGATGACCATTTGGAGGCTATAAGCCTAGAGGGCATTGGTCCCTAATTTAACAAAGGTCCCTAATTTAACCACGCATTTATGATAAGATCATCCTATGTTGTACTATTTGTGATTCTTAGTACAGTCAAATGGTTCTTTGATTCCAAAGAACTTAACAGTGTTAGGGAAAATAAGACCACTTTTAAACTGTGTGTGTATGTTTAAAAATTCTCATTTAAAAATCTCGGCTGGACGTGGTGGCTTATGCCTGTAATCCAAGGCAGGCAGATCGCTTGAGCCCAGGAGTTTGAGACCAGCCTGAGCAACATGGTGAAAACCAATCCCTACAAAAAATATAAAAATTAGCCAAATGTGGTGGTGCGCACCTATAGTCCCAGCTACTCAGGGGGCTGAGGTGGAAGGATCACTTGAACCCAAGAGATCAAGGCTGCAATGAGCCACGATCGCATCACTGCACTCCAACCTGGGGGCAAGAGAGCGAGAGCCTGCCTCAAAAAAAAAAAAAAAAAAAAAAAGAATCCCTATCTACAAAATACTTCACACTTATTGCCATCCCAGTTGTTTCCTTTAAATGACATGCCAAAGAATGAATTACATTTGCTAGCAATTAGTCTGCCTTTTGAATTGTGTTCTCTATCATTAGAACCCTGAAAAGACTGCTGCTCACTCAGTAAATCCCTACATTTCAGCCTCTTGTCTTTCTCTTCTGACAAGAGCCTCCAGCCAGCTAACCTTTTTTGCTTTATTGATTCCAATTAGGCTGCCTGCGAGACATTCCAAGTATGACTGAAAGCAAGGTGGGGGCAGGGTACACCTTGATCATCTTCCAGGGACCAGGTGGGATCAGTTTGTTGGTGCAGGTGGAGCCATGGACAGGGCTGTGGAAGGTCTGAATGCAGACCTAACGGACAGCCCTTCCCTGAAAGGGGCATAAAATCTGAGCTTTTTCTTTAATCCTCTTTTTAAAATTTGATATTTGCAAATGTAGTCACTATAAAAAGTAGGTGAGCTCATTCAGAATTGTGGGTGGGGGTGTAGGAATGGTTGACATGAAAGTGAGAGAAATGTGAAGCTACAGCAGCAAAGTGTCCTATGCTGAGTCACCTCACGCCCTTTAAACACTACAAGAAGTGTAAGCTTAGTAACCAAACATCTTTGATTTTAAATAACTGTAAAATCTGAAAATAGTGGTCTTACAGGTCTGAATTAGATATTACCTCCTTATTGAGTCTGGTCAGTGGGAAAAAAAAGTAGGGAGAATTTTCTGGAGAACTGTGAAGTTTCCTTTATTATTGTCTTAGGTGAAAAAATTAAATTTCCCATTTTTTGATTTTTTTTTTTTTTTTTTTTGAGACAGGGCCTTGATCTGTTGCCCAGGCTGGTGCATTGGTGCAAACATGGCTCACTGCAACCTGAAATTCCTAAGCTTAAGATAGATCCTCCTGCCTCAGCTTCCTAAGCAACTGTTTCTACAAGCATGTGCCCCAATGCCTGTAGAGACACGATCACACTATGTTGACCGGGCTGGTCTCATGCTCCTGGGCTCCCACCTGAGCCTCCCAAAGTACTGGGATTACAGGTATAAGCCACCGCACCCAGCTCATTCTTATAATTTTTAAATACAAGTCAGAGAACATTTGGCCAATCCACCAATTGCACAGTAGAATTTGAAGGGAAATTAACAGCGTGGTTGTTCTCATATTTGCAAAAAAGATAAATGCTATCATTAGTATTACATGCCTTAAAATGCAATGCAAATAGACTCAAATATTTGTAGATGAAATATTGCCAATGTATGTCTTGGATTTGCTTCAAAGTAATAAAGAGGAGGGAGCGGACGGGTTTACAGATGAAACAAGATTGGCCATGCTGAAGAAAGTTATGCAAACTTGGAAATAAAAGGATAACCGCATTTTTTTCTCAGTGTCTTTACGGGAATATCATCTGCCAGCGCCACCCAAGGATTATTTATTTAGTTCTTAGGTTATGGTTCTGCAGACTTTTTCTGTTTAGATCCCAATTGTAAATATTTTATGAGCCATTTAGACTCCGTCACAGTTACCCAAACCAGATATTGTTGCATGAAAGCAGCCATAGATAATCTGAACTAAGATCTGTTTTAAGACAGTATAAGGTCAAGCTTTATACCTTGATTAGAAGAATCAACTCATAAAAATGTGGCCTGATCTTGCCTCTCTGGTGTGAAATGGAAGAATATTAATGAAACTCATGGCCTATTTCTAAGGAAAAATCAGGTAGATCCATAATCATTTATCTTGTTTTAGAAACAGAGGACAATTTATAGGTTTGCCAGTTTCAATTCTAAGGTAGTCCTCCATTCAGCTTTTAGTCATATTAGTGGTAGATGCATCGGGGTTGTGATACTGTATTTTCTCAAAGCTATAATACTATCAAGTTTATAATCTGCCACAAATTCAAAATGGTTAATTTTTTTTTCCCACTTTACAAGGAGGAAGTTAACCCATCACTTGCCACACTCCAGTGATAAGGCAAAGGAATGCATACATGTAATTTGTTCTTACAATAAAATATCTCATAATAAAGTTTATTATGCCCCATGCTGGGTACTTGGGATTAATTCTTTTATCCCTTGCTCAGGTAGATGTTATCATTTTTTACAAATGAGGAAATAATTTCATTCATTTGTGATTTGAGAACATACTTAGTATGATTTCAATCCTTTTAACTGATTGAAGTTTGTTTTGTGGCTTAACATATGATCTATCCTGGAGAAGGTGCCATGTGCACATGAGAACAATGTGTATTCTGCTGTTATTTGCTGTTCTATAGCTGTATGTTAGACCTGGTTAGTTCATGATACTGTCCAAGTCTTCTACTCCCTTACCGATCTTCTGCCTAATTTTTCTATCAATTATTGAAAGTAGGATATGAAAGTCTCCAACTACTACTGTGGTGTTGGCTCTTTCTTCAATTCTGTCAGTCTTTGCTTCATGTCTGTTAGGGTTGAGGCACTGTTGTTAGGTGTATCTGTGTTGATAATTGTTTTCCTGGTGGATTGGCCTTTTTTAATTATAAAGTGTCCTTTGTCTCTAGCAGTAGTTTTTGTCTTAAAGTCTGTTTTGTTCCATATTTGTACAGCCGCTCCTGCCCTTATTTGGTTACTTTTTGCATAGTACCCTTTCATATTCAGTCCATGTGTATTTTTGAATCTAAAGTGTATCTTAGAGAGAAATATAGTTGGATCATGTTTAGTTCATTGTGCCAATCTCTACCTTTTGACTGAAATATTTAGTCCATGTACACTTAACGTGATTAACCATAAATAAGACTTACATCTGCCATTTTGCTCTTTGTTTTCTATGTGTCTGTCTTTCTACTCCTTTGTTTTTCTGTTACTGCCTTCATTTGTGTGAAACAATTTCTAGAATACCATTTTAATTTCCTGTTATGTATTTTTTTTTTTTGCAACTCACTTTTATTGTTTCTCCCATGGAGGAATATATTATTATGTCATTAGCTTTTTTTTGTTATTTTGTTTGAGACGGAGTCTCACTCTGTCGCCCAGGCTGGAGTGCAGTGGCGCAATCTTGGCTCACTGCACCTTCCGCCCCCCAGGTTCAAGGGATTCTCCTGCCTCAGCTTCCTGAGTAGCTGGGACTACAGGTGTGTGCCACCACGTCCAGCCAATATTTGTTTGTTTTGTTTTTTTAGTAGAGACTGGGTTTTACCATGTTGGCCAAGCTGATCACAAACTCTTGACCTCAGGTGATTCACCTGCCTCAGCCTCCCAAAGTGCTGGGATTACAGGCATGAGCCACCGTGCCTGGCTGAGCTTATCTCTTTTTTTAAAAACTCTATGCTAACAACATTGGAGCCAAGAAGAGGAAAAACATAAGTTACAATAGAAAGGCATTTAGAACCTGTTAAAATACTAATGTCCTGGAATGTGCAACAAGAAGCCAAGGACAATAATGAAAAGGACACTGCCGTCCCAAACCTGGTCCATCACCGAATCACATGCTGAGCTCACTTCCAGTGCCCTGTTCCTCTGCTCTGCAGAGTCACAAACCCATAACCCCCGCCAGGGACTTAAGGCTTGGGGCCCTCATGGGGGTAGGGATGGGAGTGCTCGGGTCCTGGCTGGGACCTGAAGAAAGGAAACCAGCTCCCTTCTACCTTGCTACAGCTCCTTCAAGGGGCAGGGCTAGCACAGCCTGGCCTTTTCAAGGCTGCGGTCCAAGGCCCAGCAGTAAGGCGAGCTGGGTCAGGGTGACTCCTCTGGGACAGAAGGGCAGTTCAGAAAAGGGTGGCGTCAGCAGAGCTACCTAGAAGAACCATTGCTGAGGACTCCACTGCTCTCCTGCCAGAGTTATTTTCTTAATGGCTGTCTTGAAGATTATAATTAACATCTTAAAACAATATAGTCTGGATTAATGCAAACTTGATTTCAATAGCAAACAAAAACTTAGCTGCAATATATACTTCCATTTGCTTCCTTCTGTTCTGTGCTATTATTTGTCATACAAATTGCATCTCTCTACAGTATAAGCCTGTCAACAGTTTAGTAATTATTGTTTTATGTAGTCTTTTAAATTATATGGGAGAAGAAAAGAGTTACAAACAAAATACGTTTGTACTGCCTTTTACAGTTTCTGTGTATTTACCTTTACCAGCACTCTATTTCTTCAGGTGGATTCAAGTTACTGCCTCATATACCTTCCCTTTAGCTTTCAGTATTTGCTGTAGGCCAGGTGTGGTGGTTCATGCCTGTAATCCCAGCACTTTGGGAGACCAGGTGGGAGGATCACTAGGGGCCAGGAATTCAAGACCAACCTGGGCAACATAGTGAAACCCCATCTCTACAGAAAATTTAGTCTGATGTGGTAGCTCATGCCTGTAATCCCAGCACTTTGGGAGGCTGAGGTGGGTGGATCGCTTGAGCACAGGAGTTCAAGACCAGCCTGGGCAACATATAGAAACCACATCTCTACAAAAAAAAAATACAAAAATTAGCCAGGTGTAGTGTCATACACCTGTAGCCCCAGCTGCTTGGGAGGCTGAGGCGGGAGGATAGCTTGAGCTGGGGAGACGGAGGTTGCAGTGAGCAGAGATCATGCCTGCACTCCAGCCTGTGTGACAGACTCAGACTCTGTCTCAAAAAAAATAAACAACAAAAACGTTTAAAAGTAAGCCAGGTGTGCACCTGTAGTACTGGCTGCTTGGGAGAGTGAGGTAGGAGGATCACTGAACCCAAGAGTTTGAGACTGCAGTGATCCGTGATCATCCCATTAGCCTGGGCAGCAGAGTGAGACCCTGTCTCAAAAAAAAAAAAAAAAAAAAAAAAGGCATTTCTGGTAAACAAGTCTGCTAGGGCGGCAACCCTATGCTGCCTCTCTGTTGGCACTAGTCTGCTGGTACTCAGAGCTGTCACGGTTGTGAGGTTGTTAGTGTTCAAGCCTACCATAGATCTGGAAAGAGGGGTAAGGAGACTGGTCAAGTTAAAATGTTAACATATAGGTGAGGTGTCACCTGCCTGTAATCTCCACTACACAGGATGCTGAGGTGTGGGAATCACTTGAGCCCAGGAGTTTGAGACCAGCCTGAGCAAAGTAGCAAGACTTTACCTCTAAAAATAAAAATAAAAATTAGCTGGGCATGGTGGCACACACCTGTAATCCCAGCTACTCAGAAGGCTGAGGTGAGAGGATGATTTGAGGCAAAGAATTTGAGGCTGCAGTGAGCTATGATTGCACCACTGCACTCCGTCCTGGGTGACAGAGTGAGGCCCTGTCTCTTTAAAATAAAATGTCACAAACCTCCCTATTTTTATTGAGATTCAGCCATTTTTCTTGAATACACACTCCTCAGATTGTGGCAGTCTTTTGGTTATTCCCAGAGTTCTGAAAAAGTTGGTTCTGGCAATTTCCAGAACGTTCTTTGTATGGAAGAGTAGATTTTCAGAGGTTTTTATTCTATTCTGAAAGCCCTTTTCCAGATGAGAAAATAAAAGTTCAGGTAGGTAAAGTAGTTGCCCATGGACACAGTGCCAAGCGGCACCAAAGCCAAGATTTCAAATCCAAAGCGTATATGTACTTGACACCCAACTGCCAATTACCACTCCAGTTTTCTGTAACTTCTCACTAGATAATAAGGGGTAGTCACAAAACCTCCATTGTGTACACCCTTATTTGGATGGCATTTTTAAAAAAGCCCTTTCACCCCTAGCCGGGCGCGGTGGCTCAAGCCTGTAATCCCAGCACTTTGGGAGGCCGAGGCGGGTGGATCACAAGGTCAAGAGATCGAGACCATCCTGGTCAACATGGTGAAACCCCGTCTCTACTAAAGCTACAAAAAATTAGCTGGGCATGGTGGTGTGTGCCTGTAATCCCAGCTACTCAGGAGGCTGAGGCAGGAGAATTGCTTGAACCCAGGAGGCGGAGGTTGCGGTGAGCCGAGATCACGCCATTGCACTCCAGCCTGGGTAACAAGAGCGAAACTCTGTCTCAAAAAAAAAAAAAAAAAAAAAGCCCTTTCACATCAAATCCCCATCCCTGAACTTCACACTGAGACACACTAACTAATCACTGTCATCTGCTGACCCACCAACACCATTTGCTATAAAATGCATTTTTATCACAGGCATCTTATTTTCTTCTCATCTAGTTTTGACTCTTGCTCGGCTATAGCTCTGCCAGCAGCTGCTTAGCATGCACTATGAAGGTGTATGTTGGTAAGGCTTATCTTCATGGTGACATTGAGTACCAGACTCCATTATAAGTCCCTTACACAAGCAGAATGAATGGTTTGTTACCCCAGGGGTATCAACCATAGGACCTGAATCTTCTAACTTTTCAGTAAATGAGGAGCAGGTAAGATTTAGCTCTCAATACATGCCAACTAATAGTCAAAAAGGACAGATACCCAGGGTCTGGAAGAACTGAACAGAATTACGTACAAATCCTCTTGAACTAGAAGTGTGCTTAAAACAGATCCTACATTCTTGAGCAGGGGCCTGTAATAAAAGTAATGGTAAAAGGTAAATCTTTTACCAGGGAGCCCAGCTGCACTATTGGTTATAAAACCTAAAGTGTCTGGATAGAAAGTCATTTGCTGCAATGGTATCAATATTACAGCTCTTGACATTCTCTATGGGCTCAGTTGACCTGAAATAAGATGACCATTTCACACACTAACAGGGCAATTTTCGCTGATCTGCTTGACCTTTGCCTCTGGGCTCAGCAATAAGAGTGATAAGATGACATTTTTAGCAGAACAAAGAAATGAAACCCAAAGAATTTAAACTTAAGGGAACTTAAAACCAACAATGAAATATCTGTGAAAGTTTAATTACTTAATACCTGTCCCTTCCTACAGTGCTTCTGTAGCAGAGATGCACACTAAAATCACCTGGGAGCTTAAACAAACAAACAAATAAAAAAACCATGTCCACCAGGTCAGACCTCAGATACAAGAATCCCCCAGGGAGGGACCCAATATCAGTATCTTTTCATACCCACACCTATAATCCCAGCACTTTGGGAAGCTGAGGCAGGTGGATCACCTGAGGTTGGGAGTTTGAGACCAGCCTGACCAACATGAAGAAACCCTGTCTCAACTGAAAATACAAAATTAGCCGGATGTGGTGGTGCATGCCTGTAGTCCCAGCTGCTCAGAATGCTGAGGCAGGAGAATCGCTTGAACCCGGGAGGCTGCGGTGAGCTGAGATTACACCTTTGCACTCCAGGCTGGACAACAAGACCAAAACTCTGTCTAAAAAAAGCAATAAAAAAAAAAATTTCTCCAGGTGATTCTAAGGTGAGAACCACTGTGTAAAGATATTAAGGACACACCTCTAAAGTAACATAGGCAGACTTAGCAGACAAGATATAGGACATCTACTTGGATTTAAATTTTAGATAAAGAAGTTTTTAAATGTAAGCATGTCCCAGGCAATATTTGGGTTGTACTCATACTAAAAAATTATTATCTGAAGTTCAAATTTAAATGGGTGTCCTCTATTTTATCTGGGAATCTTACACAGGACCACACTGAAAAATCCAACAAAAGGGGTAGAAATAAAGACTCAGCAACAGAGAAATTTCACTGGATATAGGTTCTTGTCTCAAAGAATAAGATCACCTGGAATCTAACAAAAAGAAAAGTTGTGCCCAGCCAGCACCACCCTGAGGGGGAGTTCCCAGGTCATGGAGGAGGAGGAAGGACTTCAGGATTGACTTCTGGACAGACCTCCTTAGGACCTGTATTCGTCTGCCATAATAAAATACCATGGACTGGGTGGCTAAGGTGCCAGATGGTTCAGTTTCTCCCGAGGCTCCTCTGGTTGGCTTGTGGATGGCCACCCTCTTGCCATGTCATTTTTCTGAGTGTACAAATCCTGTGTGTCTAAATTTCCTTTTCTTCAAAGGACACCAGCCAGATTGGATTAGGGCCCACCCATGTGACTTCATTTAACCTTAATTACCACTTTATAAAGGCCCTATCTTCAAATACAGCCACATTCTGATGTACTCGAAGTTTTGACTCAGTTATAAATTTTGGTGAGCACATTTCAGCCCTTAACAGTGTCCCTCGGCCGGGCGCGGTGGCTCAAGCCTGTAATCCCAGCACTTTGGGAGTCCGAGGCGGGTGGATCACGAGGTCAAGAGATCGAGACCATCCTGGTCAACATGGTGAAACCCCGTCTCTATTAAAAATTAGCTGGGCATGGTGGTGCGTGCCTGTAATCCCAGCTACTCAGGAAGCTGAGGCAGGAGAATTGCCTGAACCCAGGAGGCGGAGGTTGCGGTGAGCCGAGATCGCGCCATTGCACTCCAGCCTGGGTAACATGCGTGAAACTCCGTTGAAAAACAAAACAACAAAAATGCCCCTCTTTCCAGGACCACCCCAGCCCAGCCACCCCAACCCCACTCCTTGCCCCTGCCCCCAGGCTGTGCAAGAGAGTGACAGTGTCCCTGAGCTACTAAGGAAGGAAAAAGGGGCATTTTTGTTGTTTTGTTTTTCAGATGGAGTCTTGCTCTGTCACCCAGGCTGGAGTGCAGTGGTGCAATCTCGGCTCACTGCAACCTCTGCCTCCCAGGTTCAAGCAATTCTCATGCCTCAGCCTCTGGAGCAGCTGGAATTACTGGCATGAGCCACGATGCCTGAGTTTTTGGTTTTTTGTTTGTTTGTTTTTGGTAGACACAAGATTTCACCATGTTACCCAGGTTGGTCTCAAACTCCTGACCTCAAGTGATCCTCCCGCCTTGGCCTACCAAAGTGCTGGGATTACAGGCATGCCACTGTGACATGGTAAAAAAAAAACCCTTAAAACTGCATACCTCAACCATACCTCAGCTTTCTGTTGGAATTGCTCTCTATAACCCAAATGTGAATAAGTAATTAAGGACCATAATCGCCACCTTACCCAGACAATGTGTAAACAAATGCTAATCTTGACTTTTGTAAACCACTTAAGTAGCAACCAGAATATCAAAAAGTCCCCTGGCCCTCGGAATGTCCGGAGCCCCTCACCCCATCTTCGCCCAGGAATCCACTGGAATGTCTGGAACCCCCTCACCCTCATCTCCCGCCCAGAAGGTGATTTACAGAATACACTAGCCCTTGGAATGTCTGAAGCCCTTCACCCCCACCCCCACCCCTCACCCTCACTCCCAAGGTGATTTTTACGGGTATAAATGGTCTCGACACCCTCCTTTCGCGGCCACGGATTGGAGAGACGCGAGTCCTCCGTGGCCGCCGGCAATAAAGACCCTGCAATTTGGCATACTTTTGTCTTGGTGTTGACTTTCTATGCTCGGGCCAGTACAACACGACCGCGCCCAGAAAAGGGTTATTTTTGATGGAAGTTACAGAAAGGAGGGTTAGAAGGGCACAAGAAGAAATCGCTCTTTTCTGGGGAGGAGAGGAGAGGAGAGGAACATCGCCAAATGGGAGGATGATAAGTATAGGGATGGAAGAGCATGTTACATCAACAGGGACCATATGCAGAAGAACAAATATGCAAATGATACCCACTTCTCCAGAGGCTAAGAAAACTAACAGAGGGAACAGGTAGGATACAAGAAATAAATCACGATTTCTACAGCAATGGGAAGAACTGCAGACACCCTCTCCATGCCATTCCTGCAGCTGACTTCTCCCCCATTTCCCTTTGTCCCTTTCAGAAAAAACAAAAATGCCTCAAGTGTTATAAGACTTTGCTCAGGAGTTGGAGAAAAGACAGCTCTGTCTTCATTTTATCGAAGTCACGGGCTTGGTCAGCTTTCAAGAACTCGATTCTCTGTCTCCGAGCAGCTGACCTGCTCTCTGGCATGAATATGCATGAGTAGGGGACCCAGATGTGCGAGGCTGCAGGGGGATTTTTCAGGACATGCAGGCTCACACGCACACATGCGGGCCTGCTGGGGTTCGAGGCACTGCCAACAGGAGGCGGAGCCACGAACCTGTCCTCCCGCGAGTTGTTCCTGCGGGGCCGGTGCCCGCTGCCTTCCCGGGGCTCCCCCACGCAGGGGAGGCGCAGGTGGGCGTGCAGGGCCTTCTTCCCGCAGACCTGAATCGCAGGTGGAGAAGGGTCTGAGGGAGGACTGGGTCTTTATCTAGGGTTTTAGACAGAGGGGAGAGCACATCCCTCTTTCCATTTTGTCCCATTCTGCGTTTACAAAGAATGTGTGGCCGGGCAAAGGGGCGAGGGAGAAGGGAGCGCCGACCCAGCTACCAACGAAGGGAGAAATGCAGCCTCCGAGCTGCTGAACTTTTCCCGGGTGGTGAAAATGCAGAGGTCAGGCGCCTGCCGCAGAGCTGTGACCCGGGCTCCCCGCGCGCCGCCCACGCTCCTCTCCCCGCAAGGCCGCGACGCAGGCGGCCGCTGTCGCTCGGTCACGGCCCATTTGGCCGCCTGGCCCGCAGCCCCTCGCTGCCATTCCAAGGCAAACGAAAGTCTCCTTAATAAGAGTATAAATAAAAGCCAGGCTGAGAAATGAGTTTTCCGTCCCAGCAATCACCGGCCTAACCTCGGCTGTAAATAGTGTCGGGGAGCCGCCAGATGGGAGTCCCCGCACCTGGGGCATCCAGGCCATCGTCAGCTGGGAGCGGCGGGAACGCTGACCGGGGAGGCAGTGCCAGTCCCGCTCGGGCACTGTGGCAGCAAATCACTCGGGGCCTCCCCTCCCCCACCCCGGAGGACCCGCACCCCCACCCCGGCAGTGACTCCCTGGGGGCCGAGAGCTGCCGCCGGAATAATCTTGGTCTGCGGTGTCCTTGGGAGGGACAGCGGCCAGGCCCCCTAATTTATGGTCATTGGTAAAATGGCTTCAACATGATTTATCTGACCGCGGAGGAGATGGCAAGCGCCTCGAGAAGAATGATTGGCCGTCCAGTCATTTGTGCATTTCTGATTGGCCTTATTAATTTAGAACAGAGCCGGGGAGCAGCCTCCTGGCTGCGCCAGAGAAATCAACTTGGCAACAGCCTCCACGTAGAGTCGGTTTTGGGACTGGCAAAGCCTTAGCTTTTGCCGAAACTGAAGGAATAATGTATTACTTTATGCAGTCGGGGAGTTTGACAGAATATGCTACCGCACTGATTAAAGCAGATTTAGTTTGAAAGTGGGTGAAGATCATTTGGTTTGACTGATTCCTTTTTTTCTTCTTCGTGTTTGCACAGACTAAAGACATCAGTGTTTGGGGGTGGGAGGGAGGAAGAGAGTTTTCTTGTTTTTATTGTTAATGTTTGACTACTGGGGGAGAAGCACACACTTACAGCTTATAAGGGAATAAATTTGGGGAAATCAGGAAGCAAGTAAGTAAGGGAACATGCTTTTTTTCTTAAATGATACATTTCACAATCCTTGGGAAAAATATTTCTCGCCTTTTGAGTTCTTTTCATACATCATAACTAGTATTTATGGAATCTATAAATTAGTGGATAAGCACACCAATACACCACACTTCACAAGGTCATTATTCTGTGTTACAGTAGTAACTGTCATTTAAATGTCACCATTGAGTGATGCAACTTTAGTCCCATGAAGAAAGGACTAAATAAGAATATTATGGAGTTACCATATTTAGTGGAAAATATTTTCATATGAATGATAAATTAAGTAGGGATGGATATGTAATTTAAATGTACACCCATTTATCACATTTATCTGTGTGTGCAGAACTCAAATGCAGACACACAGCACTAGGAAACCTCCAAATACAATCCTTAACACTCTGTTCCTCAGGGGGACCAGAACAAAGCCAGGGAAAGCATGAGAAAGTGATTGCTTGAGGGAGGGGGCAGGTTGGTGTCACACATGCAGTGGCACAATCATTTCTTTTATTTATAGTTCTAACCAGAAAAATAGACTGGTAGCAGCTGAGTACCAATTTATTTTGCTGCCTGAGCTGATGAGTGGTTGCCTTAAATGTCACTGAGTTGGAAGGTTGTGCATTTCATTTACTGCCAGGTTACAGGAAGCTTTGAAGCAGGTCTAGAAGGTGATCAGTAATTGTCTTGCCACCTATCAAGATGGGCAAATGCAATCCTGCCAGGTGGAATTGGCTCAGTGGGGGATGAGGGCCGCCTGTCATTGCTGAGTAGTCTCATCAAATGCTGCTTGAGAAGAGACAAACTTGGCCCATTTAGTCTCATTAAAGAGCAAAGTGGAGTGGAAGGTAAGGGTTACCTCCCAGGACAACAAAAATGGATTTGTAGGCTGTTTGGGCCACAAGCCACAGCATGTTCATACAGCACAGAGGCCCTGGGTCCAGTTCCCTAAACACATAATGCTCACGTGAAGTATAGTAATAGAGGTAAGAAGACAGGGCTGTGGAAAATCAGGGCAGAGAGCATCTCACAATCTGTGATGGTCAAGGAAGGTTTTCCTCACGTGTTGGGCACTGCACCGGGTCATGAAGGACGAGGAGTTGGTCAAGGACAAAAGGCAAAGGTCATGCTTGCTACGGTGGAACACAGGGCATAAAGGAGACAAGATGGAGATGACCCATGCTGCCCGACCCTGTGTAATGTCCAATGAGGACATTTTACCAGAGGCCAGAAATTTCACTCCCTAATAAAAATTGAGTCAGATGTCTCCTCTAATTTTCTAAGAAAAAATAATAATGGGAAACTATAGATGTTTAAGTACAGCTAGCCATAATGACCACAGGACAAGCCAAAATAATAAAAGAAAACTAAACACCAAAATCCTACTATAATTGTTTTAGCTTAAAATAATTCTACTCCATTAATATGACACATGACACAGACAAATCAGAATACTGCATGCAGTCTCCTCAGCTCTCCACCTTGAACCCTGGTGGTTTTCCTCTAAGGACAGACCAGCTGGCAGTCACCAGCAGCATTCCCTAGATCCGGCACAATTGTCCAGTTCTGCCCCTCTGCTTTGTCCTGCTGGGCTGCTCTCGGGACCCTGCGGGAAACTCATCTGTCATCACAACAAAAATCAACTCAGTTTGTTTGCATTCATTTGCTCCCTGGGTAGCTCCCTCTCAGGCACTCAGTGGGTGCTTCTCTTTCTTCCTTTCTTGTTTAGCCTCTCCTCCCTCATTGTTCAAGTCATTATCAAGCATCAGAATTGTGACTGGAGAACTGACTGTTGCCCCAGTCAAAAAAAGAAAGCAAGCAAGCAAAACACCTCTTTTGTCTTCAGTCAACCTCATGGCTACGTGGATGTGTCTCTAGCAGCCCTACTTTTCTCTATAAAGATGTAATGCTACTAATTTTGTCTTGGAAAATGCACATTCGTTTAGTCACAGATTCTAGGCCATCATAAACAGCATTTCCAAGACCTCTATTCTCATATACTGCCTATCTTACCTGAAAGTACTTCTTCTCTTTTTGGCTGTGTTATTCAATACCTCTCTGTGCGATTTGGAATTGAGCCTTTGGGAAGGTTTTCTTGGACGACTCACAGTGCTTGTGTATCAAGGGCAAAAGCCTCGATAGCCCAGGGGCTTGCCAAGGGATTCCAAGATGTGCTCATAAATAGCAGTTCTAGGTGACTCTGACAGGATGGGTGTTTTTATTTATTCATTATGTAAACATTACAGAAACCCTTCCATATATTTCAGGGGTTAAGGAGATGAATAAAAAGCCTCTACTCTAGGGAAGCAGATACCTAAATTTGTAACACTTACATGAGATGGTATAATCATAGAGGTAAGAGGAGAACACTGTGGAAAATCAGAGGAGAAAGTGTTTAAAGAGTTTGCAAAGGTCAAGGAATGTCTCCCACAAATGTTGACGACTGCACTGGGTCATGAAGAATGAAGAGGAGAGCTGGTTAAGAGAAGGAGTGGAAGGTTAGCCATAAGTAGTAATTAAAAGCTTAAATGGGAGGAGGAAAAGTAGGACAGGTAGAGAGGAGAGGCAGGAAGGAGTCCATGGGTTGAAAGAATGAAAATGGAAAAAATGGGTCACACTGTAAACCCACCACTTTGGGAGGCTGAGATGGGTGAGTCTCCTGACATCAGGAGTCCAAGACTAGCCTGGCCAATCAGCATGGTGAAACTCCGTCTCTACTAAAAATATAAAAATTAGCCAGGTGTGGTGGTGCTTGCCTGTAATCCCAGTTACTTGGGAGGCGGAAGCAGGAGAATCATTTGAACCCGGGAGGCAGAGGTTGCAGTGAGCTGAAATTGTACCACTGCACTCCAGCCTGGGCAACAGAGCAAAACTCTGTGTCAAAAAAAAAAAAAAAAAAAAAGGCCAGGTGTGGTGGCTCATGCCTGTAATTCCAGCACTTTGGGAGGCTGAGGTGGGAGGATCACGAGAGGTCAGGAGTTCAAGACCAGCCTAACCAATATGGTGAAACCCCATCTCTACTAAAAATACAAAAATTAGCCAAGTGTGGTGGCGTCTGCCTGTAGTCCCAGCTACTCAGGAGGCTGAGGCAGAAGAATCACTTGAACTCGGGAGGTGGAACTTGCAATAAGCCAAGATCGTGCCACTGCACTCCAGCCTGGGCAACAGAACAGCACTCCAATTCAAAAAACAAATAACAAACCAAATGGAAAAAATGGACATGGACAAGAGTGAAAAGAGAAGCTAGGCCAGGTGTGGTGGCTCATTTCTGTAATCCCAGTGCTTTGGGAGGTTTGATGTGGGAGGACTGTCTGAGGCTAGGAATTCAACATCAACCTAGAAAACAAAGCAAGACCCCCATCTCTACAACAACAAAAAAAAGTAGCTAGGCTCACTCCAAGGGCAAATATCATTAATCATCTCTCACCACTCGAAAATGATGTTGACCTCCAGGAAATGAGTGACTCAGTGTTCACAATATGCTATTAAGAGCTTCAGACAGGTATGGAAGGGGGAAAATAACACCCAGGCATTGAAAAAGTTTGGAATACATTGAAATGATATTAGTTGTTACCTGTTATTATCTATGGGTAGTGGGATTATTAATGATTTAATTCCTTTTTACTTACCTATATTTTCTATTCTATGATGAATGTGAACACTTGCAAATCAACTATTTTAATGGGCTACTAGTGATCTCTAATGAAAACACATTAGTCCATTTTCTTTTTTTTTTTTTTGAGACAGAGTTTCACTCTTGTTACCCAGGCTGGAGTGCAATGGCGCGATCTCGGCTCACCGCAACCTCCGTCTCCTGGGTTCAGGCAATTCTCCTGCCTCAACCTCTCGAGTAGCTGGGATTACAGGCACGCGCCACCACGCCCAGCTAATGTTTTGTATTTTTAGTAGAGACGGGGTTTCACCATGTTGACCAGGATGGTCTCGATCTCTTGATCTTGTGATCCACCCGCCTCGGCCTCCCAAAGTGCTGGGATTACAGGCTTGAGCCACCGCGCCCGGCCATTAGTCCATTTTCATACTGCGATATAGAACTGCCCAAGGTAATTTATAAAGGAAAGAGGTGTAATTGACTCATAGTTCAGCATGGCTTGAAAGTCCTCAGGAAACTTAAGATCATGGCAGAAAGCAAAGGGTAAGCAAGGCACCTTCTTCACAAGGCAGCAGGAAGGAGAGTGAACGCAGGAGGAATTACCAAACACTTACAAAACCCTCAGCTCTTGTGAGAACTCACTATCACAGGAACAGCATGAGGGAAACCCTCCCAGGATTCAATTACCTCCACCTGGTCTCTCCCTTGACATAGGGGGATTATGGGGTTTACAATTCAAGATGAGATTTTGGTTGGGGCCACAGCAAAACCATATCACACATTCTAATTATAGGATTCCTAATGTTAAGCTCTTGATAATGGCATTTGATCCACATATGAAAAGGCAAAACTGAAAAATTAAGACTATCTCCTTCAGTGGGCACGTTTTGCAGAGATAGTAAGGGGTATGTCTCATTTCTGTGTAGGTAAATATTACATCCACCACCCCCCTCCAACCCACAAGGGCAGGCAGAGGCAAACCTACAGCCATCTTAGTAGCACCTGCTCCTAGCCCATTATCTGGTACAAGTAGATGCATGTTTAATAAATAAGAATATATATTTGAGAAAATAGAACCCTCAAGCATAGCCCACAGAAACCAAGGAGGTTCAACATTTTCTTGCACGTAACTAACCTCATGACCTCAGAATCTGGGGGCCTTGTCTAGATGAAAACGAACCCCAGGATAAGAAGCGTTTTTAGGAGGCAGCTTCCCATGTGGCGCCCTGTGATTCTGTCTTCCTGTATCCACTCCTTTGTATAAATCCCTTTCCTTTACATATGGACTGGACCTAGTGACTTGCTTCGAAGGAACAGAATACACAAATAGTGATGGGCAATTACTGCTAAGATTTGAACCCAATAGACCTTCACTTCCATCTTGCCACCACTCTCTCTTGCTGGCATTCTCTGGTCCTCCTGCTTGCTTGATCCGATAAAACTAGTTAATATGCTGTGAGATGCTCAACAGAGAGGCCCAGGTGACAAGGAATTGACCAGGTGCCTACAAGAAACTGAATCCTGCCAGCTACCATGTGAGTGAGATGACTGCCCCATTGAAAGAGATCCAGCACCAGCCTGCTTGCATTCCTGTCACTCAGAAAATTGCAAGATAACTAAGCAGTAAGTATGTAAGACACCTTTCAGGCTGGGCGTGGTGACTCATGCCTTAATCCCAGCACTTTGGGAGACCGAGGCCGGCAGATCGCCTGAGTTTAGGAGTTCGACACCAGCCTGGACAACGCGGTGAAACCCCGCGTCTACTAAAAATACAACAAATTAGCCAGGCATGGTGGCGCACAGGAGGCTGAGGCCGGAGAATCCCTTGAGACCGGGAAGCAAAGGTGGCAGTGAGCCGGGATCATGCCACTACACTCCAGCCTGGGCGACAGCGAGACTTGGGCTCACTAACAACAAAACAAGACAGCTAGTTTCTTTTTTTTTTTAAGCTATGTTCTTTACTTTGCTAGTGTCCACTGTGCAATTAGTTACTCAGAAAATTCACTCATCAATTTACTGTGATGTGAGGGAATCACTGATTTGCAAACTACATACAGAGTGCAGAGTTTTAGACACACTACAGCAATGTCCACTCCAGTGGATACTTCGTGTAAAGGGACAGCCTCTCGCAGTCCCCACTGCCTCTCATTACTGAAGGCAGCTGGCTCTTTCCTTAAACTGTAATCTTTTTTATCCTGCATCCAGACTCAACCTTTTTATCTCAGGGGTGGAAAAACTTCAACCCTCGCACTTTACAATATGAGTTATAATGAAACTCAGACAGGGGAAATGACTTGCTCATTTTCACACCACTAATCAGTGTTGGAGTTAGGAGATGAAACAATAAGGCCTCGCCAGGCCTGGTGGTGTGTGCCTGTAGTCCTGCCTATGTGGAAGGCTGAGGTGGGAGGATTGCTTGACCCTAAGAGTACTTCTTCCTGCCCCTGGCCCAGGACAGATGTCTGACCCTAATTCCATGCTCATGATCTGTGAAGTGAGAAAACACTGTAAATTGAGCAATAGCTTCATATCTGTGACTGGAACTCCTAGGTTACCTCACCCTAGAGAGCAAGGCTTGCTTCTGTTTGGGTGCCAGGCTCACTCTTTCCCTTCGTGCTGTCTTAAGGCTTGGTAAACCACAACTAAAAACATTACCCTGAATTCTCCAAAGACTTTTTTTTTTTACCCGTGTAGTCAACCTCTGCTCAGCCATGCAGAACTGCCTGGGATCTCATAGCATATTCATTGCTCTGTCCACTTGACACACACTTAATACATTTACAGTTTGCTTCATCTTTAGTTCCTCTTTATTCCACCAGATTTGCAATTTCGGGACAATACTTTCCATGCAGTGAATTCATCTTCACTAGTTGACATATCAAATGAATACGGTTTGATCTTGAATAAATACTTAAATTCAATTTAAACTTGGTTTGTTGGCTTACATTCCCCTGGTTAAGTTTTACCTTTATTAGTGAAGTTATTAAACATATGAGTTTTAATAGTTGACAGGAAGTTTTTCAGCTGTGTCACTGTGAAATTACCTGGGTCTTAAAATTACATTGAAGCCAGCCATTGCTAAGGGAGAGAAGTCTACACTGATAACCTGGCACCTGACTTGGGAATATTACACAAGCCACTGCTGATGAACTTGTGAAATCAAAGTCCTGCCAAACCAGATAGAATTATACTGAGTCCAAGGCAGGAAGGAAAAGGGAGCAAAGTAGGTTAAAATGAAAGCATTCTAGGCCGGGCGCGGTGGCTCAAGCCTGTAATCCCAGCACTGTGGGAGGCCAAGGCGGGTGGATCACGAGGTCAAGAGATCGAGACCATCCTGGTCAACATGGTGAAACCCCGTCTCTGCTAAAAATACAAAAAATTAGCTGGGCATGGTGGCGCATGCCTGTAATCCCAGCTACTCAGGAGGCTGAGGCAGGAGAATTGCCTGAACCCAGGAGGCGGAGGTTGCGGTGAGCCGAGATCGCGCCATTGCACTCCAGCCTGGGTAACATGAGTGAAACCCCGTCTCAAAAAAAAAAAAAGAAAAGAAAGCATTCTTCTCTGTGTTCAATCCCATTCTACCTTGTGAATGAAGAAACACCCATCACTACTTGTGACATTTTTTTCTTTTTTTTGAGACAGGGTCTTACTCTGTCAACCAAGCTGAAATGCAGTGGCATAGTCACAGCTCACTGTAGTCTTGACATCCTGGGCTCAGGCAGTCTTCCCGCCTGTCTTCCAGGTACCAGGACTAGAGATGGGCACCACCACAGTTAACTAATTTTTTTTGCAGAGATGGGGTTTCGTCGTGTTGCCCAGGCTAGTCTCAAACTTGTGGGCTCAATCAACCTTCCCACCTTTGCCTCCTGAAGTGCTGTGATTGCAGGTGTGAGTCCTCAGTCCAGCCTAATTGTGACTTTCATCACTACACTTTTACAGGGTTTTTGCTTGTTCTTTTTTGTTTTGAAACAGGCCACCCTGCCACCCAGGCTGGAGTACAGTGGTGTGATTACAGCTCTCTGTAGCCTCAATCTCCCAGGCTCAAGCAATCCTCCCCACTCAGCCTCCCAAGAAGTTGTAGTCGTGTGCCACCACACCTGGCTAATGTTTTAATTTTTTGTAGGGACAGATTCACCCTATGTTATCCAAGCTGGTCTCTAACTCCTGGGCTCAAGCAATCCTCCCGCATCAGCCTCTTAAAGTGCTGGGATTATAGGCTTGAGCTACCACTCTTGGTCCTTTTACAGTTTTTAAGGATGAGTCATAAATATGATTCCACTTGACTCTCTGACATAGTTGGGATGTTTGTTGCCTCCAAATCACATGTTGAAATGTGACCCCCAATGTTGGAGGTGGTGGGAGGTGTTTTGGTCATGAGAGTGGATCCCTCATGAATGCCTTGGTGCCTTCCCCACAGTAATAAGCCAGTTCTCACTGTATTAGTTCATGTGAGAGCGGGTTGTTTAAGAGCCTGTCTGTTCTTTTGCTTCCTCTCTTGCCATGTAACACACCTGCTCCTCCCTTGCCTTATGCTGTAATTGTATGCTTCCTGATGCTTTTACAGAAGCAGATGCCAGCAGTATCCTTCTTGTATAGTTTGCAGAACCATGAGTCAAACCTCTTTTCTTTACAAGTTAACCCAGCAACACAGAATGGTCTAAGACACTCTCCCATCTCAGGGTTAGGACTGTCATAATACAGATGAGGAAGGAGAGACTCAGGGGAGCAAAGTAACTTTCTCATTGATACATAAATCTCAGGACCAACAAGTGGTAAGCCTAAAAACTCCTAGACCTTCTAACTTTAAACCAGGACTCTTTCCACTACTAGAATGATTCTCATCCTTTAATATGCATCAGAATTATCTGGAAAGCTTGGTAAAACACAGAATGCTGGGCTCCACCCCCAGGACTTCTCATTCAGTAGGTGTGGGGTAGGCCCAAGGATTTGCAATTCTAACAGGTTCCTAGGTGCTGCTGCTCCTGGACCGCGTTTTGAGAACCTGCCACAGACTGTCTGCAGGGGGAAGGATCCCAAGGGCTGCCTGCTGCCACACATGCTTTTTATCAACATGATTTGAAAGAAACACTGTGAAGAAAAGTCAAAATAGTTGGCAGAGCGCGAAAATGGCCAAGAATATTTTTACTTTTAATCTAATTCAACAGCTCATTAATTACGTTTTTGTTCAGTACTAGGACATGTTGAAGGGATTACAAAAGACATATTTCTACTATTGGTATCTTCAAAGACTATATAATTTGGTCATGGAGTTCAGATTAGCATTCAAGAAAGGGAAAGTAATAACACATACAGCTGGATAGCAAAATGTGTGGCATCAACACGTTCTGTGGGAGTCAGAGAAGGCGGAGATCAGTGTCAACTAGACTAGCAAGGTAAGGCTTCACAGAAATTGTAGGTTTGGGACTTGCATGAATGCTATGGAGGATATCTATTGCCGTACAACAAACCACCCAAAAACTTGGTAGCTGACACAACTATTGTCATGTCATGGTTCTGTGGGATGACTGTGCATGGGTCTTGATTGATATCGCTCATGTAGTGACAATCTACAGCTGAGACTGCAGTCAGCTCAAAGCCTGGCTGGGCTAGTTGTCCAAGAGGATATCTTCACTCATTGTGGGCTCAATCTTCCCACCTTTGCCTCCTGATGTGCTGTGATTGCAGGTGTGAGTCCTCAGTGCAGCCTAATTGTGACTTTCATCACTACACTTTTACAGGGTTTTTGCTTGTTCTTTTTTGTTTTGAAACAGGCCACCCTGCCACCCAGGCTGGAGTACAGTAGTGTGATTACAGCTCTCTGTAGCCTCAATCTCCCAGGCTCAAGCAATCCTCCCCACTTAGCCTCCCAAGAAGTGGGAGCCTCCCAAGAAGGCCTCAGCCTTCTCCACACAGCTTCTCTCTCCAAAAGAGCTGCCTGCCCTTAACAATGACAGTTCAGAGCTCTCAGAGACAGGAAGTGGAAACTGCCAGTATTCTTAAAGAGAGGGCCAAAATTGGCACTGTGACTTCTGCCATATTCTAATTTTTTTTTTTTTTGTGGTAGTTTCAATAGTTAAAATGCCAGATTCTATTACTGAAATTAGTCACAGGCCAGACCAGATTCCAGGGAGAAAGAAGATGACTCCATCTCTCAATGGGGAAGTGGCATATGTATACAGAAGAGAAGAAATTGATGGCAGCCATCCTGGGAGAGAAGCTACCACAGATAGGCAGGTGGAAGAATCAACCCATAGCATGAAGATACAAGAGCCAGATGAGAACCAAGAAGAGATCCGAAAGCTGGAATAAAAGAAAAATGAGAGGAGTTTAAAACGGCAATTAAGAGTCTGGGCCTGATCTAACAAACACTGAGGAAACACTGCACATTCTTAGATAGCAAATTAGCTTTCAATCACTCTGCAAACCTATGTGTACTATTTGCTTCCTCGCACCTGGGCTAAGTGGTTTACAGGCAGATGTCCACAAGACAGGCATGGGCCAGCCACTATGGATCAGAATTCAGTGGTAGATGCAGATTCTAAATCGGCAATCAGAATTCGGTGTGATGACTATTGACAAAGTGGGGAATGCAGGGTGTTATAAGAGCCTCTAACACAAATAAGGAGGCAGTAGACAGAGGGAGGGGTGGCTGTTAGTGCTGTGTTGTTCTCTAATCAAGGTTCACAGGCAAGACAGGAGGAGGAAAAGAGAAGCCATGGAGACCAGTTAGAGGGCTGTAGAAACAGGCAATTAGAATTACACATTTTAAGACTCCTACTCCATCTCTAATGAATGAAAACATAGCTCTGATAGGGAGTATGCCTAGTTCAAGTTGTTGTAACATCCCTTCTAAAGATTTGCTTCCATCTGATATGAAGTCTTCTGATAAAATTTGTAAAATGACAACACAGGTCAAAATGGTATCAAGATCTTATTTTGCATACCTGGAGAGATCACATCCAAAGCCGCAGAGGAAATGGAAAGAAGGGTGTGTTCTTGTCTCATGTTTCAGTAGCAGCTACCTGACTCCCAAGGAAGAAGCTGTTATACACTCGAGAGGCACACAGTCACAGGCTAACACAAGCAAGGGGAGGAATTCTGGCTTTGCTGATCTTGTGTAAAAAAGATGTGAGCTCAAATCTTTCAGACGACACCTCCAGTAAGTTGCTTCTATGCTGTGCCTAGAGAGATGACTCTCTATTAGAAAGCAGGCTCCACTGGTCCTATTGCTTGCTGCCACCACCACTGCCTATACCTGGAGCACTGCCAACTATACAGCAGAGTCTCAATAAATATCTAACTATCTGAAAGGGCATATCAAATTTTGTACAGATTACAGACAGTCATGGGGGTAGGTACACTCAGAATACTTAACTGTGTTCTAAACTCTACCAAGAACTCTAAGTATGCAGTTAACTAGAGAAATTGGATCTTGGCAATAGAACGAGAATTTGTCTCAAAAAAAAAAAGAGAGAGAGAGAAATGGGACCCTTTTCACAAGATGGCGCCGAAAGCAAAAAAGGAACCTCCTGCCTTTCCTAAAGCCAAAGCAAAGGCTTTCATGACCAAGAAGGCCATGTTGAAAGGTGTCCACAGCCACACACACACACACACACACACACACACACAAAGAGTATCCACAGGTCACCCATTTTCCGGCAGACTGAGACACTGTGACTCTGGAGACACCCAAAATATCCTCGGAAGAGCACCCCCGGAGAAACAAGCTTGACCACTCTGCTATCGTCAAGTTTCCGCGGACCACTGAGTCCGGAGTGAAGAAGATAGAAGACAACACACTTGTGTTCGTTGTGGATGTTAAAGCCAACAAGTACCAGGTCAAACAGGCTGTGAAGAAGCTCTATGACATTGATGTGGCCCAGGTCAACACCCCGATTCGGCCTGATGGAGAGAAGAAGGCATATGTTCGACGGCTCCTGATTACGATGCCTTGGAGGTTGCCAGGAAAATTGGGATCATCTAACCTGAGTCCAGCTGGCTAATTCTAAATGTATGTGTATCTTTTCACAATTAAAAAAAAAAAAAAAACTATTTAGAGAAATGGAGGTGCTTCTACTATACTACCAAGTACATAGGAGCAATATTTAAGCCCAGCCCTGGTGTAGAGTACAACGGAATAACTTCTCTGTAGAAAGGCAGCTGTCAATGAGATGGTATCTCCTGCCTGTCACCCTTCTGTGACTATTTCTGTTCTGTTCTCAAATGCCTCTTTTCCTTCTTTTCTAGCTTTCATTCAAGACTTCCCCAGCAGCTGTGTAGGTGTTGTGAAGAAGGGAGGGAGCTGGTAGGAGCGTCCTTTTTCTTCTAGCTTGGGCCACTGCTACCTATTTCCTATGAGTAGAAAAAGAAAACAACTGGGGAAATGAAAGAAGAGAAGAATGAGAAAGAAGGGGATCACATCAAGGAAAAAGAAAATGGAAGAGAAGTAGAGGCAACATCAAGACTGTGGGAATGAGAGACAGAATCCTCGTGATCTCGGGCAGGGCATGTGATACATATTAAGACAGGAATTGAGGCCAGGTGTGGTGGCTCATGACTGTAATCCCAGCACTTTCAGAAGCCAAGGAGGGCAGATCACCTGAGGCCAGGAGTTTGAGACCAGCCTGGCCAACATGGTGAAACCCTGTTTCTACTAAAAATACAAAAATTAGCCAGGCATGGTGGTGGGTGCCTATAATCCCAGCTACTTGGGAGGCTGAGACAGAAGAATCACTTGAACCTGGGAGGTGGAGGTTGCAGTGAGCCGAGATGGCGCCGCGGAACTCCAGCCTGGCGGCAGAGCAAGACTGTCTCAAACAAACAAACAAAAAAACAAAAAAAACCGATAAGAAGTGAATAGAGGCCACTGTAATCAGCAGCTAGCCAGCAAGGGATGCCCTTTGCTGGTGCTTTCCTCTGCTTTGCTTTTGCTTTGTCATAAAGCACTGTTCACTGTAAACAGCACCTGGTTTGTAAAGGGAGAGAAGAAAATGGTTCACCAATTTTAGAACTTAATAGGTTAAAACAACACAAATATATCATCTTCGCATCCTGGATGTCAGAAATCTGAAATGGGTCTGACTAGGCTAAAATCAAGGCGTCAGTCAGCAGAGCTTTCTGGAAGTCTAGGGAAAAATCTGTTTGCTTACCTTTTCCAGCTTCTAGAGGTGTCCTGGCTAACAGCTCCCTTCCTTCATCTTCAAAGCCAGCATGGCAGGCAGAGTCCTCACATCTCACCACTCTGTCCTCTGTAGCCACAGCTTCTCTCACTCTGATTCTTCTGTCTCTTTCTTCCACTGTGATTATATTGGGCTCACCTGGATAAATTAGGCCACGTTCCCTATCTTAAGATCAGCTAATTAAACTTAAATCCATCTTCAGTCTAAATTCCCGTTTGCCCTGTAACCTGACATATTCACAGGTTCTGGGGATTAGGATGGGAACATCATTAGGGGGCCCATTATTCTGTTGACGGCAAACACTGTATAACTTTGCTGAAACTACATTATTATCATTTTTCCCCTGATATTCTTTAAAAACAAGAACTCTGAATGTCAGTTACTTCTTTTTCCCCTTCCGGGTTTGCTAGAAACAGAAGTAACAGTTCTAGCCATCTGTCATTTAAACAAGGGAAGATTTATTGCCTTTGACTAAAAAGGCATTTGCCACAATACCATTACTAAACACTTCAGCAAAGACAGAGTCTGTCTGGCAGGGGCAACAGCATGATATCACCATGCCACCTGGCCCCATCTCCTCTTACCAGCGCTGCACACTTCTCAGTGGTCTTGCATCCTTACTCTGGAAGGCAATCAAGGGGATCTGGTGCTCTAATGATGGGCCAACAAAAGAGTGAGAGATTAAGATTGGGATTATATGGGTGTATTAAACATTTGAAAGAGACATCTTAGACTACTTCAAATAGCTACCATTTATGGAACACTTTCCTTGTGTCAAGACTTTGCTGGGTACTTTAGGTATATTTTCTGTGATCCTTAGAACAACTTCTCATGATGGGCATTACAAACAAGGAAACTAAGGCTAAATGGGATTATGAACTTCACCTGAGTTCACACAGCTACTAAACAACAGAAAGAGAAAATAACTTCCCAGTTACCTGACTCTGAAGCCCTTGCCCTTCTTGTACAGAATAACTCACTGCAGAATTATCTAGTGCCTGTAAGGTAAGTGCTGGCAATGGAAATATTTAGAAGTTCTGTTGCTGAGGCCCTGAAGTCACGATGTTTTGTCCACCCCTTCTCAATCAACTAAACACCATTAACACACAAAATTTCCTGATTAGTGACTTATCTAAAGTTCCATAACGAGTCAGTGGACTCTAATTTCGAGTCTACCCTTGTTTCTGATGTTATATCACTTCTCAAAGATAGCTTTTTCATATACATACTTAGGAAGTATATATTTACATAGGAAGAAATTAAGAAAGTAGGCAAAGAAGAAAGAGATGAAGAAACTCAGCAAAGAAGAAAAAACAGATGAAAATTGGAGCACTTTTTTGTGTAAGAGGGAGTAGCTCAATTCTGTAGAACACTGAAAAAGTCATGGAACTACTGAGCATTGTTCTGCAAAACTTGGAAACTATGATTTTCTGTTATTTACTTGGTCTCTTTAGACCGCAACCTCAAAGAAAATGTATCTTTGAACTCAAATTCAATATTTGATCAAACCACACAACTAAAAATGTTAATTAAAAACAAACAAAGCCAAAACCAACAGCAGCCTAAATATTAGGGAAAATTCCTTTTGTGAATTAAATTCATTTAGTAATAAATTCTTTTTTTTTTTTTTAATGAAGGCTTTGCCAACTTTTAGTTTATGAAAAGATGTTATTATTGATGGAATTCAGTTTGCCTGACACCTTGGTATTATTTTTAAATCTAAGAATGCTTATCATTGCAGTAAGAGACATGGCCTAACATCATGCAAAAACCTTCCCTAAGGTATGGCAAATCAGAGGATTTTCCCAGGCCCCACACACTGCACAATGCCAAATTGTTGTTGGAACTAGTCCTTCAGAATAAGGAGTTTCTGTAATTTATCTTACACCCATGGTAGCCAGTACACTGAAGGGTCACATAGTGATAATAATAATGGTTAAATAATGTGTATTTATATACATGTGTTAATTGACTCACAGAATTGCACGAACAAATTTATTTTCTAAAGGAAAACAATTCAGGTAAAATTGTCCTCTTCTGGTCCCCCATTCTTCAAAAACCCTCTTTTTTTTAGGCTTTCCCCTTCCATATTGCTATTGACATTAATTTTAATTAGATTAGCAATCTGTACAAAAATGGTAGCGAAGAGGAGACAATGCATACATTTGACCCATCCTCCAAGGCTTCACAGATGGCCCATAGCATGGAGAGAAGCCAGGACAGATTTTTGCATAGTCTTCTACATTGCATGAATGTCATTACTTGAGTATCAACTTAAGGATCCTTACCCAAAATAGACTCAGGTGGCCTAGAAAAGTGCTTGAAATTTTCTTATTCCATGGGGTAAACATTGAAGGGTGCTATGGTCATCCAAGTCAAATTTTTGTGTTAACACTGGCATTATTTATATTAGCTATCTAGTCCCTATGTGTTTTTTTAAAGAAGTAGATAAGGCTTAGCCAGTGGCTCACGCCTGTAATCCCACCACTTTGGGAGGCCAAGGCAAGTGGATCACTTGAGATTGGGAATTCTAGATTAGCCTCCTGACCAACATGGGGAAACCTCATCTCTACTAAGAATACAAAATTAGCCAAATGTGGTGACACATGTCTGTCATCCCAGCTACTCGGGAGGCTGAGGCAGGAGAATTACTTGAACCTGGGAGGTGGAGGTTGGAATGAGCCAAGATCATGCCATTGCACTCCAGCCTGGAAAACAAGAGCAAAACACTGTCTCAAAAAAAAAAAAAAAAAAAAAAAAATTAAGTAGATAAGTTCAGAGTTTGGATCATGTTTGGATAATGGTAAAAAGCCAGAAAATGTCTGGAACATATAGAGAGGCCTGGGGTGGGGGTTGGAGAGGACTGTAGAGGTTAGGGACTTTGGGGAACTAGAAGTCAGCATGAAGGTGCTGGATTCCATGGGTAAAGATAACACCACTGAAAGGGAGAAAGAATGATAAAAACGACTAACATTTACAAAAAAAAAAAAAAAAAAAAATTATGTGCCAGGCAGGCCTTGTGTTAGACACTTGGCATATACAGACAAGAGATTCTTAGGAAGGAGAACTTTTGTGCTTATTTACAGTCATTCAACCTACATTCAAATACATTTTTGTGTTGTTTTATTACGTGATTTTAAGTTACAAAAATAAAAAAGGAAGAAGGAAAAGCAATAAGGCAAACTTGTCAATGGGTTCATGAACAAAAGTCAATTGTGGAATGTGGCAGAAGGCAAAAACAAATGTATTCAAAGTTTTACCTTTAACAGTGACACCTGTGATTCCAGTTATCTGTTGATATAAATTATTCCATATTTAGTGACTCTAAACAACAATTTTATTTCTCTCTCATGGGCCTGGAATTTGGCTGGACTCAGTAGGTAGCTCTTGCTGAGGGTCATTCATGGGGTTGTCATCAGGTGGTGGCTGGTGATGGAGGCCTCTACTTGCAGCCGGGCATGGTGGCTCATGCGTGTAATTCCAGCACTTTGGGAGGCCAAGGTGGGAGGACTGCTTGAGCTTAGGAGTTCAAGACCAGCCTGGGGGACACCCTGTCTCAATTTATTTTTTAAAAAAATTAAAACCAATAAGAAATGAAGGCTTACTTCTTGCATATTTGGAGCCTGGGCTGGGAAGGCCCACACATTTGGTCCTCTTCTATCTCTTTGTGGTTCTTCTACATGGTCTTTCCAGTGTTGTGGCTTCAGGGTAGGTGGTTTTCTTCCATGGCAGCTCAGAGCTCCAAAGGCACATGGTTTGAGAAAGAACTAGGTGGCAGCTATGTCACCCCTTATTACACAGCCTCAGAGTTCACACAGCATCTCTCTGCTGTATTTAATCACAAAGGTCCACCCAGGTTCCAAAGGAAGAGACACAGATTCTACCTCTGGTTCAGAGGAGTATCAAAGAATTGGTGGACACATTTTCAAACCACCCTAATCTGCTCTCAGGCCACATATTATTTACATCCTTCCCACATGCAAAATATACTCACCCTTCCCAAGACCTTCTAAAATTTTCATTTGTTAAAACACCAGGCTCAGGCTCAAGGTCCAGGATTTTATCAGTGAAATCAGGTCACATGTGGATAAAGATCCTTGTGTGTGGTCCTGTGAGTACAGCTCAAGTGGCATTCCTTGAAGTCTGAAAATATGTCAGCTAGTGAGATGAATTATCTCTCCCTCGCAGTAAGTATACATGGTGGAGTAGGTAAAGGATAACAATTATAAATAATCCCATTCACAAAGAGAGAAAAAAGAGGCATGTGGCGACCTCTGCAGTAAGTCCACTAAGACCATGTTGCCAATTCTTTTTTTTTTTTTTTTTTAAAGACGGGGTTTCACCATGTTGGTCAGGCTGGTCTTGAACTCCCGACCTCAGGTGATCCACCTGCGTTGGCCTCCAAAGTGCTTGGATTACGGGCATGAGCCACCATCCCCGGCCTTTTTTTTTTCCTTTTTTTCTTTTTTTTTTTCCAATTCTTTAGTCAAGGTTCAATTCTGTCTGGAATGATTCTTCTCAGCTCTTGGCTCTAATCTTCTGGGCTCTGAATTCTACCCTCAGAGTTCCTATTCCATAAAACAGAGCCAAAATTTCAAGTTTAGTTTGATAAGCCTGCTTCCTGTCTGTAAAAGTTCCAGGGTCCAAAGGCCTGTTTTCACTTTGAAACCATCTTTGTTCCTCATAGTCTAAGCTTGTGGTATTTCTGTAAGTGCAATTTTCCTAAAAGCTTTATGAGTTTCCTATAGGAATCTTACTGACATTTACTTCTATTAGAAAAGCCACATCCACCGATATCATCTACCTGGGGCTCCCTTTAAAGCTGCTGTAGATCAATGCCCTTAAGTTTCTTAGAATCCCTATTGTTTAACAGAGAAGCTCTTTAAGCTTAAGACTTTTGTCTTTTTGCAAGAATTCAGAAGGCATCATTTTAAATCTTTCTGAGGTCTTAATAAATAATTTTATAGTCAAATCCTTAGCTTCCTTTTTACCTTGATAAGTTTTTGTGACAGGGCCATGGATTTAACTTTTGTCCGGAGGACCTTTACTTCCTTGGAAATATTCTGCTACAAGAAACGAATAATCAGAAAAAAGTTTTATTTTCTAAACCAGCAAGTCCTAGCTTCTTTGTATTTCCTCCAAATTTTGCCTCAAAACTAAGAAATTTCTTCTACACTTCATCTCTCTTTATCTGTATTTTATAATACACAACTAAAAGAAACCAGTTGAAATTTTCAACCTTTAGCCTATAAACTCTTCAGGCTGATCCATCAGCTCACGGAGAATATTTTCTATTCTCCACATTATTACAGGTAACAGTTTTGCTAACAAGAAGTTTTCCTCCAGCTTTCACTAACTTTTCCCTCACTTTCCTTTAAGCAATTACTGATAACGTCAAAGACCATCAGGCTTCTGCTACTAATCGCTTGAAGGTCTTTCCAACTTATGCCTGCAGTTAAGTTCCAAAGTCACTGTCATATGTTTTAGGTTTTGTTATTGTAATACTTCATTTCCAGATCCTAAAATCAGTTGGGTAATCCATTGGTACGTAACAAATCACCCAAACCATTGACTTAAAACAATTTTATTATTATCTTTCATGATTCTGGGGCTTGACTAAGCTCATCTAGATGGTTCTTGTTGAAGGTGTCTCATGAGCTTCCACCTAGATGGTGGCTAGCGCTGGAATCATCTGAAGGCTTGCTCACTCATATATGGCACCTGGTCTGGGAAGAGTTAAATAGCTGGGACTAGAAACAGCTGGGCTTCCTCAGGCACCTCTTTCTAACTCTATGTGATTTCCCTGTGGTCTTTTCAGCAAGGTACCTTCAGGGTAGCTATTCTTACACGGCAACTCAGAGCAGAGCTCTAAAATGTAGGGGGATGGGATGGGGAAGTTGTATCACCTTTTATGACTCTGTCTCAAAAGTCGCATAGTGTCATTTCCGTCATATCCTATTTGTTGAGGCAGCACAAAGGCCAGTTAAGTTCAAGAAAAGGGAACACAGACCCTATATTTTTACCAGAAAAAAGTGTTCAAGATTTTGCAGACATGTTTTTAAACCACCACAATTGAAAGAAGGAAAAAACAGAAAGAAAAGCTGAGGAACTATTGTTGAAAAATCATGCCATGTCCTATGGCACCAAATGGTTGGCAGTTGCAGCCACAAATCTGAGTGATGATGGACAAAAATGGGTCAAGGGTCATATTCAAATCCATGAAATTATTTCAGCTTTCTGTTCCCCAAGAAAGACCTATTTCTTACTTCACTGAGAGACCCAGATGCTTTGTCAGGAAAGCTAACTTCTAAAATACAGGGTCAGCAAAGGCCTAGAGTTCAAATCTGGCCTACAACCTGTTTTTGTGTGGCCCAGGAACTGAGAATGAATTCATACTTTTAAATAAAAAGAAGAAGAGACAGAAGAAAAAGAAGGAAGAGGAAGGGAGGAGGAGGAGGGAGGTAGAGAAGTAGCAGCATACGCAGCACAGACCATCTGCGGCCCACAGAGCTAAACATACTCTGGCCCTTTATAGAAAAGGTTTGTTGACCCCTGTTTTAAAGCACTTTCAAATGAGTTTTCAGATGGCTTCCACAGCTAGAACAGCAAATATACACTAGAGTGCTTCTAATATATATATTTTCCTCATAAAATGGAGTAGAGGAATAATGCAGGGCTTGTCCTATCAATTTATTTTATTATATATTCAATCTCACATACCCATAGTCTCTCTCATTTATCCTCTGCCCACCTACCAATATTCTCATCTCCCCATAAAAAACATAATCCTGGCTGGGTGTAGTGGCTCATGCCTATAATCCCGGAAGTTTCTGAGGCAAAGGCAGGAGGATTGCTGTAGTTGCCTGGGCAACATAGTGAGATCTCATCTCTCCAAAAATAAAAAAATAAAAATCCTTCCTTTACCACCTCCTTTGAGTTTTGAGTGTGCAATTTTCTTCTCCCTTGTGTAATTTTCCTTCTCAAAAGTCATAAATGTTTCTTATCCCTAAAGAATAAATCAAAACTTCTAATGCTTATAGATCAATCATGATGTATCCCATAACCATATTTCCAGCCTGTCTCCACCAATCTGTCCTTTTGCCCCCAGATTCCTATATAGTATCTACATTAGACTACTTGCTCTTCCCTCAAGAGTCCATGCCCTTCCATATACCCATGACTTTTCTCTTGTTCCTATATCCAGAAACGCCCATTCATTCTTGTCATATTGAAAATATGCTTATTTCTCATGTTCCCTGTGCCAATCCACTAGTTGAAACTGTGCTCAGTTTTCAGCATTCCCATGGCATGTCACTGTATGTAGATCTATATAACACTTGTTTTATTCTGTTTGCGGTTATTTATACACGTCTTTTTCCTCAAATAGAAAAACTCCTTCAGGGCAAGTGCTATTTCTTAGTCATCTTGATATCCAGTAGATACACTAATAGAGTAGGCATGGTGGCTCATGCCTATAATCCCAGCACTTTGGAAGGCTGAGGCAGGCGGATCACTTGCAGTCAGGAGTTCGAGACTAGCCTGGCTAACATGGCAAAACCTTATCTCTGCTAAAAATACAAAAAAAATTTGCCGGGCATGGTGGCATGGGCCTATAATCCCAGTTATTCGGGAGGCTGAGGCAGAAGAATCTCTTGAACCTTGGAGGTGGAGGTTGCAGTGAGCCGAGATTGCACCATTGCACTCCAGCCTGGGCAACAGAGCTGGACTCCATCTCAAAAAAAAAATGTATATACATATATACATTTTAACATTTATTAGCACATACATATATATGTATATATACATATACATATATATACACACATATATATGTATATATACACACACATATATACATATACATTAGCATATACATATATATGTATATGCTAATATATATGTATATGCTAATAAATAATTGTTAAATGAGAGAGTAAATGATCCCAGATCCTTTTTTGTTTTTTCCTGAAAACCTATCCTTTCCCCAGAGCTTATCCAAAGGTGCAGCTCTGGTATTCAAGCTGATCTCTTTCTGTTCTTGCTCTTTTGGCAAGAGCCTTTAAATTCTGGAAGAAATCAGCCTACATTCTAGCAATTTTATGACCGACCCCAGTTTTATTAAATCATGCTCTTAGCACTTCAAAACTCCATCTGTTCCTCAACATGATTTTCCATTGAGCCTAGCTCAACTGCATGCATTTCATCATCATCCACTCCTTTCAACAGCTTCACAGTGCACAAACCACATGTGTACCTTAAGACCACCACCAGATTTCTCTTACCTTTGCTCACATTAAAAAAAACAAGGCTGGGCATGGTGGCTCACATCTGTAATCCCAGCATGTTGGGAGGCCGAGGTGGGAGAAATCACTTGAGTTCAGGAGTTTAAGATCAGCATGTGTAACAGTGAGGCTCTGTCTCTACAAAAATTTTAAAAATTAGCTGGGTGTGGTGGTGTGTGCCTGTAGTCCCAGTTATTCAGGGCCCTGATGCAGGAGGATCACTTAAGCCCAGGAAGTTGAGGTTGCAGTGAGTCATGATCATGCTACTGCACTCCAGTCTCAGCAAGAGTGAGACTCTGTCTATATTTTAAAAACCACGAAAATGTAAGACCTGAAGTTTCATCACCAACAACCTTTATATATTCAACTGACCATTGACTTTTGGAGAAGGGGAATATTATTTTTACCACAGTCACATAGAAAGATACAAAAATTATTCTTTAATAGGAAAATGGAAGAGTGACATGATAAAGGATAAAAGATGGACCCTGAACGAAAATGCCTAGAGGTCATTTGGGAACTTGCATACTACCTTCTGGGACAACACATTGTATTTTTCTCTTTTTTTTTTTTCCTCCCTAATTTTCTTGAAGTGCTACGTAGAGAAACTTTCTGCTTCTTGGAGCCCTGTTCATGGTATGACTTGATGATTGAAGAATGTGGAAAGAGTGGTTCTGATTTCTTTTAACAAGATACTCAACAAAGGAGGCCATAGAGCAGAATCAGAAGGGTTTAAGGAATACATAGTGACTTCCAGCATAATGAACTCCACCGGGTTCACAAATAATTAGCAGAGACTTCTACAGACATTAGTGGTAACATTTATACATATAGCAATCGTGATTACTATTTCTAAGGCAACTTAAGTCCCAGGGGTTAATAACAACAGAAAATGCCCATGTATGTAGTAGATAAGGTCACAGCTAAGTTCAAAGTCTAACTAGTGAGTACAGATAGTAATTTACTAAGTATACACAGAATAAGATGTGCAAAGTTAAAAAGTCATTAGGATGTATACTCAAAATAAAAGCTATTTAATAGTGATATTATTGGTAAGTTTGAAAGAATTCTCTTGGCTAAGCATGTTGGCTAATCCCAGCACTTTCAGAGGCTGAGGCAGGAGGATCACTTGAGGCCAGGAGCTTGAGACCAGCGTTGGCAACAAAGTGAGACCCTGTCTACTTATTTTTTAAAAAGACAAGAAAAAAAAGTCTCATATTTGCAATAATGCTTCAATTCGTTTATTTCTTTCAACCTTATATATATATATATTTGAGATGGAGTCTCACTCTGTCACCCAGGCTGGAGAGCAGTGGTATGATCTCAGCTCACTGCAATTTCCACCTCTGGGATTTAAGCGATTCTCTGCCTCAGCCTCCCAAGTAGCTGGAACTACAGGCATGCATCACCATGCCCAGCTAATGTTTTGTATTTTTAGTAGAGACCAGAC
Source organism: Sapajus apella (assembly GCF_009761245.1). NCBI lineage: Eukaryota > Metazoa > Chordata > Mammalia > Primates > Cebidae > Sapajus > Sapajus apella. The sequence goes on from NW_022436942.1 coordinate 14,127,240, forward strand.
TTCACTATGTTGGCCACACTGCTCTCGAATTCCTGACCTCAAGTGATCCGCCCTGACCTCGGCCTCCCAAAGTGCTGGGATTCTAGGCTTGAGCCACCGAGCCCGGCCTCCTTCGACCTTATTTACATTTGTGTGTGTATGCCTGGCATATATGGTACCACATGCTTAATAAAATGCAAAATCATTGATTCTTTTGACCCACAACGAGTTGGTTGTATTTTTTTACCTTTGTAGTGTGCTAATATATTCAAAGCAAGAACAGCATTCAGTTAAATATTTAAATTATTAGATTAATAACAGTGGTAATACATAGAAGCCCAATGAACTAACTGCCGAGTGTTAGCATATATTGATGGGGGCTGGACACAGTGGCTCACACCTGTAATCCCAGCACTTTGGGAGATGAAGGCGAGCAATCACTTGAGCCTAGTAGTTTGAGAGCAGCCTGCGCAACATGGCAAAACCCCGTCTCTACAAAAAATACAAAAATTAGCCAGGTGTGGTGGTGTGTGTCTGTAGTCTTAGCTACTCAGGAGGCTGAAGTGGAAGTATCGCTTGAGCCTGGGAGGTGAAGGTTGCAGTGAGTTATGACCACGCCATTGCACCCCAGCCTGGACAACAGTGAGACCCTTTCTAAACACACACACACACACACACACACACACACACACACACACACACACACACGGTGAGACCCTTTCTAAACACACACACACACACACACACACACACACACGGTGAGACCCTTTCTAAACACACACACACACACACACGGTTAAGAAAAAATGAAGGAATGTACCTGGAAACACAAAAAATCAAGTAAATTACTAGAACAATTATTAGAGTTGACCATTTAAAAGGATATACATTCTATCATTTGCAACAATATGTTTTAACTTGGAGGGCATTATGCTAAATGAATAAGCCAGGCACAGAAAGACAAATACTACATGATCTCACTTATGTGTGGAATATAAAAAAGTCAAACTCAGAGAAGCAAAGAAGAGAGAATAGTGTTACCAGGGGCTTGTGGAGAGAGGGGCTAAGGTAATGGAGAGATGTTGGCTAAAGGGTACAAAGTTTCAGTTAGACAATAAGACGAAAAGAGGAAAAACAGAACTAACCTTATTGAAAGCAGTTAAAGCCAAACACATTATTTTAGTGAGTTGATTTTGCTTAGAGTACTTGTTTAAGAATTTTAAATATAGTTCTAGAAAAAGACTATGGAACTAGCAAAATAATATTTAAAATGGACAGTTTTTGCTTAATAAGGTAACATTAAAGCAAGTACTTTTATTTATTTATTTAGACGGAGTTCTTGCTCTGTTGCCCAGGCTGGAGTGCAGCGGCGCGATTTCGGCTCACTGCAACCTCTGCTTCCCTGGTTCAAGCGATTCTCCTGCCTCAGCCTTCCAAGCAGCTGGGACTATAGGCACCCACCACCACGCCCGGCTAATTTTTTGTATTTTTAGTAGAGACGGGGTTTCACCATGTTAGCCAGACTGCTCTCGAATTCCTGACCTCAAGTGATCCACCCGCCTCGGCCTCCCAAAATGCTGGGATTACAGGCGTGAGCCATCGTGCCCACCCAAAGCAAGTACTTTATACCTACAAAGTACTTAGCACAAATTCTCGGCACATCTCTTATTAGTTCTGATTACTAATTTTAATTATAATAGATATATTTAAACGATATCCTTGTTGTGGCATGTGTGAACTTCCACCATTGTTAGCCAATAAATTTAATCTGGATTAAAAGGAAAATGGACTGATCCTCTGATAGACTTCAAGGTAGTATTTCAAAGTGGTCTGGGAGGATACCCTAAGAACACTTAGCTGCACCTTATTGACCTTCAAATGGCTTTCTTTTTTTTTTTTTTTTTTTTTTTTTTTTTTTTTTTTTTTTTTTTTTTGAGACGGAGTTTCGCTCTTGTTACCCAGGCTGGAGTGCAATGGCGCGATCTCGGCTCACCGCAACCTCCGCCTCCTGGGTTCAGGCAATTCTCCTGCCCCAGCCTCCTGAGTAGCTGGGATTACAGGCACGCGCCACCATGCCCAGCTAATTTTTTGTATTTTTAGTAGAGACGGGGTTTCACCATGTTGACCAGGATGGTCTCGATCTCTTGACCTTGTGATCCACCCGCCTCGGCCTCCCAAAGTGCTGGGATTACAGGCTTGAGCCACCGCGCCCGGCCCAAATGGCTTTCTATGTGTTCTCACCTTGCTTTGGTTGTCTCTCAACCACAGGAATCTTTCTCTTATGCGTTGTTTTTGAATTTTTATTATGGAACATTCTAAATGTGTACAAAACTAGAACAGTATAAAGAACCCCCATCTACGCATCACCCACCAACAATACCCACACAAGGACAAGCTTCTTTCCTATGTACTCCCATGTGTCTTCCCATCCCCCATGAATTAAAGTATGAAGCAAAGTCCAAACATCATATTATTCATTAGTAAACTATTTAATATGTATATACCAAAAGATTTAAAAAAATATAACCACAATACCATTTTCAAAAATTACTATTTAACTTCCAATAGTCAGTCAATTTAAAAATTTCTCCAAATATCCTTTTTTAAATTTTGAGACGGAGTCTTGCTCTGTTGTCCAGGCTGGAGTGAGTGGTGCAATCTCTGCTCACTGCAACCTCTGCCTCCTGGGTTCCAGCAATTCTCCTCCCTCAGCCTCCCAAATAGCTGGGATTACAGGTGCATGCCACCATTCCCACATAATTTTTTGTATTTTTTTTTTTTTTAAAGACAGGGTTTCACCATGTTGGTCAGGCTGGTCTTGAACTCCCGACCTCAGGTGATCCATGCCTGCCATGGCCTCCAAAGTGCTTGGATTACAGGTGTGAGCCACTACACCCGGTCTATTTTTTTGTATTTTTTTAGTAGAGATGGGGTTTCACCATGCTGGCCAGGCTGGTCTTGAACTCCTGACCTTGTGATCTGCCCGCCTTGACTTCCCAAAGTGCTGGGATTATAGCACCCAGCCAAACTAATAAATATCTCTATATCTCTAAAGTAATCTTGCTCTACAGGTTTTCCTGCCTTTTCCTTAAATTTTTTTTTTTTTTCTTTTTTTTTTGAGACGGAGTTTCGCTCTTGTTACCCAGGCTGGAGTGCAATGGCACGATCTCGGCTCACCGCAACCTCCGCCTCCTGGGTTCAGGCAATTCTCCTGCCTCAGCCTCCTGAGCAGCTGGGACTACACGCACGCGCCACCATGCCCAGCTAATTTTTTGTAGTTTTAGTAGAGACGGGGTTTCACCATGTTGACCAGGATGGTCTCGATCTCTTGACCTCGTGATCCACCCGCCTCGGCCTCCCAAAGTGCTGGGATTACAGGCTTGAGCCACCGCGCCCGGCCTAATTTTTTTTTTTTCTTAAAACAGATTTGTCCTGTAGAATTTCACAGTGTGATTTTTCTACTTGCACTCCTGTGATTTAAAAATGTTCCACTATATCTTAAGTTTCTAATAAACTGCTCATCAGATCTAGAAACCTGATGAGAGTCTAGAGTCTTAGTAAACCATGTAGTTCAATTATTTGAACTAGAATATCTAGTTATCTCTGTTTTTGTAATGTTCAAATTGATCAGTGAGTTTGAGTGTGGTTAGCCTGATCCATGAATTAAATACTTCTCCATCAGCATTTTACTTAATGGTTTTAACCATTGACAGCCATTGAAGAAGTCTAGTTTTATTTCATGAGCTGCTGTAAATGTTAACATTCTATTTCTATCAGATCTTCTGCACTGTGAAACTGGACTTATTCTGTAATGAGGGAATCATTACAACCATTTAGTTACCCCAAGCTATAAATTATATAAGGTAGGATACTTGATTCTGTCTTTCCTGTTCTCAGGCCCCACAAGGCTCTCCATAGCTTATGCTGTTAAAAAAAATCTGACATTTCTGCTCCAGACAGACACATTCTCTACCTACTCACAGTGCACTCCTGCTTCTTTAAACTATTACAAGGTTTAGAGTGTACATCATAAAATGTGGTATCTGGCTATGCAGTCTAGATTTCTTCACAAGGTAGTTGGGCACCTGTTACAATAACGTAAGCTCTGAAAGGTGACATACCTTCTGCAGTGTCATCCTGTTTGGGGAGGATAGAAAACAGCCCTGGTGAAACTAAACTATCACTTCTTTTTTAATGCAGGTACAATTATTAAAAAAAAATCAATGGGAAATGGCTTTTTAAAAACATACAGCTGCAATATCAACAGTGGTTTTGGAGCAAGGGCTCTAGAATAGGTGTATGAGTGGAATTCAGGTTTGAAAACAACTAAGGTGGCCCATGGATTGTCCTCACTACATGTCTGTAATCATTATAGGGAAATGTATTCCTTTTACAATGTGAATTCCATAATGTGGAGCGGGTTTTTGTTGTTGTTGTTGTTTTATCTTCTGTATATCCCCAGCACCTGGCATATAGGTTTTTGATGCATCTGTTAAATAAATAAAATGAATAAATGAATTTATCTGGAACTTATTCTGTATAAGCTTCATTCACTACAAAAAGAAATGAATGTCAGATAGGATTCTTATTCTGGTTATTCGCCTAAACTCTTGTTAAAAAGAATGTAAATTTGTTTATAAAACAGGAAAATATATTTTAATTTGCTTACATATGTTTTCAGAGTTTAGTCAGCTCTTTCTGCCATCTATTATGGTAACATTAAGTCAGTGTTACTATTATGACTGAAACTAGCCCATGTCCTGTGTCTATATAATACTTCTGTTTAACAAGGGCTTTAAAATATACTACGTGCAGAATATTAAAACAGCAATCTCTGAATCTTAATACCTTTTTGGTAGTTGTTCTCAGTGAGATAAAACACACATATTTATTACTCAACCAAAGAGCAGTTAAGGGATTTTTCTGTGTAACAGAAAACAGCATTACAACTACATAAATGATCTAAACTGTCAATGTCTGTGGAGTTCGCAGTCCTTAATTTACTTTAATTTTCTGTGAAATATCACAGTTTGGCTTTCTGTGAACTCCTGACTTCCATGATAAAATACTCTCAATTACATTACAATGGAACTAACAGAATTTGTAAACCTGATTGGAAGAAAATAATATATTTTCTGCAAGTGTTGTTTGGTATCTAGTAAGAAGAAAGAACTAAGAATTTATCATTAAAAACAACACAGGATTTGTATCTTAGGTTTGCTCATATTTGATATAACTAAAAGACAAGTTATACTATAGGGTGTCAATGGTATGCCTTAATAGGACCCTATTCACAAATTTATTGGCCAAAAATCCTGTGTAGGTACCATTCCATTACATCTGAACAAACAGCACTTTTAAAGAAAGATAACTGTAAAACAGAAATTTAACCAAAAAAATATATATATATAATTTTCAACTTGAGATAAGAAAACACTCTATATTCCATGTAGACCTACTAATATTTCTCTTAATTCCAATGACATTCCCAGCGTATGAGTAGCAGATAATACAAAATTAAACTGTAAATCACCTAGAATATTATCAACTACAATCGTCATCTCCAAGATCTCAGGCAACAAACATAACCAGAACTCCCTAAATTACTATACTATACTATTTGAAGTGTTTCATACTTCTTTCCTTTGATTGTTCAATCACTATTCCGCCAGGTCTCAAAACTGAAGTAGGTCACTAATGTTTTTTCTCACCTACCCACATTTTGATTATTTTTTTGAGACAGAATTTCAACTATTTTGTCCAGGCAGGTCTCAAACAACTGGGCTCCAGTGACCCTCCCACCTCAGCCTCCAGAGTACCTGGGATTATAGGTGCACACCACTGCACTTAGCTCACATTAATTTTTTTTTTTGGGGGGGTGGAGACAGTCTAACTCTGTTGCCCAGGCTGGAGTGCAGTGGTGCAATCATGGCTCACTACAGCCTCAAAGTCCTGGGCTCATGAGGTCCTCCCTCCTTAGCTGGGACTACAGGCATGCACCACCACACCCAGCTAATTACATTTTGATTCTTAAACACTTCATCGAACATCTTTCCTGTTTTCCTTTGGGGCAATGACCTACCTATACAATTACTTTGCTCTCCACATGGCGCCCAACAGTGATAACCTAACAAAAACACTTACTGAACTTAGACAATCTTAGAGACAATTTTCAAATTTTTGCTTAATTATCTAGATATCAGTGGCACCAACGGCTCTTCAGAGTTTATGACAGTGGTCATAATTCTCCTTTTGGGTATTACCAGTCTGGCCTAATTTATTTTTGAAGATGATTGTTCTATTTACCTTTTGTTGTAGTCATTACAGAGGGGATTATTCAGTGGGAAAGGAAATTAAGAGCACCTCCTTTGTCAGCTTTCTTTACCATGGAGCAGGTGGAGTGTAATCAACAATAGGGAGAGAAAGCGTGTAGCTGGGAGGAAATCTCAGCCTTTTTGGTGCTTTGTGCTTATACACTGAAGAGCTAATCTGTGCTGTCAGGTGCCTCTGGCAGGAATTCTTTGGGGACCACTCCACAAGACACAAAGTCTTGAGTGCACCCTTGCACGACCCTCCCCGCCCCCCGCCATCTTGCCTACCTGCCAAAAGGTTATTTTAAAATAGCTTATAAACAAAGCTTATCTATGTAAGATTAGCAATCAGGAACTTTGAAGTATGAAGCAAAACTGTGTTCTCCAAGAATCTTTTCCATATGGTGGATCCTATATACCATAACATCGTCTCCATTTCCAATTGAGGATGGCATTTATTAAAATGTCATTACCATAACCCAGCTTTCCTTTGGTTTAATATGTATTTATTGAGAAGGGCACTCAAACTACTACCTTATTACTTTCCATCAGTGGCTTTTTGCAACTACAAATTACTTAAATGCTTGACAGTAGACCTTTAACAAAAAAGTTAATTGCACCAAGTAAATGTCAATAATACTAAGATCAGAAAGCTATATTTTTGATTAGGCAAATTCACCTTGTAAGAAACTATCAACAAGGAAAATATTCAGTTGGTAATTTTCAGTCAGTCCGTGAGTAGAGAAATGTCATTAGCAGACTCGCTTTTAAAATTGGAGATCAGAGCAGAAATATAGCTATGGGACTTAAACAAGTCAGCTGGTGGCAGTATGTTCTCTTGTAACCTAGGAAACAGTCAACCTCTCAAAGTACCTTTACACCCAATAACTCAAAAATGTTACTACTCTTTGGGCAATAGTGTTACTTTAAAATAGTAATTTACTTTAAAAGCACAAGATATAAAGTATGAATAGTTTGTCTATATAGGACATTGAGCATTTCTGGCGTGCTTATCCACTTAAAGTTTAATAAATTACAAGCAGAACTTGTTATACTTTGAGGTGCAGATTAACAACTGTTGATTCTCCAGAAAAAATGTCAGAGTGTAGCGGGTTGATTAGCTTGGTTAGGTGAATGAAGTGTTTTGAAAAATAATAGTGTAATTAGCCTGTTATGACTCATTTATCCATAAACCAAGATTTGACATAGTACCCCAGAGGTTTGCATTATTTAAGTAAGCAGGTACTCAATAAAGCCTTGAATTTACTGTGCTTTGCTATTAAGAAAAACACACTTCAAGAGCCAACATTCAAGTATTTTCTGCATTTTAAGATTCAAGATAAGGTTCTTCACCACCCTTCCCACAATGAGGCCTCTCCATTCTGATGAGATCAGATTAAGGTTATTCTCAAGGCGAAACCAAACTCAATCAAGGTACATATATTAGATCACTTTTGAATGACAAAAGCATCAAACTACTGAAGGGTCTGGTTGGTTTAAAGGAGTGCCTTATTTTTTTGTCAACTGAGCATCGGAAAACCACAAAAACTTGTGATTACATTATATTCAAAACTATTCTATACAAATCAAATACAGATCAGTTTTCAAAGAAAAGTACTAAAACTGACCACCTATTTCCCTTAGTGAAAATAAAATGTAAAAATACAAGTATCTTATTTTCCACACAGACTTCAGGGTATTTAGAACTTCGAGTATTTTCATTAGTTATCCAAACTACCTTCTCTATGCAACGATATTTTCCTATTAGGAGTAGCGGTCACTCAGGAATCAAAATGACTGTTAGATTTTAAACTCAAATCTAGAAACCACACTTTCAACTCCTAGTCCTCTTCTCCCATACAGAAACTCAAAGTTATGTATTTAAGTACCACATAACATTAGAATCAAAGGCCATAAAAACCAAAAACCAACCCACCACACAAGCAGAATCTGAGCCCAGAGGTTAAACAAAAAAGAAAAAAAAACCAAAAACCAAAACTATTCACAGCACACTGTACGTAAAATTTATTTGTTTGCCTCATACATTAAAATATCGGAATGGTGCAATTAACTACACATAAATTCAATCTTCTCAGTAGCGGAGCTGCAAAGTTTAAAGAGAAACTTTAAATTGCTTTGGGTTTACATTTTTAAAGACACGCTCAGATTTACGGAGACAGCATATCAGAAACCAGATCTAAAACGTTAAGGCATAAAGTTTAATTACCAGGTCTACTTCTTCTGCCCCTACAAATGCTAATTCCGCAGGATCGCTCATTCCACTCCAACCTACAGCTAAAGAATGAAGTAAAACAGGTACACACTAAATCTGGCATTAACTGCTGAAAGAAGCGTTAGAATTCTTCAGGGTGGAAAAAGTTATCTGCATCAATTAGCTTACACAATTCCACTCCTTCCTTCAAGTGAAGGAATCCAATGGATTCGCTCTTCCCCAGCCTTTAAAATGCATCGCAGTCCACCCGACTCCCCGCATTTCCTTTTTCCAGGAAAATGTGAAACTAACGGTTTCCGTGGTGGACGCGCCGGCCGGGCGCCGAGGCTTCGCCGGCTATCCCCAGGCAGCGCCCCGGAAAACAAAGGGGATTCCCAGCCATTGTCCTCCGCGGCGCTGAGCATCACCAGCACTAGCAAGGCAGTAGCTTGCGCAGTTATCTCCACAGCGGGCAATGTCACAACCCGACCAACAGCACAAACTACTACCTCAGCCAGGGCCATGGTGTCGGGGAGGCAGGGGACCACGCGGAGGGCAGCAAAGCGGCTCTGGCGCTCCTCGGTCCTTCCTCGCCGCCGACGTCGGCTCGAAGCCCCTTCTTTTCCTTTCCCTTCCCCGTCGCGCCACGCCGCGCCCGGAGACCCCGCCCAGCGCCGCGCGGCTCGCCTGCTCCCGGCGCGAACCGAGAGCTACGGGGATTGGAGGCGGCGCCGGGACCCGGGTGCTAGAACCGGCGTTCTCTACGTCAGCCCCCGCTCTGAAGAGAAAAAGGCGGTGGTGTCTTGCGGAGAAAGCCGCTCCCTCCAGTGCCCCGAGGGGAGCGCGTCGCCTCAGCCGCTCGAAAGCAGAAAATGGGCGGCAAAAGCGCAGTGAGACACCAACTGGTTTTGGACGGCGCCCGAGAGGCAGCGAGCAGCTCTCCCGCGCTTCGCCCGCCAGGAGCTGCCGCCACGTCCCGAGCTGCGCCGCCCGCGCCCCTCCCTGCTCCGAGCCCGCGGTGGGGGCTGGGCTACGGCCGAGCCCGGCACCCGGGCCCCCACCCACGCCGCGCTGCCGCACCCGCCGCCGGCCCGCTCTCCGCGCGGACGAACGTCGGGACACATCCCGCAGACGCGGCCGCCGGCTCCGCGAAATAGCAGCCAAGGCGTAGCCGGGAAGTCCCCAGGCCACCCGTTCCCCAGCACCCTTCGGGGAAATCCCGTTCAGCTCTGCAGGAGGCGAAAACAGAACAAACGAAAACCCCTTAACACTGAAACCGGGCCCGGCGGTGGCCCGGGTGGCAACGGCGGCGACTCGACGCGCGCAGACAGACGACCCGTCTCGCGCTCTGCTGCTCCTGTGCGTCCGGACGAACCTTAGAGATCACTTAAGGAGGCTCGCGCGCTACTCCTCCCCACGTGACCACCCCGCCAGGCCGCCCCCCCGCGTCGCCATCTTACATCCGGGACAGAGGCGGCGTCCCTTTTCCCCGCCTTGGCAAGCTTCGACGTGCCATGAGAAGTCAGCCCCGAAAGGGAGACCCCGATTCCACGTCACCGGAGTGTGGGTCCGCGGTCTATGGCCTCCGTCGCCTCAGCGGGGGAAACTGGATCCCAAACTTTTCTCGGCCTTTGCCCGCAAAGAAGATGGCGGCGCTTACCGCCGCCTTACCGGACACGTTGTACCCTGGCCGGGGTTTGAAGTTTCCGGCACCTCCTTTCGCATCCAGCAAGGACACAACCGTGCGCGCCCCAACCGCGCGGCGTGGTCGCCGTGTTAGCTTCCGCAGAAAACAGGCGGGAAAGCTGCGGCACAGCTCGCTTTAAACGCAAACTCCTGGGACTTGTGGTTTTGGCTTTTTCTTTTTAAACCAAGTTAGGGAGAAGGTGACTGCTATAGAGCTGCTTCTGCTTTTGGCCCAGACAACTTACGGGACTGTTTCCCCCCTCCTAAGAGATTTTTTGTAGGAAGTTAGCAAATTATTTTAAAGAAAAAGTTAGGGCTTGTAAGATACAATATAGGACGCCCCAGTTAAATTGGAATTTCAGATAACCAGTTTTTTTGGCATATGTTACATATATTTTTTAAATTGTTTATCTGATACTCCAATTTAACTGCATTCTCTATTTTTAATGACTACATCTGGCATCCCCCCATTAGCCTTACTCCCAGACTGCTGATGCCAAAATAAGGAATGGAGGGAAATGAAAACTGTTAGAAAAGCAATTTATAGTTCTCTTTGCTCAGACTTTCCTTTCATGGAGGCCAGAGGGCTATGGTCTAGGACAATATTTGGCAGCAACGCATAAGGATATCCTTGTATAATTCCCTTTTTGGCAAAATAAGATTTTTTTTTTCTTAAGCCATCACGATGTAATTTTGGACAACAGATCCTCTTGGCCAAGAGTTTCACTGCAATTTAAAAAATAACTGGCTTTTTGTTTCTATAGGCGATGAGACCCTAACAGTTTCTTAAAGTACAAGTTTTCTTTTTTTAAAATTATTTTTCTTCTTTACTCCACTGATACCATTTTACTGTACTAAAAGTACAAGTTTCCAAGTTAAAAATCAGCCTGCCTAACATGTAACAGTATTTTTACTTGCATATTCAGAAAGTGAAATATATTTGGTTATGCCCACTAACTGACAGATAATGTTAGGCTAATTTAAGCCTTTTAAAGCAACTACTGAAGGTACTTTGGAAAATCCAATCAGAACCATTTCCAATTAAGAATATTTATTTACGTCAACATTATACATTTGCAATTAACTGCTTTACTTGACAAAGCAGAAACTCACTTATCAATCACTTACCAGAAAGTCTGTAGAAACGTCATACCATCTTTCTTTGATAAGCAAAGATTGGGCTGCCATGGACATCAACCCTCACTGCTCATTCACTGCACAGTGGATCAGATTATTCTGCACCAAAGCAAATATCCTTTGCCATAATGACACAGATTTTTAAATGGCCATTAAACAGCTGTTTGGTCTATGGTATACAGATTTGTTAGAGCAGTAAAGTTTCCAACTAAATTCAGTCATTACACTACTTTATCACTTAGATTTCTTTCCATAATCTGTTTTTAACCCTGCTAACACCAGTATACTCATCACCCACATATAATGTATTAACATCAACATTTTCTCCTCCCCTCATATCAGGAATCTTAAGTATCCTTTCTGAGTATTACCACCATCAGTGACTCAATCCTTTGTCAACTCATAGCAAGAAAATTGCAACAGCTTCCTACCTTAGCTTTCCATACTGTATATACCTATCTTCCTTGGTTTCATAATTTATTCTTAAATCACTCCAAACCCCGGCTATCTCAAATCTAAAACACTCTCCTTAGCTTTCAAAGAATTTTATGAAGGGACCCAATCCTTCACAGTCAACCTTGTTTTCACACCACACACCATAATGTACTATTTTCTATTTCACAAATAAGACTTGCTCACATTATCTTTGCCTGAAATCTGCCCCATAAATCCTTTGAACTCATCCAAAATCCAGGTAGCCATCAAGACTCACTTTAAGTTCTATCTTCACCACTGAGCCTTTTCATTTCTTTAAAAAACGTCCTCTGAATACTAACAGTAATAATAACCTGAACCATAGAAAACTATGTTGTTTCCCTATTTTACGATCCTATTTTGATCTGTACTTACCTTTTACTGTACTTTACATACTTGTTAAAAGGTCTATATTCCCTGTAAAGCTGTAAACTCTATAAGGGCAGAGACTAACCCAATGCCTAACACAAAATAGGGTCTAAAAAGTTGTTAATGATACACCAGTACTTAATTGTATAGTGTTGTATCCAGTATTATTTTATATATGTGGTTTCCTTGACTAGCTATAAGCACTGGAGAGCTCCAAATAGTGTCTGTCACATACAGCAAGGACACAGTGTTACTGGCACACAGTAGATTCTTAATATTCAGCGGTTGTCCAGTAAAAGGCAAAAAATTGGTCTCCATTATGGGAGGACGTAGATTTTTCTCGCCATGACTGAATGATGTGTGCCCATTTTACTTCCCTAACTACCTAGTGGCAATGATGCTCCAGGCACAGGGCTTAACAACACACTCCATTTCTAATTCTAATAAACAACTCCATGCATTAAATACCATTATTAACTCCATTTCACAGAGGAGGACACAAAAAACAGATTAATTAACTTGCCCAAGGTCACACATTTAGTAATGAACAGAGTTGGGATTTGAATTTAAAAAGTCTGGCCCCAGACTCTGGCCTCTTAACCACTATGCTGTTATTTATAACATATCTTCTTAAAACACGCAACATCTGTTTTAAACAGATAAAATGTTTTAAACCTGGACGAATAATAAAAACCTGATGCAACTTTCAAGGTCATCATTATTAAGATGAATTTTTTTTCCCCACAGTATTTGAAATTCTTTATTATGTTCAAGTATGTTTGTCCCAATGCCTGTCATAGAAACAGTAATTGCCTCAAGAGTATTTTTAGTTTATAAGTCTTCATTTTAATGGACTGTAAAACATGAAACTATTGTAATGTAGTAAAAAGAACTGCTTTTGAAAAAGCAAGACACAGTGGTCCACCTCGACTTAAGGCGTGTGACTCTAGGCAACTCACTTCAACCCCTAATCCTTGACTTCTGTAAAATGAGAATAACTTATTTGCAAGACTACTTTGAGGATTAAAGCCCTGGCCTCCACATACTAGGTATTCCAAAAATGGTGGTTAAAATTAGGAATTAGAAAAATTATTTTAACTGACTGTAGTACACAGAAAAATGTAGAAATTCTTGTTTTATCCTTTCATTACATAACTCAAAAAAAAAAAAAGGAGTTTTAAAGCAAATTATTTTCTTTGAGATGCAGAGAGACAGTCTGGCATTGATATGGATAGGCAGTTTCAAAACAGCCTCACCAAATTAAAAAAAAAAAAATGCTCATTAGATTAAAAGAATCTAATCTACATCAAGATTTTTACTTGACCTAGCATTTTAACTCAAGGTTCCAAATCTTTCTTTCTAAACTATTCAGACACACTTCGTGTCTTCTGCTGATTGTTTCATATTTTTCATTTTATATATTAATAGCTTTAATAAAGCTCAAGAACATTTCCCCTTTATTCTATAATTTTTTCCCCCAAACTGACCATCCTAAACATATGTGAATTACTACTTATAAAGTCTTTAAACAGAGTAAGTGATGTGGGGTGTCAATAATGTTTCAGACCTAACGGTGTTGAGAAAGCAAACATAGTCAAGAAAATAAATCACTTGTCAGATCTAAAGGTAAATGATGAAAGTGGTTATGATTTTAAGTTATAAAGAAATGCTAGTATTACTGGAATATAATTACAAACCTGGAATCATGCTTAGTGGTGACTGTAAAGCAAATAAATGATCTATACAATCATAATTATAACTATATAGCTTTCATGAAAAATGTATCCTAGACTACAAAGAAATTTTGGGTTTGAGGCTAATAGACTTTCATGATTATAATACATAACTGATACATCTCAATAACATAAAAATTGTAAGGAGAAAGAGTAACAACAGTGTATTATTTTCAAGAATTGTGCTGGGAACTAAAAAAGAATCTCACAAAATTAGATAAATATATCCAGTCTGACATAAACACCATATGGTAGCTGCCTTCAGAGACAGGAGTTGTATGTTATGTGTTAAATTATGACACAGAGGTAGTAGTAAAAGATGAAAAGCAAATGAAATTTGCACAGTTGGGTCTGAAGCCTAATATTTTATTTTTCTAGATAAAAATAAAATTGCAATATTATAGCTATGGAGTTTTTTTCTCCCATCTAGTAAAACTTCATAGAAGGAAGCAGTTGTTAATATATTGCAATGATTTTTCAAATAATGGCATGGTTTAGCAGATCTTCCCTGGTTGCACTATTTATTTAATTTTAGTTTAAAATAAAACTTAGTGTAACTACATTCACAGCAACTGAAAATGGTCTCAAATATAATAATCTCATACTTGAGGGGCCAGAATCAATACCACAGCATCATTAGGAATGTTTCAATTGACCTTTGGGTGAACTGTAAGTACCAGGCACACAGATAACAAATACACCCTACAAAGACTCAGATATGAGAACTATAAGATTCTAGATCCTCCATCAAATACTGCTTTGCAACAGAAAAATGAATATAGTTGAAATACATGGGCAATAAGCTGCCTCAAATCCTTCCTGTAAGTAGGCAGTGTTAATATTACAAATCAATAAATATTAAGATGGCATAAATCTAAAATAGTTTAAAGCATTTGCCTCAGAAAACAAAGATCTCCCCCACTCCCAAAATCATTAAAAAAAGAAAATCCTAATTAAAAAAATTTTCTTGGCTGGCGCACGGTGGCTAACGCCTGTAATCACAGCACTTTGGGAGGCAGAAGCAGGAGGGAGATCACGAGGTCAGGAGTTCAAGACCAGCCTGACCAACATGGTGAAACCTGTTTCTACTAAAAATACAAAAATTAACTGGGTGTGGTGGCACGCGCCTATGATCCCAGCTACTCAGGAGGCTAAGGCAGGAGAATTGCTTGAACCTGGGAGACAGAGGTTGCAGTGAGCCGAGATCATGCTACTTACTGCAGCCTGGGCAGCAGAGAGAAACTCCGTCTCAAAAAAAAAAAAAAGGAAGAAAAAATGGAACTAGAGTTAGAATCTTGCTATGTTGTCCAGGCTAGTATCAAACTCCTGGCCTCAAGTGATCTCCCACCTTGGCCTCCCAAAGTGCTGGGATTACAGGTGTGGGCCACCATTCCAGCCAAACACTCATTTAAGCAGGTTTTAAATACTTTACTTTGAGAAAAGATGTATAATCTCTCTATCCACATCATAAAAAATATGATTGTTACCAATTCAGATGCTGAATCCATCATATTTATAGCAATCCCATTTTGTGAGCATCTTGGATGCTGAATCCCATGTATTCATAAAGACAGTAGGAGTTATAGTCACAAATTATTATTTTTTATTTTTAGTTTTCCATGGCACTTCCAGTTTTTGGAACAAATTACTTTAACTTGTTCAGCTATTTCAAAATGGCATGGGAACTTTATCTTACAAAAACGCAACAGTGGCCAAAGGGGAAAGTATTTCTAGAATCTCATTTAATAGAAAGGCAATGAGCAGTAAAGGCTCCACTTCTTATGAAGAAGCAATAGGCACAATTAGGGAAAGAGCTGAAAGAGAAGAGGCAAAGAATGAAAGGGGAATGAAAAGAGAAAAATATAGAATGAAATATAGAATGAAAAGAGAAGTAACGTAAACATAAAAGTTAGCAAGGAAAAAAACATAGAAGAGAGAAGAGGGAGGACAGAAAGTGATGTCCAAGAAAAAGGAAGAAAAGTAGTCAAAGATCTCTCTTATGATATAGTAGTAAATTTATGAAACTTGAATAATTACCCTAATGTCATTATAAAATCAACTCCACACTCAAATTATGCATTTTTTCCTCTAAAGAATTAGTAACTCATTATCATCTTTGTTTAGAAATACGGAAACAACTTTGAAAAGTCAATGTGTAGAGTTAAATAAGAGGTAGAGTCTCTGTTCATCATTGCCTCAGAATTAATTGAGATGACCAAGAATATTCATATAGGACTTGCCATATGTTCTTTTAAATAGCCAACACTGTTAGAGCATTAGAAATTATTGGATTTGTAAGACATTTAACCTCTTCTGAAATAGTCTGTATATAAATCAAGATACAAAGACATTATCTCTCTTTCTGAATCTGTAAACACTTTTCATTCAAATGAAAGCACTATTCTACTCTCCAGAGATACAAAAAATTTAATTCAAGTGATCATGAAGTATTAAAGACTTTTCCCACTTTATATAAATTGGTAAAATACTATGTGGTATGAACTCCCATTCTTCTTATAATTTTTTTAAAGCAAAATTCTCTCTAATAATGTAGATAAATACAACCCAGAAACACTAAGCATAGTAAAATGTGACACCTTATACAAGATCAGCATTATCTGCCAAAATGCCAAACCTAAGTGGAAATCTAACGAACATAACCGGCTGCTGGCAATGGTTTCAGAGACCATTTCTGTCTACATCTCTGGCAGTTTTCTACGAAAAACTGTAATCCACAATATTCTGGGCCTATACACTGCCTCCATTCCAAGGGTGGCACAGTTAGGGGCTCCTGTAAGTGTTCTGCCTTGGCTACACAGACTTCACCTAGAGCAGTCTCTTGAAAACTTGGTTGCCCATCTGAATTGTTACACATTTGGGGAGAAAATACTAGACATTATAAAATAACTGCCCTTAACTGACACAAATGTAATAATGATCACCTCATTAATAAAGAATATACTTTTGAGTTATTTTCTAACATTGTTCCATAACTTATGCTAACTCATCCTTAGTTTCAGAACTGATGTTCCTTTGGCCCAATGGTTACCTGGTACCAAATTTTGACAATAAAACAAAATACTTTTTAAAATATATTGAGAAAGGACAAATAATCTAGTTATTATTGGCCTACTGTAGAAATAATTTAACTGAATATTATTCTCCAGAATAAAACATCTATACCAAATTGTTCATCTCTGTCTTCTGATGATACATACAAATTTAAGAAGTATAAAAAGAGTTGAATTGATAACCATATACAGAAAAAACAAGAAACAAGAGAGATGTTAGCTGTTAAGTGAATAAAATTAAAAATGAAAGCAAGTGAAAAGTGGTTCTCTCTAAGCCAGACTTTATGCCTTTTGTTTTGGAACCTAAAAGGCTTCTAATAAATACATGTTACAAATGTATACAGTAAAATTGACAAAACCTTAACACTAGTTATAAAGAAATACTAAAGACATTACAAAATGATGTATTTTTTTCCCTTGGCAGTGGTAGCATTATAGGAAACTTAAGAAGTAATCTGTGCAAGTTAACAATTAGCTTAATTCCTTTATAATGGACAAAATGGTCAGAAAAATGCTTTATGAATCATACAATTGTTGGCATATACTTGTTGTATAAGACAGGCACTGTCAGTGACAACAAGTGACGACATAAGGCTTAAAACTCTCTTGGCTAGGCGTGGTGGCTTATGCCTGTAATGCCAGCACTCTGGGAGGCCAAGGCGGGCAGATCACCTGAGGTCAGGCGTTCAAAACTAGCTTGGCCAACATGGTGAAAACCCATCTCTACTAAAATTACAAAAAAATTAGCCAGGCATGGTGGCATATGTCTGTAATCCCAGCTACTCAGGAGTCTGTGGCACGAGAATCACCTGATCCTGGTAGATGGAGGTTACAGTGAGCCAAGATCATGCCACTGCACTCCAACCTGGGCGACAAAGCGAAACTCCATCTAAATCGAAAAAAAAAAAAAAAAAAAACACCTCATAGTATTTCTAGTAAGTATCCCAAAGGACATTTTTACTTCTGTTTCAAGGGCTGGTTATAGAATCAATCGTGCTATAAAATAATCTTATCTTTGAGAGCTTTCTTTTTGAATCTCCTGCTATCTAGTAATTTCACACACTCCAGTTCTTCTGGTCACTAAAGAACCCAATTTGTACTAACAAGACAAGGGCAATGTGTTCCATACCAGCAATCAGAATATTTTAGAAAATGCAACCTAAAGGAATGTTTGACTCAAGGGAATGAATTACAGAAGTGACTCTTGGAGGGTAACCGGAAATATTCTGGAGGAAAAGTCTGTCAAATTATACTACCAAGAGGGCCACCCAGTTGCTCCACACTAAGACTGGCATTGATTACCTTATTACATGGCAATAACACATTCACTATGTTTATGTTTTGAACTGCAGGGCATGGTCCTGATAAAGAATGCTAATGCAGTATTAGCTCAAATTACTCTGCTCATATAAATGCATATTGCATACACTTGACTCACATTTAACTATTTAATTATCCTAATTGCAACTGATCTGTTACTTCTCAAGAATAGACCATTTTCCTTTGAATAAATGCATGGCAATATTTTTAACATGTTACTGAATTGGTACACTACCCTTGGGTTATTCTGTTTCAATGCTTTATCAGTGATTATGTGGATTTTTCTAATCCTCAATTTAACATACCCAAAGATAGAAAATAAGTACACAGCTTGAATGATTACTTTTTACAAATTTAAGGAAAATGCTGAAAGCAGAACTTATGAAATGCCACATTTTACCTTAATTTTAGGTGAAATAATAGAAATTCATTAACTCATGTAAATAAAAAAATCCCCTCAAATGAAGACCTTACCACATTTTTACAGATAATAGTGCAAATTAAATAATTACACAATTATAATAGCCTCAAAACTGTATCTCATTCATGACTCAATTCTAATATCTTTTTGCAGTTTTATGATTATTATGGAGAAGCTCAAATTAATAAATTCTATTAAAATCAAAAGCCTTCCAATACACTAAAATAATACCAACACCATTATGATTTCTTATGAATAATCATTGTTTTAAACATCTTTGTGTCTTCACATAAATTATGAAAATTTAACTCAGAAGAAAAATATTGTAATCCATTAAATAAAAAATACAGTGAGCTAGGTCAAAGTCAGTATTTTAAGAAATAATTAAGTTATTGTACTCAAGAGCACTTTTCTTTTTCACTAGGATAGGAAGTGAAACATAATTAGCATTTTACTCCATTACAGCAAGTTCACTGCACTTCTAAATGCTTGACTATCTCCAAAAATACACTTTTCATTGTTTTATATACACACACATTTTATACTTGTGAGTTAACATAGGTATTTTTCTTCTTGAGAAGACATTACAAAATGAAGCACTGAAATGAACAAAACCTCACAGGCAAAATTTTAGAAAATCTGAAATCATCTTGCCTGGGTCGTAATTCAAAGACAGTGACAAATGTTGTCAGGGGAAACAAAATCAGTAGAAATATAAAATATGAAAAGTCTTTAAAATTCAGACAGCAAATATAAAAATCAGACAGACTTCAGTGAAAGCTTGGAGAGCTGTTTAAAGAAATGAGGTATGATGAAGTCAAAGTGCTACAATATATATCAATGTATTAATAACCTATATTTCGAAGTTGCAAAACCAGCAAATCATAAACTATTTGCTGCTGTGTTCACATGACCTTACTGGTCAGATGTTTAATGGTCACTAATATACATTTAAAATAAGCATGAGGCTAACTGCATGATCATATAGTGAGCTTATCTGCCACATAAGAAGGCAAATTATAAGTAAAAACATAAGCAAACAATTTTGTATTAATAATAAATAGAGCTTTAAGCATTTAACATTATCAATACTTTTAAAATTTAAATAAATGCAACTATTTTATACAGAACTGTACCATTTATTATACACACAAGTATATCAATTCCCTTTGTTAATAAAGGCTGGTTATAGATAATATGGAATGTTACAGTACCATCTTGCATAAAATTCTAGTACGATTTTGTACTTGAAAAAGGTTGCAAAAACACCAGCCTAATAAATCTGACTGAAGTATCTCTTCTTTCTTTTTAAAAAGTACATCATTAACAGATACACCACAAACTGTACATAAGCTCACTTTAAATCACCAACTGGAGATACGGTAGCATGTATACTGTAGTATTAATTATCCATCCCATCAGTTTAATTTATTAAAGGCTTGCACTGCTACTCATTCAGGGGCCTTTGTTAGATGTGCAAGCTTGTAATATGAATTACTGAACTTGGGTGAGTAGAATCTAAAGAAGGCCAACAACAGCTGCCAAGAATTATTTGTGGTAAGAAATGTCCTTCTCACAGAAGATTCAGTTAGGAGCAAACATTTTTTAGAATATCTTTCTTCTTTCAAATATACTGTAGCTGGTCAAGATTCTCCATTTTGAACTCTGGATGCTGGTGGTTGCATGAAATCCTTAAAGGGAACTAGTGCTTCTTTAAGTGCAGAGCAGACTTCTGAAGAAGAGCAGGTGATGCATTCTACTAAAGTTGGGTATAAGGCAATTACTTGTGCCCAGGTATTTCCATCAACTGTAATGCAAAGGTATAAAACCTCAAAAGAGTGGAATTAAATAGCAGAGATTATTCAATTAACATGAACACAATCCTTTAAACTGAATGTAAAGAAAAAATTCTGAAATATGAAGCTTCTACAAGCTTGTATCTTTTTATCTTTTTAATTTTTGAAGCATTTTCTGCTATATTTATTAAAGTATGAGAAAAATATATGCTGAGTGTGCAGTCATTAGTAACAATAAACTTGATAAAGTACATTTTAAATGGTATTTCAATTTGCAAAGGCTCTGAAAGTTAACGAAGTCATTCAGAATAATCCAAACCTTTGTCATTTTTAGTATAATTGCCAGAGGATGCAGTGTACATTGCAATCATTAGAAAATAACTTTTCAGTTGTCTGCTAAAAGTCGAAATATTTTGAAATACAAATTATGGTCAACGATTTAGTAATATAATTATAAATTGTCACAAACAGATCCATTCTTGTCTTGTACTGTTTGCTAATCTTTAATGTACATCACTAGATGTAGACTTTGAGTGGGAAGGAACCATGCCTGCCTTCCTCACCACTATCATGAACAAATAGTACAGCTGAATGCTACTGTTACTGAATGGACAAAAGTATGTCCAAATTAGTTATATTTTCCTATAAGTATTGTGCATAATGTTGGGCAACCAATATGAAAGATAGTTTTTAGACATTTAGATATTTTTAAAATTTTGTGAAACAAGTCTCAAATCTGAGTGGTATTATAGTATAAAGGAAAACAAATACTATGTGTGAAGACCTTTGATTCTGTTTTTCACTTCAATTTACTGGGTGTCAGTTGCCTAAAATTCCTTCTGAAATAAGAACGATGGGTGTCCCTGATCAAGTCATTTAATTTGTCTTTATCTCACTTCTTCCAATGTAAAATAAATGAGTTTCTCAAACTAGTGTTCCTCAGTTTACTTCCTAGGAAAAAGCTCATGATAAAGTAGTTTGGCAGATGTTTGCATATCTCTCATCTTTTGGAGACTAATTATTCATATTAATTTATTAAGGGCTTATAGTAAAAGAACAGATTAAAATTAACCCAGTGTTCCCAAAATTAATTTGATTATGGAATTTTTTTCCATCCAATATCTACTGACATCACGCATCATCAATGTTCATGCCTTAGTACATATCTTGGAAAATGCTATACTGTTAATTTAACCTCTTTTCCCAAACAGGGGCTTCCTCAGGGTGGGTGTGATAAGAAGAAATGGGGAATAGGGCTGATGGGTACTGCTGAGGATGAGGAGTCAGGCTGGAGCCGTTCTGCTTTTCGCTGTTTTAATATGTTGGAAATTCACATCACATTTCATTTGTAAAAAGTATTTTGCTGCTTAGCAGAATACAAAAGTCTAAAAGCCACTGTCTAAGAAGTTTAAAAAAGTCTGCTTCAGTTGTCTCCTGTGAAACTTTACAGTAATCATTTAACAAAATATTAGACAGATTTAAACCTATCTAGGTTGTCCCAGATGGAGAGTCAATTGACCAAATGAATCCTTGATTTATCATGGTAAAACACAAAAGTACATTAAGACGGCATCTCAAAGGAAGTTACTCAAATTTCTTAAAATATGTTTTAGGCTGGTACGGTGGCTCATGCCTGTAATCCCAGCAATTTGGGAGGCTGAGAGGGCGAATCATCTGAAGTCAGGAGTTTGAGACCAGCCTGGCCACCATTGTGAAACCTCATCTCTACTAAAAATACAAAACTTAGCCAGACATAGTGGCGAGCATCTGTAGTCCCGGCTATTTGGGAGGCTGAGGCTGAAGAATTGCTTACACCTGGGAGGTGGAGGTTTGCAGTAGGCTGAGATCACACCACTGCACTCCAGCCTGGGCTACAGAGCAAGACTCCATCTCAAATAAACAACAACAACAAAATATATTTAATATATAGTTATATATTTAAATATACAAATATAAATATATATATTTAAATATATAAATATAATTATGTATTTAAAATATAAATATATTAAACATTAAAAATATATAAAAGTATATAAATTTACATGTATTTAGTATATATAAATATATATATTATAATATATAATGCTTTTTAAAATACTTTTGTGAGGACTTGAGGACTTTGGAATTAACCATCAAAAAGAATAAAAAAGCTATATGAATTGATAAGAATCTTCATAATATTCTGTTAAATGAAAAAAAAGAGGTTCAGAACAAGATATATGATTTGGGGCTATTATGCATATTCATTTTAGTACAAAACAAGGATGGAGGAGTATCAGAACATGTATTTTGTATTTAGATAATAACCTTCTGGAGGGATCCACAAACTAATAAAAATGGTTGTCTGTGGTAAAGTAAGAACTGGGCAGATAGAGAATCGGGAAAAGATCAAATTAAAACTTTCCCTGTATATCTTTTTACAGTTTTGGATTTTTGGACCATGTATATGTATGCTACCTATTTAAAATTTTAAACAAAGGTCAAGCAAAGTGATAAAAACAAAATCTCGGCTGGGGCGCAGTGGTTTGCAGATTGCTTGAGCTCAGGAGTACAAGACCAGCCTGGCCAACATGGCAAGACCCTATCTCTATTGAAAATACAAAAAAATTAGCAGGGTGTGATGGTACATGTCTGCAGTCCCAGCTATTTGGGAGGCTAAGATGGGAGGATCACTTGAGCCCAGGAGTCAAGGCTGCAGTAAGTACAGATCCCACCATTGCACACCAGCCTGAGGGACAGAGCGAGAGTCTGTCTCAAAACAGACAAAAAAACCCCCAAAATCTCCCCAAACAAAAATAAGTCTAACAAATGCATCTTCTTTCACAAAAAAGCCCCAGAACAAATAATGAAGTCTTTTTTCTTAATGAAGCTTACCACAGCATTTCAAATGTTATATCATCATCATGTTATATGCTTACATTCAATTTAAATTTTCACTTCATAGACCCAGAGACATAATCCTAACTCTATTAAACAATTTTTAACATTCATTTAGTTAGATCATCTATTACTACACTGCCTTATCCATATAACCTATTGGTTTTGTAAAAAAAAGTTACTGAGTTTTTGCTTCTTTTTCTCGCTTTATACACATTCTGGTTCTTCTTTTAAAAAAAAAAAAAAAGAGAGAGAGATGGGGTCTGACTACATAGTCCAGGATGGTTGCAAACTCCTAGGCTCAAGCGATTCTCCCACCTCAGGCTCCCAAAGTGTTGGGATTACAGGCGTGAGCCACTGTGCCAGCCCAGAACACTTTTTTAAGAAAACCCAAATCTGAACTCTAATGGGATAAATTCAGGACATTGCCCCAGGCTTTTTCTTAGAAATTCCATCCATCTCTTTGGGTTGTATAAATACAAGTGTACTGCCTCTTAAGATTTATTATAATACCCCTTCTAGGCCAAAGTACCAATGAATATACTTTAACAAAAGAAAAATATGTATTTACTCCACTTATGTAATAGTTGACAAGAACAAATATCCTACAACTCATTCATTAGAATTGACTAGGAATCTCCTTTTTTCTTAGGTATTATAAAAGTAATGGTCTTTAAGGTGCCAATCTGCTACAAAATAAGAAGCTTGTGCCAGAAAGTAAACCAACACACTGCTTTCTTCTTTAGCAATGTCTTCTTGCATAAAAAAAGTGCCCAATGAACCAAGCAGCGTGTTTAGTGAAAATTGATTTATATTCTGATGGTAGCTCTCTATTTTGTCCCAGACCAGTAACAAACTCTTGAAGTCAAATCAATGGCTGGTCCAACAAACCATACTTAGAAAAGCAATGCTTAGAGGATTCAAAACAGAACAAAATATGGTCTGAAAAGACTCTCAAAAATCTTAATCTCTCCCCTTAACATTTAAGGGGAGGTGAGTCATGTATATGCATAACTGTAGTACAAATAGAGTGCTTCGAGACAAGTATACATAAAAATGCTTTGAGTTAAATGAAAAAGACAAATTATTTACCTTTAAGAGATTAAAAACAAGGTTTAAAAGTAGGGTGGTATTCCAAATAGGCTGATACAAGCAGAATAATGGAATAAACAAAAGGCTGGAAAAACTTGGGAAGATTGAGAATATTAGTTTAGTGGATAGCAGGGGAAATGAAGTCTGTTGTGGGAAATAAAGTGTGACTAGAATGAAGTCAGATTGCAGTATTCTTTGCAATTTGGTAGGAAATGGTAAATGAAAAATAATTTTTTGTTTTGAGAGGGTGAGGAAATAAACAATCAAAGCCCTACTATAAAAAAATCATTTCCAGCTATCATGTAAAGGGTGGACTGGACAGGAATGAATAACAGAAAGGGCAAACAAATGGGAAAGAATGATAAAAAATGATTCAAAATTACTTATACAGTTTGTATCTATAAAGTAAATCAGTACAACTAGAAGATAAAGCCCTTTTTCCACCTCTCTCCAAGTAAGTACATGATCTTCTACATTAAAATTATGTGAAACACAGATTGTTCTTGCAATACCCTGACTTCAGAACAACTTATTAAAGAAAAAAAGTCAGGTAAACTGTTCCATAAAAAATGAAAACATTACAAATTAATTTTACTTAATTGACATCCTAATGAACTTGATGCTTTGTTGTCATGAGAACTGGAGGAAAAAAGTCTAATGACTATTATGTTCATATAATTCGGTTAACAAATAGAACATAAATGTTATGATAGAATAACTGAGTTTCTAAGCACTTACCATTCTCAGGCTGAGTTTTCTTAAGTGAATCAATAAGAGTACTGACTGCTTTTAAAACAAATATAATTTCTGTTACTTGTTGCCTAAAAAAGAGACAGGAAATCATTTCCATTAAGATTTTTAAATTGTCAGGTTTTTTTTTTTTAAACAAAGTTTGTACAAATAGACAAACTTTGGAAAAATACTGAACACAATACAATGCAAAATTAATGTTAGTTTTAAATTCCTATAAAAGTAAAAATCATTTTATTAAAATGTAATTCAGTGTACAAATCAAATTTATAGTTATTATTGCCATAACTTAATTAATAAAGGGGTGAGGCAATCTACTCATGAAAAACTAAATTTATTTGTAAGGTATTTCAGATATTGCTTAAAATATTTGATTTTTACTTATTTATTTTTTGAGACAGGGTCTTGCTCTGTCACTCAGGCTGGAGTGCAATGCTGAGATCATAGCTCACTGCAGCCTTGACTTGGGCTAAAGTGATCCTCCCACTAAGCCTCCTTAGTAGCTGGGACTACAGGTGCATGCCACCTTGTCTGGCTAATTTATTTATTTATTTATTTTTAAGTAGAAACAAGGTCTTGCTATGCTGCCCATGCTGGTCTCAAATTCCTGGGCTCAAGTGATCCCCCTGCCAAGTGATCCTCCTGCCTTGGCCTCCCAAAGTGCTGAGATTAGGCATGAGCCACTGTGCCCTGCCCTTAAAACATTTTATAATATATACTTTTGAAACTTTTCTACAAGTTTTTTTTTTTTAATACTAATTAGTTCTAACGAGATTTGCCAAAGCTTAAATGGAAACAAAGACTACTATTACCACATGGCATATATTTTACCATGCTGTTAAAAATACATTCAAAATTACAATGGTACTTTTGGACCATTTCTAATACTACAAACAAGAAACATGGGCCGGGCACGGTGGCTCAAGCCTGTAATCCCAGCACTTTGGGAGTCCGAGGCGGGTGGATCACGAGGTCAAGAGATCGAGACCATCCTGGTCAACGTGGTGAAACCCCATCTCTATTAAAAATACAAAAAATTAGCTGGGCATGGTGGTGCGTGCCTGTAATCCCAGCTACTCAGGAAGCTGAGGCAGGAGAATTGCCTGAACCCAGGAGGCGGAGGTTGCGGTGAGCCGAGATCGCGCCATTGCACTCCAGCCTGGGTAACAGGAGAAAACCCCCGTCTAAAAAAAAAAAAAAAAAAAAAAGAAACATGGTACAAATCAATCCTAAGGTAGCATGATTTGGAGGCATTAGCAAAGAAGAATAAACTTGGAGTAAAGGGTCAACAAGAGTAGCTTGATTCTCTTCTTTCTCCTGATAGAAACAAAGTTCTTCTGCTCTATGGCCCGCCCTTATCCCTCTCCATTCCTGGTGTGCATCTGTGTTATCATTCTACAGATAAGACTTTTCTAATACCAAGTCAAGGTACTATTTTAAGACTTCCTGTTGTAAGCATTTAAGTATTTTACTGTGTTGCAATGCAGATTTTTAGAAAACTATTTAATGATACTGCAACAAACACAGAATGATACAATATAACTTCATAGGACAATTATTATAAATAAGGCTCAATTTAAAGGCAGTAGTTAAAAAGTAAAAATTTACAACATTGAAAAATAAAGTGAAAGTTGCTTTCTGAAATCAAATAATTTATAATATATAAATATATTCTAACAATATTCCCCTCAAAGCAACCTTATTACCACATTTCCAAGTATACTTCAGAAATCAGTTTTCAATCACACCCATAACCAAATTACTAACATCTGTCTTTGGAGTGTTTTGTGTATAAATTTGAGTATGAGGAGTTATAATTTATGTTCTAGAAATTCAAAATGCACTGGATCCTAAAAGAAGAAATACAAATAGCTAATATGCATTGATAATTAAAAAATAAAAGCAAACTACCATATGACTATTTTTCATTCATCAAATTAGAAAAAGATAAATGATAAACTAGTAAATAATTTAAAAGTGCTAAAAATTAAGGAAAGGAACATTCACACATTCCTGGGAGAATGTAAATTGGTATAAATCTCTATTAGGAAATTTCTTTAATGCATATCAAAAGCTATAAAGTGTCTGTGTCTTTTGACAGGTCAATTCCAACTTCAGAAATTTATTATGATTAAAACGTGCACAAAGATTTAAGACTGGTGATTTGCCTCTCCAATCGCACTTTATGAGATGGGAACAACGATTTTCGTCTTTCCTGACTTCGATAACTTTGTTTTCCCATGTTGTTTTCTGTTTGCTTCATTTGCTATGCCTGAAATGCTAATTTCACATTAAAAAAGTAGATTTGCAACCTAACCCTAATTTATGACTGCATCCTTTGTTGAATTCTGGTCTGTACTCCAACTTTATCCTTGGCTGACCAGAAAAGCCTAGTGCTTCTTCCACTGACATAGCTTGAATAATGAGAAAGAAGTCAGTTTAGGTCCGTGGGCTTAATTATGCAGACTGGATGAAAAGAATACCTAAGATCAGGCTAGCTGACACAGAGAGAAACCTGCAAATGACTGTAAAACAAACTAGGATGTTCTTAAAATATGATTTATTTATGATTTTCACTTTAGGGAAATAATATCATGTATTCATACAGATTCACAAGTCCTTATACAGAAATCTCTGGGAAAAAATGTATTTTGGAATTCAGTTGTTGTTGTTTTTTTTTAAATTCAAAAAGGTAATTTGGTACCTATATATCATGTTACATAACCCCCATGAGGAGTCTAAAAAGTACCCCATAACAAAACATGTTAATATATCTGCAGCAAAACCTGTGAATATTTACACCATATGGGATAAATAAGATTATAAACAACTTCAGTGTAGTTCAGATCACTTAGAAAAATACTTTCTTTTCAGAACTTTCCTTGTTATTAACAATTAGTACATCAATACATTTATTTCCTTAAAAAAATGAAATATATACCTTGGAAGAGGGCATTTACCACTTAATCTTTCATCCTCTATATAGCGACGTAGTACATCTTGGGACCTCTTTAAAAGCACTGAGAGTGCCATTCGTGAGATGTAGCCTTCTTGAGGTGTTGTGACTTTATTACTGAAGGAAAACTGAAGCAATGTTTCGAAACACATTTTAGAAAATTCTTCTCTCAAACGAATATCAATCTCTGCTTCTGTAAAATTAACAAATTTTGATGGTTAATAAAAGTTAAATCAATGAGCCTAATGATAACAATGCTTAGCAAACCAGGAATAGAGGACAATTCCTCAATCTGGTAAAAGACATCCAGAACAATCTATAGCTAATAGCATACATATAGGGAAATTGTGGGTGTGTGTGTGTGTGTGTGTGTGTGTGTGTGTGTGTGTGTGTGTGTGTGTGTGTGTGTGTGTGTGTGTGTGTGTGTGTGTGTGTGTGTGTGTGTGTGTGTGTGTGTGTGTGTGTGTGTGTGTATAAAGAAACAAATTCCCCCCCACAAGATCAAAAACGAGGCAAGATCCTCATTACTTCTATTCAACGTATTTCTTATCGTGGTCTTTCTATACCCTACAACAGCACTATAAAATATACTTCACAATAGTTTTTCATATGGTCAAACTTGCAATAATCTCTTTTTCCCTGTCCTAGCAACATCTTTCCTGAAAAGTGACCTCTGCTCCAGTGTGGAGTTGCTCTCTAGACACGCTGTTCTGCTATATCCTGAAACTAGTCTTTGCCATCACCCTGGAAATTGTTTCCATTCTCTCGAGTTAGATCCCACTTCCAAGATCTCATGCCTTCTTTTTCCTTGGTTTACTCCTTTGTTTTCACTGACCATATTTTGAAGTAGCTTCCTAAGAAAGAATGAATGAGAAGTAAAACTTTTGAGAGCGTGTACCTCTGAAAATATCATATATTACGGTACTCAAAAGTGTACACTGCAGCATTAGCATTATCAGAGAACTTGTTAGAAATGCAAATTGACATGCCACCCAGTCTTACTGAATCAGAAATACTGGGGGTACAGCTCAGCAACTGCTTGTCATCTGGTTGATTACGATGCATGCTGAAATTGGAGAATTACTGTTCTATGCTCATACTTGCCCAGCAGTATGAGTTTTAACATGGAGCTCCATGTTAAAAGTCCTTTCCATTTACAACTCTAAAACCACTGCTTCAATGTCTTTTAGCATTCAATACTGCCTCAGACAGAATTCCAATCCCTCTATCTTTTTTTTTATTTGAGACAGGGTCTGCCCTCTGTCACCCAGGCTGAAGTGCAGTGGAGTGATCTTGGCTCACTGAAACCTCTGTCTCCCAGGTTCAAGTGATCTCCCACCTCAGACTTGAGTAGCTGGGATTATAGGCACGCACGACCAAGCCTGGCTAATTTTCATATTTTTTTAAGTAGAAAGAGGGTTTCACTGTGTTGGCCTTGCTGGTCTCGAACTCTTGACCTCAAGTAATCTAACCACCTTGGCCTCCAAAAGTGCTGAGATTACAGGCATGAAGTCACTGTGCCCAGCCTCCAGGGTCTTTGTATTGAACTTTTTTTTTCTTTTTCTGAAATCTTTTAAGGTCTTCTCTTTATTCCAGGTATTCTGATATTTCATAATGACATGCCTGATGTGGGTCTTTTTTCTTTCACTGTTTTTGGTACTATTTTTAATCTGGAGGTTTTTTTTTTCCTTAGTTCTTCGGTTTATTTCTTTGATAATTCCTTCTCCTAGATTTTCTTCGTTCTCTCTTTGTCAGATGTTAGGCTCCCTGGATTCATTTTCCTTCTCCTTTCAACCCTTCACTGAACTTGTCATCACATCTTTAGTTTCTACTAGTTTTTTCTTGTTTTGTTTTTTTGTTTTTGAGACAGAGTGAGTCTGTCACCCAGGCTGGAGTGCAGTGGTATGATCACAGCTCATTGCAGCCTTGTTCTCCTGGGCTCAGGTGATCCTCCCACCTCAGCCTCCTGAGTAGCTGGGACAATTGGCATGCACCATTTCGCCCAGCTAATATTTGTATTTTTTGTATAGATGAAGTTTTGCCATGTTGCCCAGGCTGGTCTCAAACTCCTGGGCTCAAGTGATCCTCCTTCCTCAGCTTTCCAAATGCTGGGATTACAGGCCTGAGCCACTGTGCCCAGCTGTCTCTTTTTCTATTGCTCCTTTTATATAGCATTTTAAAAATTGTTTCAAGAGTGTAAAGAGTTTATCTCTTTGATCATCCTAACTGTGGTTTTATGTTTTCAGTGGCTCTGCATTTTATCTGTTTCCTCCCAATTTCTTTTACTCCCTTTCATTTGTTTTGGTCTTTCTCTTTTGTGTTAGAGAATTTCCTCAAATGTCTGTGAGCTCTGTCATGTCATACTTAAAAGCGAAAGACCAATCATCACTGGAACTTCTGTGTTTACATGTTAGCCCTGTTCAGCAAGAAACAGCTTTCTATGTGTATATTTAAGGAAAACTCCAAGTTTCTTTTTTTTAATTAAAACTACAAACTTTATTTCTCAACATAAGCTCAATCAAGTTCAAGGCACTTTTGTAAGCAATGATACCAGCCATTTAGTTTATCCATAAAGAATTGAGGTCCTGAGAATTTAACCATGTCAATGCTGTTTTTTTTAGATTATTAACTTAAGAAAAAGGCTATCCTTCAATGGTTTTTTAAGATCCCAAACAAAAACAAATCAGAAGCAGCCACATCACAACTGTAAAGTGAATGCCTAATGATTTCCCATTGAAACTCTTGCAAAATTGCCCTTGTCTGATGGGAGGAATGAGCAGGAGCATTGTTGTGGTGGTAAAGGACTGTTGTGTGAAGCTTTCCCACGTGTTGGAAAACTCCCAATTAATGCTGAGAAGACGTGCGTCCTATGGCTAAGTCACAGAAAGAATGTCCATGCACCTTTCTTGTCTTGGTAAATTTAACACTATAAATAGCAAGATATCAGAAAACTGCCAGGAAAAGTATACTTGGTAACTCAACAGCCCTTATTTAACTTAGAACTTTTATATCTAATTGTGAATACTGTTCTTAATGTGTATTTTATTAAAATTAACTAAATATTTTCATATACTCTTAATAATAAAAAGTTGGCTATGTCAAGATAAATGGGCTTTAAAATTATCCCCGAGATTCTCATGTTTGCTAAACCTGCACTTCACCAGGCCAGTTTTAAAAACTGTGCTAGAAAAAAGAACTAGTATGTGAAGTAAGCAGTATGAGAGACATCTAGTGGTCAAACTGTACACATAAAAGCTCTTTAAAATGCTCAGCACAAAATAGTAGAAGCTAGTCAAGGCTCTAGCAACTTCTGAGGATTAAGCATTTTCATGGCACAAATTTACAGAGTTTTTTTTCTTCTTGAGACAGTCTTGTTCTGTCGCCCAGGCTGGAGTGCAGTGGTGTGAGCCCAGCTCACTGCAACCGCCGCTTCTGGGATTCAAGCAATTTTCCTGCCTCAGCCTCCTGAGTTGATGGGATAACAGACACATGCCACCAAAGACAAACACCGACACACCTGGCTAATTTTTGTATTTTTAGTGGAGACAAGGTTTCATCACGTTGGCTAGGCTGGTCTTGAACTCCTGACCTTAACTGATCCACCTGCCTCAGCTTCCCAAAGTGTAGTTTTTAAATCATCCATACATATACATGAGACAGGAGTCTTGCTCCCTTGCCCAGAGTGCACCCTAAAATGTGGTGGTACAATCACAGCTCTCTGTCACCTCAGCCTCCTGGGCTGAAGCCATCTCACATCAGTCACTCAAATAGCTAGGACTACAGGCATGTGTCACCATGCCCAGCTAATTTTAAAACTCGTTTTGTAGAGACGGAAGCAGTCTATGCTGCCCAGGCTGGTCTCAACCTCCTGGCCTCAAGCGATCCTCCCACAACGATAGGATGATAGGCATAAATCACTGCACCTGGCTGATGCCACAATTTAAGACTTGAGCTCAGGTTTAGAAAAAGAGAATAACAAAAGTAACTTATGTATCAGTTCCCAATAAAAGCAGCATGATATAATGAAAAGAAGTTTGCAGTTCTTTTTAAGCATGAATTTGGTCTCTAGTCCGAAGACTGTGAGCAATCTTTTCAACCTTTTTAAATCCATTTTCTTTCCTGTAATGTGGTCATACCTATCCTCAAAGAAATGTGAGAAATGAGATAACATTCTAGCATAATATCCTGTACATAGCTGGCCCTGACTAAATGTTAGTTCCCTTTAAAGACTATTGAGGCATCTTATTTTTTTAAATGAACTAACTCTGTAGTTTATAGTCCTGAGAAGACAGCATTAATATCTCCATTTTAAAGATAATAAAACTGAGACTTAAAAGTTAATTGACTGCTAAGTGGCAGAACATACATTCATATTTTTATATTCCTTTCCAATCACCTATGACTTCACAAAACTGGTAACTTAATGTCAGCCTGCAGTGACATCCATGGATTCCACAAAGTGCTTTGCAATTTAATTCTTCACAGTTTGCAATTATGGTATTTTAAAAATTTAGTTCAGTGTGTCTGATATATGATCAGAAACACAGTATTCCACAGAATAGAAACATGGAATAGAAACATTCTATTCCACAGAACAGTCATGTCATAACAGTTCTCCTCATAAAGCTTAATGTTCTATATTATAATCCTAAAAATCATTTAGCATTCTCCAGTTTATGTTTCCAAAATTATAGGATTAAACATTTCTATGTCAGTTTCTTCAAAAGTATTTCAATACTTTTTCATACTTAAAGTAACATACCTGTAAATGAAGATGACTGAGAATGTATTGAGCCCTTGTTAAGCATTGTCATTATCTGACCAACAAATTCCTTAGGAATAAAATTGGCATAAGGTAGTATCTCAGTGCTGATAAGCTGAACTACCTAAAACAAAAGGGGCAAATGTAAATGTATTGTTTTCCTTGAAAGAGGCTCACTGAAATAATTTCTAGAGCAATGTTTAAATTTTACTTTAAATGAAAATCAGTTAGAGAACCCTCCTTTAAAGAAGTACACAAACATTTTAACGTTAACATACAGGATGACTACTAATCTGTTTCTCTCATCTGTCTTAGTAACTTTAATGTAAAATAGCACCATAACTGTTTACTATTCCCAAACATTTGGACAAATGTTGGTCTTCAGCATGATAACTGCAAATAGGGCCCTAGAGAAAAACATCCAGCATATAAAATTTATCCATGTTAGAATTAAAATATTCAAAATAGGATTAAGAGTAACTTTAATTTAAGTCACTTTTTTATGACCAAAAACTATCAGCTGTAAGAGAAATTAAAGTTATAGTTTATTTCTAACATGTAGTGTGTTATTTTGCCCTTTAAAGAAAAAGTCCTCAAGAGCTTTAATACAGTAACGCCCAAAAGGCAGTATTTTGTTTCTATATGATGATGCCTATGCAATTTAAATGTCTATTTTAAAGTAATTTAATTGATTTTATTTACTTAAAAGTTCTATTTCACTTAAAGGAAAAAAAAAAAAAAAACCTCCAAAACCCTACCACCAACAGAAAAACCTACAACCACAAGAACTGCTTCTTTAAATTCCATTTACAAAACTCAAAATACATTCCTTATTTTATTAATTAATTAATTAATTTATTTATTTTAAAGACACAGGGTTCTTGTTCTGTTGCCCAGGCTGAAGCACAGTGGTACAATCGTAGCTCACTGCAGCCTCCAACTCCTGGGCTCAACTGATCCTCTCGCCTCAGTCTCTTGAGTAACTAGGACTACAGAAGTGTACCACCATGCCTAATTACCTTAAAAAATTTTTTTCTTTTTTGGCAGAGATGGTATCATACTATGTTGCCTAAGCTGGCCTCAAACTCCTGGTATCAAGCAATTCTCCTGTCTCAGCCTCTCAAAGCACTAGGATTACAAGTACTGTATGAGTCACTGTTCCCAGCCTTGAAATACATTCTTTAAAAACCTCTATTTGCTTTAAGAATTCCATAGGCTGTATATACAGCTGAGTAAAAACTGAAAAATTCAAGCAACATACTGATTAATTTGAAGCACAAACATCTGGTTTGTCAAACTGCAGAGTAAGCTCTCAAATATATGCTCCCTGACTGATGGATTTATTTCACTGAATCAACTCTTTTTAAACTTTTTAAATGAACACAACTAAGTACTGAGACAGCATGTACATAGCACAAGAGTATCACAAATCTAAGGAAGTCACTTTTAAAATGCCAGTTCTTTAAACATCAACATTTAACCTGTAAGAGTTTTAATGCTTTCAGTTTTAATTTTAACCTATTACTTTATACTTTTAGCAACTGTATAGTTCAAACATTTTTACTATGTGGTTTCTGAAATGGTCATAGGAAAACATTTTAAATAGCTTCCTTACCTCAACATCAATATTTTCATTTCTTTGAAACTCTTGAATAGAGAGGTTATCTGGAGGTATGCTAAAAAAAAAAATAAACAAAACACTTGAATTTTAAAGGTAAAATATTCCTTGCAAATACAAAGAAAATAGATAAACAGTATTCAGATGTCAAAAATTATGTCTTCCAACCCAGGTTGGGACATTATTATTTATTTAAAAGAGCAATGTTGTAAATTAAAGTCATTAGTTTAAATGACTAATTACAAACATAATACTCTAAGTACAAAAACACTAGGTCCAATCTTGAACTAAATAAAATCTGTAGAACTAAACTTCTTTCGGTATTATGAATGAAAAAACAACAAAAGGTAAAGATATATCATCTGCAACAGAGCAAAACTTACTATTGTGGTGATAGCTGAATTCACTTATTACGGTGGTGATTTAAGAGAGCCTTAGTTAAGTTGCTAAATTATTTACTCGGAGACAGTCCATTAATCATTAATTTGTAATAAATACAATGGATTAAATATCTTTACAGTAAAGAGAGATAATCTATAAAGAAGAACAGTGATACAGATTTTCTAAAGCAGAAAACTGTTCCAACAAGAACAGAGGAAATCAATAGTTCTGAGAGAACCAAGGTGGATTCCAGACTCTGTGGCTCATAATCAGAGTGAACAGTAAAATGAACATAAAGTTAAAAAACAGTGAGACACTACTATTTAAAAACAGTTGAGAAAAGAATAGTAATAATTGTTACAATAATGACAGCTTAAAAGTTAGGCACTGTACTAAGAGTTTTATTTGTATCAATCTCCCATAGCAATTCCATGTAGTAATTATTATATAATCAACAGAAGAGTAAACTGAACTACTAATATGCCCAAGAACACACTAAGTAAATGACAAGACCACAACCTAAACTTAGATTTATCTGATATTTGAGCCTACATTATTCTCTTTTATATTGTAGATGTAAAAATAGTATTAGAATATTTAGGTTTAATATATACTTTTGAATATTAATACACAATTTTGTTTCTAGGAATATATGGACATCAGACTTTGGTTTCATTGATTTGGACATTTTTCATTCAAAAATATCTACTGACTACCAACTACTTTGCTTTCAGGCATTATATTCTTGGTGTTCAAGATCTAGCTGTGAACAAGATAGACTTGGTCCATTTCTTTTTTTTTTTTTTTTTTTTTTATTGAGACGGAGTTTCGCTCTTGTTACCCAGGCTGGAGTGCAATGGCGCGATCTCGGCTCACCGCAACCTCCGCCTCCTGGGTTCAGGCAATTCTCCTGCCTCAGCCTCCTGAGTAGCTGGGATTACAGGCACATGCCACCATGCCCAGCTAATTTTTTGTATTTTAGTAGAGACGGGGTTTCACCATGTTGACCAGGATGGCCTCGATCTCTTGACCTCGTGATCCACCCGCCTCGGCCTCCCAAAGTGCTGGGATTACAGGCTTGAGCCACCGCGCCCGGCGTGACTTGGTCCATTTCTTACGGAACTTGGATTCTTGTGTCCAAGTCCTAAGCTAACTATAAATTGGTAGTAGGAACTAGAGGAAAAAACTGAGAAATTTACTCAAACCTGAACCAATCATAGGAATTTCACAACCACTGCCATCAAAGCAGCTTCACAGACCATATCTGCATCTCTAGAGATAAAAGTTGTGTTTAATTTTAATTTATAACCAAGAAAGGTAAGGGTTTAGTAATATTAAGATATTATTACTAGTGTGTATATTTCTATATTATTAGTGTGTATATATACAGTATCTATATATTGTGTATATAGTGTGTATAAGATATATACACAGTGTTTATAGTGTGTGCTAGGGTGCATTAGTGTGTATGTTTCAATACACATTAATAATGTTAATACTATTGGGATCATATATCAGAAACACTAAACTGGATTTTTAAAATATATGATGAGGGAATAGAGCAGCATACAAAACTAAAAACTGAATGGGTCACTCCCAATTCCAATGATCCATAAAAATCAGGACATTGTTCAACTGTGCACAGGCCGAGTATCCTGATCCCAGAACTCAAACTAATAGTTATTTAATTTATAACTACCATCATTATTAGAACATATCAAAAACATCGACTGAGCTTTTAAAAATGCTGATTAACAGAATTTACCTATAAATTATAAGGGGCAATGGTCAATACTGCAGGTTACAGATGAGCCATGTAAGATCTTAAATTTCTTAAAAATTTTTATTGCAATATAATTCACATACTATAAAATTCATCCTTTTTTGTTTGAGCTGGAGTCTTTCTCTGACGCCCAGGCTGGAGCGCAGTGGAGTGATCTCTGCTCACTGCCTCCTCCACCTTCCAGGTTCAAGCAATTCTCCTGCCTCAGCCTCCCTAGTAGCTGGGATTAGAGGCATGCACCACACGCCTGGCTCATTTTTGTAGTTTTAGTAGAGATGGGGTTTCACCACGTTGGCCAGGCTGGCCTCAAACTCCTGACCTCGTGATCTGCCTGTCTCAGCCTCCCAAAGTGCTGGGATTACAGGCATGAGCCACCGTGCCTGGCCTAAAATTCACCCTATTAAAATATACAATTTAATGTTCTTTAGTATATTAATAAAGCTGTACAACCATCACCATTTCTAATTCCAAAACATTTTGATCACCTCCCAAAAAAGCTCTGTACCCATTAGTAGTCACCCCCCTTAACTCCCTTTCCCCCACTCCTGGGAACCATGAATCTACTTTGTCTCTATCCATCTGTTACTTTGGATATATCCCATAAACAAGATCATACAATACATGGCCTTTTGTGTCTAGTTTCTTCTACTTAGCATTATGTTTCAAATGTTTATCCATGTTAGAGCACGCATTAGCACTTCATTCTTTTTATCGCTGAATAATAGTCTACTTTATGAATATACCACATTCGATTTATCTAGACATCAGTTGATAAACATTTGAGTTATTTTCACTTTTTGCTACTATGAATAAACACTGCTATGAACATTAGTGTAAAAGTTTTTGTGTGAATATGTGTTTTCAATTCTTTTGCACAGTACTTTGTGATTTTTAATGTAAGGTCCACAGATCATTAATTGTATAACTTCCCACTGGTCCACTGTATCTCCTTTGATAACCACTATGTTTTGGTACTCAAAGTTGGCTGAATTAATTTCTAAAAGACTTCAAGTGTCTACCAAATTGCAGTCTTTATGTTTTTCAACTTTGTATTTTTCTTTCTCTTAAACTATTTACTTTTAATAGCCCTCAATGATATGCAAAGGCTTTCTTTTCTTCTAGTTGATTTTATTTGTATTTTCTTTGTTACTGTATTCCCTTGCCAAAGCATCTTGCAGATCAAAAAGGTTGGGGAATAATACAGAGAGAGACATGTTTATTCTTTTTTTTTTTTTTTTGAGACGGAGTTTCGCTCTTGTTACCCAGGCTGGAGTGCAATGGCGCGATCTCGGCTCACCGCAAACCTCCGCCTCCTGGGTTCAGGCAATTCTCCCGCCTCAGCCTCCTGAGTAGCTGGGATTACAGGCACGTGCCACCATGCCCAGCTAATTTTTTTGTATTTTTAGTAGAGACGGGGTTTCACCATGTTGACCAGGATGGTCTCGATCTCTTGACCTCGTGATCCACCCGCCTCGGCCTCCCAAAGTGCTGGGATTACAGGCTTGAGCCACCGCGCCCGGCTATTCTTAAGAGTCTTAGAGTATGTATTAATTAGGTTAAAGGATTTATAAAGGTACCAATATAAAAAATAGTCAAATATTAAGTCTTATTTAAATTCAGTAAGTCTTGCTATTCCAATCAACATTCCAAAACAGTCTTTCTACTGTTCAAATACTACTGATAAACTTCAGCTACAGAACATAGTCTATATGCGGCATTAAGTTTAAAATCTCAAAGCTTATGACCTCCAAAGTTATCAATTATTTAGAAAACAACAACAAAGAGAAAAAAACCTTCTCATGAAACTGTACAAATGTGCATGGTTTTTAACTTCTCTTAACACTGCATTTTTAGCACCAACTGACCAATAAAAGCTTTCGATTTGAGCATTAAAGCATTTTTGATCTATGAAACAAAAACTAAACTGGCTTTATACAATATAAACTATAAGTTAAAAAGACTGATTAAACATTAAGTCAAAATACAGAAAATAATCATGGACCTTTACAATTACTTCAACAAATAACTTTTCATCTTTTTTTGAGATAGGGTCTTGCCCTATCACCCAAGCTAAAGTGCAGTGGCACAATCACAAGTCACTGTAATCTCAATCTCCCAGGCTCAAGCGATCATCCTACCTCAGGCTACAAAGTAGCTGGGACTACAGGCACACACCACCACACTTAGCTAATTAAAAAATTTTTTTTGGAGAGGCAGAGTCTCACTACGTTGCCTAGGCTGGTCTCCAACTCCTGGGCCCAAACAATTCTCCCAATTTGGCCTCCCAAAGTGCTGGGATTACAGGTATGAGCCACTCTACCTGGCCTTCTTTTGTCTTTCAAATAAATAATGCCTAGTGATGGGAAAGGACCAGCTCACGATCAACAGAAAGTAGACAGCAAGTGAGGACCAGGTCACAGGTCTCCTGACTCTCAATCTAGGGTGCTCACCGACTACTCCATTGAATAGAAAGCTTAAGTCTGTAACTAGAATAACCGTAACTTAGAATACTGATACCGTGCTACTTGAGAGGTGAATTTAGAATCTTTATTATTTTTTAGCCATTAAAAGTAACTCCAAGCCTGGGTAACATGGTGAAATACCATCTCTACAAAAAAATACAAAAATTAGCTGGGTGTGGTAGATGCACACATGTAGTCCAAGCTACAAGGGAGGCTGAGGTGGGAGAATCACTTGACCCCAGCAGGTCGAGGCTGCAGTGAGCCATGAACATGCGACTTCACTCCAGCCTGGGTGACAGAAAGAGACACTGTCTCAAAAAAATCAAAAACAAACAAAAACCTCCACATGTAGAGATAAATTTCCAAATCTCGGTTATTTAGAGTTTTGGTCTTTAGAATTTTGGTTTAAAATATAGCTGTGTCATTGGAAATGATACGGATAATGTCACTTTTTCTAAAAGAAAGAAAAAACATTAATGACAATAATAGTGGTAACAAGCATTTTTAAAGTATTTACATGCCAGGTACTATTCTAAGCATTCACTTATTTTAAGTGATTTAATCCTCACAATAACCCTATAAATTAGGGAGATTATTGACATTTAAAAGATGAGGAAAAATGAGTCACTGAAAGATTTAATAACTTGTCGAAAAAGTTGTATAAAGCAGTACTAACTGCGATCTGAATCCACGTAGTCTGGTTACCAAGCCAATGCTCTTATCCACTATGTCAGCCACTTCTTATGTAATAATGTATTTTTCAACACACCAAACATATTCAAATCTTTAACGTAAGTAGAGCCATAATCAGGCAAAATATTTTAAATGAAATTATACTACAACTGCATTGATACAAAATTATGTAAAATACTATTATTTGGCCTTTGGTTCCACTTTTCTGTATTAAACTCTTCAGAAAACAGAATTTAATAAAATAAGAATAAAGTCCAGAAAATGAAGAATATTTAATAAACTCAAAAATAAGATGGCAGAAAAACTGTCTCAAGTAAAACAAAAACAAACAAAAATCTCCAAATTTAGAGCTAAATTTTTACATGAAATTATATTACAACTACATTGATACAAAATTATATAAAATAGTATTTTACATAGAAAAAAATTTTTTTATAGACAGAATCTTGCTATGTTGCTCAGGCTGGATTTGAACTCCTGGGCTTGAGCAATCCTCCCACCTCAGTCTCCCAAGTCGCTGGGATTACAGGTGTGTGTCATCGCACCTGGCTAGGGAAAGAAATACTTAAAGAAGTTTCACTCACTGTTAAAAAAAAAAAACAAAACTGATCTGAAAGCTTATTCAATAGAAAAGAAAAGGAAAAATTTAAATTTCTCAACCTGTGTGCTTGATATAAATTAACAGTGACTCAGGATCTTACATCGAAGGAACTCAAATTTTCAGAGTTATTTTAAAGATGAAAAGATAATTTGTTTGAATATAGTTTATGAGTGCCTATCATTTTTCCTTCAAAAATAGAGCATGCTTACATTGTTATCAATAACATTTCTAGAGTGAAAAATATATAAAAATACAAAACAAAGTGTGGCCACCTTCAAGACAGAAATTAAGATCACCTGTTATTATTTTAAATTCTGAAATATAAAACAAGCTTTTGTAGGGGAAATGCAAGTTAATCTTCTACACCCTAGAAATTTTCTTTACTGAATAACTAAACCATATCAGAATAGTACACAAATTTTTTTTCAGTTAATTCATTCTGTTGTGGACTCATTTAATCATTATCAATATGTCAATGTAGTTTTTTTCTTCAAGTACATCAAATCTGTAACTTCAGTGGTTTCCAACTAATAATGTTAAACAGTATTTTAGCAGTACATGGTATCATTTTACAATACCAAAAAATGATTGATAGATAAAAACATTTTAAAAATTGGCTAGGTGTAGTGGCTGCCTGTAATCCCAGCACTTTGGGAGGCCAAAGTGGGAGGATCACTTGAGCCCAGAAGTTCAAGACACCTAGGCAACACGTGAGACTCTCCATCTCTACAAAAAGTTTAAAAATCAGCCAGGTGTGCTGGCATGCACTTGTAGCCCCAGCTACTCAGGAGGTTGCGGTAAAAGGATTGCTTGAGCCTGGGAGGTCGAGGCTACAGTGAGTTGTGATCACAATGCTCCGCTGGTGTCTGGGCAACAGAGCGAGACTGTCTCAGAAAAGAATTTCACTACAGTAGCACTAAGGATAATTACTTGTGCTAGAAGGATTAAAGACTGCCTGGCTATCACATATATTACAGACAAGTCCACACTCAGTAAAAGGGCACGCTTTACATCTGTCCTGCCCAACACAATTTTCAGTGACGAAAAGTCCAATAATCTGCCCTACCCAGTGTGGCAGCTGCTAGTCACCCGTGGCAATAAGTACTTAAAATATGGCTAGAGTGACTGAAAAAAATTTTAATTTTATTTACATTGTGGTTTTAAGTAGTCATTTGTAACTAGTGATGGCTACCGTACTGAATAGCACGGCTCTCCTAGACAGACCTCAGCAAATTCTTCATTCAAAAATGTAGTCTGTGTTCTAATCATCCTACTGTAGTTCAGTGAGGGGTCAAAATAGCATCCTAAATAAAAGCTTTAAATTAGATATCACACAATAAAAATTCTGTTATTCCTTGACAAATCTAAACATCTTGAAGAACTAATCAGTAATTATACATTGCCACTCATCGTATTTATTCTGGTAATACACTGATTTTCTAAAATGGTTTTTCTCTTGAAATGCCCAATGGGCACCAAATTGAAAGATGAATCTTCTTAGTTTTATTAAGTTAAAATTCTTAAGTATGACACATTCATATTGTTTTATATACAATATTCTTATCTTATAACCAAAAACAATACAAAAAGCAAAAATCTCCATTGTTCATGAATAATGTACCCAGTGGATAAATGCCTATGTTTTTAATACAATCTAGCAACCTTAATAATCAATTACTTTGTTAAATAAAGATAAAAACTGTTTTTAGAGCAAGTGAAGATATAATGCGCCACTTCTTGAAAGATTGTCTTAATTTTAAAAATGAATGAGCTGACCTTTTAGTAAAGAGAAAATCTTCAAAAGTATTCGCTAGTTCTGGCCACATACTGTCAAATTTTCCAGAAGAAGCATGCTGCCGGGCAACAGGTAGCCCAATAGAAAGAACCTTGAGGAGAGAGGATACTGCTAGTTTCCATGTGCTTTCAGAAGGGCAGGAATACTTCAAACTGAGAGGAACCCTAAGAGTCTGCAAATAAGAACAGTTTAATGTAAGTATTAATTAAAATATACACACACAATTTTAATTACTTAAGAAAAACTACAGCAGAGAAAAAAATAGCATAGGTATTTTCATTTTTAAAAGGATGATATTTTTCAAAAAAATTAGCTGGGCATGGTGGCACACACCTATAGTCCTAGCTACTCCAGAGGCCAAGGTAGGAGAATGGCTTGAACCCAGGAGGTGGAGACTGCGGTGAGCCGAGATCGCGCCACTGGGCGAGAGTGCAAGACTCCAATTCAAAAAAAAAAAGGGGATGGTATTTTCATTTAAAAAAGGCTATTATTTCCCAGAAAGGCCAATTCTCTGACATGGTCTTTAAATACTACCTGGAAAGATATACTTTTAAATCCTGTCTCTATCTTATAAACAATTAGTCTAAAAAACTAACATTTTTGAACTTCGGTTTTTCATCATTAATAATAGGGATATTATCTGAAAAGTTAAGAGTAGGAAACACAATCCTGTAGCTTTTCTTAACCTGATGTTATGGAATCATAAATTCTGCCATAGTTCTCTCAGCAAAAAGTAATTTGGCTGATGTGGATATACCATCTATAAAGGGTAATGTTGCTTATACAGTCATCTGCCACATATATAGGTTAGACCATATAGCATAGATGCGAAGTAGGCTATACCACCTAGGTTTGTGTAAGTACACTATAACTGATGTTCAGACAACAGTGAAATGGCCTAACGATGCATCTCTCAGAATGTATCTCTGTACTTAAGCAATGCACGACTGAATTTTCCCACTAATGGCGAGGGAACAGTAAATACAACATAAAAGGTCAATCCTTTGAAGTTGTATGTTCTATCTGTAAAATTAGTTGAGTTTTATATCCAACTCTAATATTTTTGTGTACTTTTTTCCTTCTCCAAATATTTCAGTAAATCTGGTAGTTTAAGATTTGACCACTGAGGGTACAGCAGTAGAGCATTTGAGTTATGTACAGTGACTAGACGTATAGTGACTTATCTTTTTAAGTGATCAACTTTTGGGACAGGTGGCTTTTATTTATTAAAAGAACTAATTTGGATCTTCAGAATAGATTTCTCTGATCACAGTTCTATCTGGCAATTAGAACACGAGAT
Organism: Sapajus apella; assembly: GCF_009761245.1. NCBI lineage: Eukaryota > Metazoa > Chordata > Mammalia > Primates > Cebidae > Sapajus > Sapajus apella. The sequence goes on from NW_022436942.1 coordinate 14,170,822, forward strand.
TGACCGAAACATCATAGCAAGCTTAACACAGAGCACCATCAACAAACAGTTTTGGCATACTGTCAGGCAATTTGCATTAGAGCAAAAATTCTGGTCTAAGAAAGTGTAGAAAAGATAAATTACCATATTTCAAGGATATAAAACCAAGCATCATCACCTTCCACACAAATTATTACAGAATATTCACACATTATACAAATTAACCATTACATAGTAGCATGAAATGGGCCTTCATTAACAGATAATGAACACACCCAGAATCTATTTATCCCCTTCCCCTCCTTCCACCTCCATACAATCCATGTGCTTTGGGAAGAACTGTCCCTACTTATAGTTGGGGAAGTCAGGCAAAGAGATGACAGAGCTGATCAAGCCAATGAATCCACTCCGTTTCCCTGGCCATAATCATTGGCTTAAGAGTGGGTATGGGACCTAAGCTGGTCCATTAAAAATTAATTTTAGGAACTTAAGAAGAATAGAAGTGTGTGAATGTGTGTGAGCATGAACATACACACTCTCTGTCTCTCTCTCTTTCTCCCTATCGGACACATAATCCTATTACTGGCCTACAGCTGCAAAGAAAAAATGATATGGTCAATTCTTAGCAGAACATTCTAGAGAAAAAAAAATGTGGTTTTTGATAATACTGCTGAACCACTGGATCAACAAATCGAAGCCCTTCCTCTATCTTTGAATTTTCCAAGTAAGCATGCCAAAAAATTCCCTTTATTGTTAAAGCTAGTCAGAGCCTGAGTGTATGTCATTTGCAACCAAAAGAATACTAAGTGATACATGGGCCATTCTGAGTTCACATTTTATAACTCAAGCTAAGATAAAAGAAAAGTATGGTGTATTACTGTAATTGATATTTTACTAAAATCAAGAAAACATTCAGCACAGCAGATTCATTCAATTTATACATTTTATTTTTTAAAATGTTTACAAAACTAAACAGAAAGTGGTATATAGAATGTGCTCAGTGATTGTCTGTGACCACAAAGTTTACAATTTTGGAGAAAGAGCCTTGTCCAATCAACCACAAAACAATGCGGTAAGTGGTACCAACAAAATGGGATTATAGAAAAGAGATCATTTAACTCTTTTAAAAATACAAACTGAGTGGCTGGACATGGTGGCTCATGCCTTTAATTCCAGCACTTTGGGAGGCTGAGGTGGATGGCTCACTTGAGGTCAGAAGTTCAAGACCAGCCTGGCCAACATGGTGAAACCCCATCTCTACTAAAAATACAAAAATTAGCCAGGCGTGGTGGTGTGCACCTATAGTCCCAGCTACTCAGGAGGCTGAGGTGGAAGAATTGCTTGAACCCGGGAGGCAGAGACTTCAGTGACATATGTTTTATGTTATATATATATATATAAACTGAGCCAGGCACAGTGGCTCACACTTAAAATCTCAGTGCTTTGGGAGAAAGAGGTTAGAGGACCGCCTGAGGCCAGGATTTTGAGACCAGCCTGGGCAACACGGCAAGATCCAGTCTCTACAAAAAATTTAAAAATCAGCTGGAGGTGGTGGTGGTGTCCACCTGTAGTCTCAGCTACTTGGGAGGCTGAGGCAGGAAGATCACATGGGATCAGGAGCTCAAGGGTGCAGTAAGCTATAGCTATGCCACTCCACTCCTGCCTGGGTGATAGAGTAAAACTCTGTCTCTAAAAATATACAAACTGATTCATATCACTCTTTGGTATTCAATCCTTCAATGGTTAAAGAATAAAGTCTGATCTTATGACAGCTTAAAAGACCGACAGTTATCTTGTCAGACATATCCCACGTCCTGAACTGAATTTCTCAACATTTCTTAAATATACACCATGATCTTTTACACTGCTTAATTTACCTATAACACCTGCCTCCTCCTTTTTAATCTAACTCTTAACTCCTTCAAGTGTCCTCTCTATTAATTCTTGCCCAAATCCCATCAGCAGTTTAGTTAGTTTTTTGTCTTTCAGAGGAACTCCATTTTTATTCAGCACTGACTACTTGGCAAGCATCATTAAATGCCATACCTCAATGGATTCTCTTAATATAGTTAAGACATAAAAGTAGTGTTGGTATTATTCTTTACAGATGAGAAACATGCTCACATAGGTCAATTTGCCAAAAGTCATAAAACAGTAAGCCAATAGTGGACTATTTGAAGTCGTTCAGGCTACCTGAATGTAAAGCCTCCACTATGGTCTTTAATTAGCACTTAACATACTGTATTATTACTTGTTTGCCTTTCTTTATTTTCTATATTGATTATTAAATGTAAGAATCATTTTATTCATTTTAAAAGTACTAGTGACTTGTAGAAAAATGCTTTAAAAACACGCTCAATAAATGAAGAGAGGGGATGGTTTTGGTGAGGTAAGCAGCGAGGAGAGAAAAGTATCATAAAAGTCAAGGGAAGAAAGAGCTTTTAGAAGGCTCAGCTTTCAGAAGGCCAGTACCATACTATAGGGAAGATAAATCACTAGAAAAGGACTTAGGATGTGAAGATTTGGTCTTTTGTAACTTTGAGAAAGCAGTTTCTATAGAGCAATATGGATGTAAGCCAACACACAACAGGCGAAGAGTGAGTGGTGACTAGGTGAAGGCCACAAACTGGTTAAGGGATATGGGAATAAAGGAAAGCTGAAAGAGGATGACAATTTGAGTAGGAAGTACAGTTGAGAGAAAATTCTTATAGTATCAAAGGCTTAATAATCCTTGTATAAGATGCTGAAAGAAAAATGAAAAAAATCACCAATGAAGAAAGGTGGGAACAGATGAGTCTTGAGAGAAGACAGCTCAAGTTGGTCTGGTATTTATACAGTCAATATAAGGTATATCCACATGGTAGAGGAAGAACAAGGTTTAGGGTTAGTTCTTCAAAACAGAGGGGGAAAACAAGAAATAAGCCTTAGAGGAATGGAACAAAATCAACAAGAACTTTTTATACGGCTGTCCATACAGTAAAAAAGTGGCTTTAAAAAACTCAGCATGCATGTTCAGTTAAGTATATGGGCTGCATTGTTAATTTCTCCCTAAATGCTCACCAGCCGTGAAGCTTGAGAAATTCTGTCCTAAGAAACAGGATCCTCATTGTCTTATGTGGCAAAATGTAAGAACTCTAACATATTTAATGCACATATATGTTAAAATATTTTTCAATAAAAACAACTTCTCATACTTTAGAAAAATGGTTTGCTAAATACAATTCCTGAATATTGGAGAAAAGTCATTATAAATAAAAACACAAATTATATTTTCCATTTATCCCAATATAATAATATATTACCTAAGGAATAATTTCAATAATGTCCTCATCATCTAATGAAAGTGTAGAAATGAAAAAAAGATACCTTAATAATATTCTGGAGCACTTTCTCATTCACCACTGCTTTGTGACACGCTGTTTTTTGGTATAAATCCACAACTACTTCTAAAGACCTTTCAGCAAATGGCACATAATTCAAGGCTACCCATTCCGCCTAGAAAGTAATATTTTCACACACAGTTAAAAATAAACGGGATTAATTTAACCATATTGTTTTCAAAGGGAAAGCATATTTGTCTTAAAGTTCAGATCTTGCTTTTAGGTCAGATTATATTACATGCACAGTTTTCAAAGAGATATGAACTTCATGAAAAAAATAATTTTCAGCCAGGCAAAAATTAAAACTATTGGAAAAAGCACACAGAGCATTCTACCAAGAACCGGGAAAGATGTAATTTATTTGTTGCCAATAGGTTAGGACAATTTTAGGAAATTTAACTCACCGGTGCAAATAGTTGGATCTATTGTGATTCCATTGTGTTGCAAGACAAATAGAATGAGAAAAGTTAATACATATTAAAACTACTTTCGGACGATATAAAATTATAATTTTTATGTTGAGTGAGCGAAATCAGCATGTGCATGCATTCAGAAATGTACTTTTCCCCTAAGCCAAAGATAAAATCTGCCAACTATGGCTATAAAAATATTTTATGTAAAATCCAACTAAATTTCACACCAGTAGTGTACAACTTCTTATTCAGTACAAATAGTTTCTTCATCTTGCATGGCAGGTATCTATTTTAAGTAAGATTAGACTTAGGGATTTAGAAGCTGTTTCGTATTAGAATGGGGCAACCAAGAAAGAGGTACAAAAGAACTTAAAATTTTTCAAGAAAGATGTACTGTAGAGTAATATAAAAGGCCAAACTTTCTGAAGAACTAGTTGGAAGAGGAAAGTCATAAACGAGGAGAAAAAGAACATAGAACTGGTTTCCCAAACAGTATTTCTATTAAGCTTATACTGTTAGCAGACATCTGTAAGTGTATTTGTGAGTGAAAAGTATCTTTTTCTGAGATAATGAAAGTCCATCTTAAGTGGAACTGTATTTATAAGCCATGAAATCTTACAAAGTAAATAAAATTTACAGTAAATTACCTGATTATATTTTGCATTTGCAATGTGCTTTGTTTCCAGCTGTCCATACTGTGGAGGTTTACAGGAAAATTCTACAAATGCCAACAACTGGTCAAATATAGCTGGATACATTATCTGCATGTTTTCTGGTCCTACACAAATGGCCTATAACAGCAAAATATGAACATTTTCAAAATGCATAATTTTGAACCCACAATTTTTTAACAACAAACTCCATCTAAGAAAAAAGTTTTTATGGGTTTTTCTTCAGTATTCTTAAGTTCTTTACTGTATATATATTTAACTAAAGAATCTTAAAAACTGTCTTATTTTCTGTATTATACCATCTTTTCTAAGCCCTGCAGGACACAAACTATTTTAAACTGTTATAGAATAATGTATAGGCTGAAACTGTTAATCAGCTAAAAAAAAAATGTTCTTTTTTTAAAGTGTAATTTATTTCTTAACAGAATAGAAAAAGAGCAAACAAAGTGAAGTCCCAGGCAGTCTTCAGGTTCTACAATCTGATCATTTGTTCAGTGATACAGACACTAGGCCATTAAGGATGTGTGACTGACCATGATGGCACTGACTTCAAATTTAGTGATATCAGTTCAATGAAATGACATCTGATTTCTGCACCATGGCTGGTCCACCAACTTTAACAAATAAACATGTTTGTTACAGTTGGGAACATAAGTCATCTATGAATATTTGTTTCTTAAAAAAAAAAAAGTATGGATTAATTTTTAACAGGGCTGTGTATATTTAATGTGAAAGGTATGTAAATATATAGATTTGATTCAAAAAAATTAAAATGTTAATATAAGAAAATAATATTTTAGTAAATTGTAACTAGTGTCTCCAGATTTCTTCAAATAATTTGATAGGAAGAAAGAATAAAATACATCTCATGACACTATAGACTTTAATTATTCAAATGTGTTGAAAATACTTAAATCTTTTGGGTTTTTTTTTCTAGCCACAAATTTTTTATTTTCATATTTTCTTAAGTCTTCATTTCTCTCTGTGAGAAAAATATTAATATTATTTATGAAGTGTCTAAAATATACTTGTGCTTTATAAGACAAAAAGCATGATCACTTTATGCCCGAGACTGTAGGTACTCTTAAAATACTAAACCAAAATTCAAAGCATTTAACATTTTTAAAAAATTTCTTTAAAAATATGTACAAAACTTATTTTATGCACTCCAGGGCCTTTAAATTATCAGATAATACATGAGTTTTATTTTCCCTTAGAGGGGATGTAACCATTTAGCTATAATGAAAGTTTTAGCTAAAACTGCACTGACATAGAAAACAGATATGCAAGTGCTGCCCATACCTAAGTTTGACTGTTGTATAATTATAATGTAAGAAAGTAGTATAAAGACATCTAATACCATGTCTCAGTATTTTTTTTCTCAAAAATAATGAAGATTTGAATAGTAAAATTTATACAGTCTAAAAATTCTCTTTGCTGACTACTTATCGTTCTACTTTCTTCTTCATTAGCCTCTTGCTGGGTCTTAACTCTTAGAAGTAAACAAGTAGTAATTATTGTGGAAAAAGAGACTGAATTACTCTAAGTGCATTCTTTTATATTAAATGACTAACAACCAAAGAAGCACATGTGGGTACCTGAGAAAACTAAGTATTACAATTTCTTTGTAAGTATGTTAACACAAATTAATGACTTTGGTTATACATTTTGATTTTCAATCATCCTTTATAAAAAGAAAATATACTAATAGTGTTATAGTTGATTTAAAGAGCAATTTTGGGACTTTAAAATGCATGATTTTGAACCCACAATTTTTTTTCCCCATTTATTTATTTTATTGCATTTTAGGTTTTGGGGTACATATGAAGAACATGCAAAATTGTTGCATAGATACACACGTGGCAGTGTGATTTGCTGCCTTCCTCCCCATCACCTACATCTGGCATTTCTCCCCTTGCTATCTCTCCCCAGCTCCCCACCTCCCACCGACCATCCCCTATTTCCCCCCACCTGACCCCAGTGTGTAGCGCGCCCCTCCCTGTGTTCATGTGTTCTCATTGTTCAACACCGCCTATGAGTGAGGAACCCACAATTTTTTAACAAACTCCATCTAAGAAAAAGCTTTTATGGGTTTTTCTTCAGTATTCTTAAGTTTGAATATCAGAAAAATCTATAGAATAAACCTGATAACAAATTTTAGTTCAAAAGCTAAGAATCAATAAGCAATCTGGACATTTCCTATTAGTCCTTGAAAGCTGTGTATGTGAAGGCAAGAAAAAATACTGAATATCTAATTTCTTATATTGTTTAAAGTTTCACTTATTAACTCATTTAATAATAATCCATTCAGTGCCTGGCACATACTAAGACTTTGCTAGAGAACTCAGAGATGAAAATAACAACAGCTAACATTTACTGGACGTTTAACTCATGCCCGGCACTAAGGGCCTTAAAACTATCCCACTTAAGCAAAAAGTTGTAGATTTATTATTTTTACTTTATAGATGAGGAAGCTGAAGTATAGAAAGATTAAGAAACTTGCTCATGTTACTCAGAAGACAGGGCTTTGTTACACACTCCAAGGGCATCATTCACATACAGTGTGAAGCTGTCTCCTGGAGAGCAACTTGGGCAGCCCTGGTGATGAATGCAGATACAGTTTCCAGCCACCTGACTAAGAAGTTTAGCAGTAAATAAGATAGATGCAATTTCCTGACCTCAGGACTTACAGTATAGCACACACAAAAGGCAGATAATGAAACTCCCAGCTCCTCTACGCATGCTAAAATAACTTGGCAATAAATAAATAAATTAGCACATTAACTACGTCAACTTGGCTGGGAACTGGTGATTTGAGAACAAAGAGAAGACTGAGAACTTGAAGTCCTAAACAATAAAAAAAGCACTGAGGAAGACAACATAAATGCTCCTCTTTAGAAAGAATACATAATATCAGAAATCAGTTTTTCTCTTAGGAAAGAAAACAGCTTTTAACCAACAGAATGTTTTGCTGGATAACAGTTTAAGGATAAGGTCCAAAAGCAAGTAAATTTGGCTTGTGCAAAAATGTTGTGACACCTGTGGAAGAAAAGATAAAAACACTCTGATAATAAAATATATATTTTTCTGTTAGGAGATACTAGAGATCCATTAAAAATCTCACATTCAAGATCTATGAAACATCATTTAGGTGATCATACAATACAACAATGGCTAGTGTGAACATTAATAATTTTAAAATAATATAAACAACAATAACCCTTCCTAAGTTTCAAACTGAAGGTATATTTTGTTTTCAAAGCTATTAAAAGCTCAGAACAAATTACTAGTAGTTGGGATAAATGATTCTACTTTTTTTCTCACAGCTAAAGCAGAATTTTTTAAAAATAAAATTTATACTTTGTTTCTGAAAACAAAACAAAACAAAAACGTTGTTTCTTGTTTATCCTATACACATATATAAAAACCTGAATCAATGATCTGAATGAGAGTACCAGATTACAGGCATCTCAAAAGGCCTATGTCTTATCTTCTTTTCTGATAACTCTTCCATCCCCTGCAGTCTATAAGCAACTTATCTGCATGTCCAAGGGACAGGGGGGAGTAATTATTGACAGGCTACTTTTCTCTCTTCTTTCCTACTGAAAATAAAAATGGATATTTTAATTGTAGAAAACCAATACCCCTACACTGAATTTTTTTAAATGCCAGGCTCTCATAAATTTTTAGTTTCTTCACATTTCCTGTACAACGCAACTAGGGTTAAACAGATTAAGAATTGCTGCTCAGCTAAACTTCTTCCAGAAGTAATTAAGAGGTATCATGGTATAGTAGAAATATCACCATTCTCACTGTGAAAATTTTTATCATTTCAGTTTGGTAGCATGTAATCGGTTAATCAGAAATTTAATTTACACTATACAAATGGTTACTGACAACATGTGTGATCAGAATCTAGATCTACTCCAATCTTACTAGAATGTCTTCACTTTCCTGGACAGGCTGGTTACACAGTTGGCATTTTTTGGCTTAGCATTTTGATGGCTGTAAATTGTGCTACCAATTTTTCTTGATAGTCTAAAAAACACTTTGAATTTGATCCAGTCTTGCTTGCTAATCTGAATTTGCTCAGTAATTTTAGATGTTTGTCTGAAAACTTTTTTTGGTAATAACAAAATACACACAGTAAAAATAAATCTCTTTAAAAACTGGGGAAAAATACTTTTTATAAATATATTCTTTTTTAATGTAGGCTTTCAATAATTTCAGCGCTAAATTTAAGCACAGATGAAAAAATTAATGTAATCCCATTGCTTATTAATTTTCTAATCATAAAAGTACTTTACTAAAACATTTATTCCAAATATTATATCCTCTTTTGAAGACTTGCATAGGCAAACCAAAAATCCTGTTCAAGTGAAACATGAGGATGCAGGTAGCTTCTTTAAGATTCAAAATATACATGAATTACCTTTCAAAATATAGCAGAAAACCACAAGTTTTCAAAATACCTAGATCATGACAACCCTCAATTTATCCCAATGTATACATATACAACAATCTTGATTATCTAAAATGTATCCCCCCGAATATATAGCAAAATAAAAAAAATTCAGAGAACTATATGCATTATTACTTAGCCACTAAAATTATATTACCTTTTGGAGAACATCTAAAGCTGTAAGTACAGCTTCCTGTAAACTTGTCAAAACTGCTTCGGTATAAGATGGAAGAATAAAAGGGGATGCATCTGAACTTATCGGGACTGAAACAGCACTGTGCAATATGACTCCCAACTTTTGCAAGTCATCCATGTTGAAACCAGTTTTTATGTGTTGGTAGAGAGCTGGAAATATCTGAATTAAAGCTGTAAGAAAAGGCTGGCTAGGAATAAAAGTTAGTTTATCAAAAGTAATAGGAGGCTTAGTACTTTCAGATCCAATTCGATACCAGGTATTCCACGCAGCCCACCATAGATTCAAATCTTCAAGCTCATCAGTAACAATGGGTGGCTCAGAGCTACTATATCTTCCAAGTCTTTCTCCAATGGAATCTGTTCTTACAAATGGCCTGCTCATGCCAGGGCCTGATATGGGCCCTATAAGAACAGGCACAGGTACATTAACTACAGGTGGTGTCTCAGGCTTATCCAAGTCTCTGGCAGGAGACACAATCTGTAAAATTTCCTGGAAGCTTTTCAGAGCAGCCAGAGACACTTCATTGTTTTTGCTGAGTGCTGCTGATTGTATATGGTCAAGAAGAACATCCCAAGCTCTTGAAAAATCTCCTATATTAGGAAGAGAAAAAAAAATATTATCATAAAAGTGATCAAATTTTCTCTTAATATTAGACACTTGAAAGCATATTTGCTTAATTTTTCGGCTTAAAATCCCACAGAACTGGAAAATATATGACTAAGTACTAAGGTACTAACAATGGGAATTAAAATTATCACAACCGAGAAATGTAGCAAAAAAATTGCTTCAGATATAGGCAAAGGGCAGCAAGAAGAGGACGACGGATGTGTCAAATAATGTTTCAATCTTAAAAACAAAACAGGTAGCTGATGGGTACATTAAAATCTCAGATTTCACCACTATACAATTCATCGATGTAACCAAAAACCACTTGTACCCCGAAAGCTATTAAAATAAAAAAAAAAATTTTAACCCAAAAATATGTATGTACTTATACATATTTATACCATTTCCTAGTACTTCTGCCTAAGTAGAATAGAAAAATAAATCAATGAGATTGAAACAAAAGCATTTCAGTAATATCTTCAGTCTATCTATCTACCTTTATTAGTGATTAAGTAAGATATTCTCATTCTTAATCAAATAATCATTGGGAAAGTTGTAACTTAGGATAGTATAACACATGTTTTATTATTGGTCTAAATATTTAAGATATTAAATATCTTACATTCCATAAATCTTAAATTTATACTTTAGTTTTCATATTTAAATGATTTTAAAGCTGCAGAACTTTTTCTTTCTTTCTTTTTTAAAGAGATGGTATCTCACTCTGTTACCCAGGCTGGAGTGTCGTATGGTATGATTATGGCTCACTGGGCTCCCACCTCAGCCTACCAAGTGGCTGGGACCACAGTAACATGCCACCATGCCTGGCTAATTTATTTTTTAATTATTTTTTGTAGAGATGGGGTCTCTCTATGATGTCCAGTCTGGTCTTGAACTCCTGGGCTCAACCAATCCTCCCATCTCAGCTTCCCGAGCAGCTGGGACTACAGATGCACATCACCATGTGTGGCTTATTTTTGTATTTTTTTGTAGAAACAGGGTTTTACCATTTTGCCCAGGCTGGGCTCAAGCAATCCTCCTGCCTTGGCCTTCCAAAGGGCTGGCTGGGATTACAGCCGTGAGCTACCACGTCTGGCCAGATCGTTCTCCTACAGCAAACAACCCTAATGGCTTCATTAATAACATGGATTATTATCTACATACTTGCATTAAAATGATGTAAAAAATTAGGAAAATTGATATTTTCCAAAGCAGTATAACATAAGCAGGCTATGAAACATGTAAAATAAATAATCAAGGTTTAAGGACTTTCATTTTGCAAGGCTATAAATGACTAGTTTTTTTTTGTTTTTTTTTTTAAAAAAAGGGACAAACCCAAATACCTGAGAAAGCAGTCAGTTAATAAAAAAGCTTGAAGTAGGTCTGCTATAAAACAATAGGTACTACCTGCCTACTCTGGACAAACTGTAACACCTGCCTAGTTATATGCATCTCCCCCACCATATTATTTTTATTAAAAATTGAGGGCTGGTCGCAGTGGCTCACGTCTGTAATCCCTGCACCTTGGGAGTCCAAGGCATGTGGATCACCTGAGGTCAGGAATTCTAGACCAGCCTGGTCAACATGATGAAGCCTGTCTCTATTAAAAATACAAAAACTTAGCTGGGCATCGTGGTGGCACCTGTAATCCCAGCTACTCAGGAGGCTGAACCAGGAGAACTGCTTGAACCTGGGAGGCAGAGGTTGCGGTGAGCTGAGATAGCACCACTGCACTCCAGCCTGGGCAACAAAAGCAAAACTCTGTCTCAAAAAAAAAAATTGAGGTAAAATTTACATAAAATAAAAAACACAGAATTTTAAGTAAACTGTTCAAAGAGTTTTGACAAATTACATTTTAAAACTATCTAATGGTTAAAACACTTCTGCCTGTTGCCATCACAGTTTACAAGTCTCATGTATCATTATATTTGCCTATCAGAATGGTGACCTAATATCAGACTTAGAATATCCTGTGCCATTTAGGGAGAAAAACCTCTGCAATTCCTCTATTAACGTATTTTATGTCAGAGCAGGAGTCTTCCTTAAAAGAGTAGATATAATTATATATTGCATGTGGTTATGTTAAAAATATAAAACTTATTCTAAAATAACAAATATTTCTTAGTCAAGTTATAAAAAAATGATTAAAGACATTAACTATCCTACATCTTCATTTTTAAAAATCTCAATCTATTAGTTCTTAGCTTTTAAGATAAATATCATGAAGGTACTAAAAACGATGCTTATTTTGTTAAAACTTTGCAAATGTACAATGAAAATTTGTGCATTTCACTGTATGTAAATTTTACATGAGGAAAATCTCAAAATTTAAAAATACATATACCCAACATGCAAAATGGATCAGATAGCATAAATTGTTTTTGAAAAACGGGGAAAAAGTGCATATAAAGAACAACATACAAAAATGCCTACGGAATGAGTAAATGTGCTTGCGCTTTCAAACAAAGAAGCTTAAAAAAAGCTAAACGATTTAAAAAATAGATAAAATAATACGTACAACATGCTCATAACTATGTACAAAAGTATCTCTGTTCACCTTTTCTACCACCTCCAGCACTACCACCAGAATTAAAAGCATACTCAGCAACTGGGTTTCTCAGTCTTGATACTACTGCCACTTCTGGTTGGATAATTCTTTGTTATAGGAGATTGCATTGTAAGATGTGCACTGTAAGATGTGTAGCATTAACCCTTGCCTCTACCTTCCCCAGAAGGCAGTAACACTCACCCCTTCCCCAGTTACGACAACTAAAAATGTCTCCAGAGTTGCCAAATGTCCAATGGGAGTAGAACAGGCCCTGTTTAAGAATCACTGATACGCCACCAACAGCTTCCTAACCAGTCCAACAACACCCTGCCATCTTTCCTTGTTTCCATTCCAGTCTACATACACACTAAAATATGTACTTCGTGATCTTTTTGAAGTGCATATCTGATCATGTCAAATCATGAATTATATCTTGTAATTGTTCTTAGGATGAAGTCCTAACTTTTTTTTTTTTTTTTTTTTTGAAAAAGGTTTTCACTCTGACACCCAGGCTTGAGATCACTGGGACGATCTTGGCTAACTGCACAAATCTCCATATCCCACGCTCAAGCAAGCCTTGTACCTCAGCCTCCCAAGTAGCTGGGATTGCAGGTGCACACCACCACATTCGGATGTTTTTTTTTGTTTTGTTTTGTTTTTTAATTTTTGTAGAGACAAAATCTCATTGTATTGCTCAGGCTGGTTTCAAACTCCTGGGCTCAAGCTATCCTGATGCATCAGCCTCCCAAAGTGTTGAGATTATAGGTAAGAGCCACCCTGCCTAGCCTCCTAACTTTCTCCTAACACACTGTACATGATCTGGATGATATGGCCTTTTCCTACCTCTCAATCTTGTTGAGAATCAAACTCTTATTCTCTTCATTCTAGACCTTTAAACATGCTAGGGTCTACCATCTCTTTTTCTCAATCTTCTCCTGTCTTTTTTACATTCTCTCATTGACTATAAGGCTCTCCACACTTCATCTTACCCTTGCCTGATGAACTACTTACCCTTCAGATCTCAGGAAAACTATAGCTTTATCAGAGCCCGTGTGGAACTCACTGGCCAGGTCAAGTACCTATTGAAGCTCACAATGTACCATTCCTTTGCAACATGTCACTGTAGCAATTTTGCCTTTATTTATGTAATTATGGCTACTCCTTCATGCCCATGATAGCAAAAACGATGTGTATTTTGCCTTTCATTGTATTCCCTAGAGGCTAGACCACAGTAGGTACACATTAAATAATTTATCAATGAAATGAATGGAAACACACATGCTTACACATACCCCACACATAAAGACCAAGTTAAGATCGATTATTCTTAGGTAGTAGCATTGTATATGAACTCTAAAATAATTGTATTTTCCAAATTTCCTTTAACATTAATTACTTGTATAACCAGAAAAAAAAGTATGTATACCTAAAGGTTGCAGCAAATATCTTCTAGTGTTGAAGATTCTTGCTACTCCAGCCAACGTTAATACCCATGTCTCAGCCCACTGCTTTTCTGCTGTGTCCCTTGAATGATGAATGAGAATATTGCCACCTCCAGACTCAATCTTTTCTTTGTCTGCAGTGGTAGAAGACTCTCGAACTCTGTCCAGTAGATGAAAGAGTACCTAAATATTTATAAAAACGTCATATAAAAAGCATTGATAATATAGCTTAAGTAACAGCATAGGAGCAACAGCATAGGAATCTAGAAAGTGTTACAAAAACATACTTGACAATCTTATCAATCTCTACATATTGGAGGGAATTGACCAACAGAGGTAATTATACACTTTTTTTTTTTTTAAGAAGAAGCCTCGCTCTGTCACCCAGCCTGGAGAGAGCACTGGTGGGATCTCAGCTCACTGCAACCTCCACCTCTTGGGTTCAAGTGACTCTCCTGTCTCAGACTCCTGAGTAGCTGGGATTACAGAAGCCTGCCAGCATGCCCAGCTAATTTTTGTATTTTTAGTAGAGACAAAGTTTCATCATGTTGGCCAGGCTGGTCTCAAACTCCTGATCTGAGGTGCTCCACTCGCCTTGGCCTCCCAAAGTGCTGGGATTACAGGTGTGAGCTACAGTGCCAGGCCTTAACTATACATTCTTAAGTTTATCATGGAATACAAAAAATTAAGGCTGGGCACAGTGGCTCCCATCTGTAGTCCTGGCACTTTGGGAGACCAAGGTGGGCAGATTGCTTGAGCCCAGGAGTTCAAGACCAGCCTGTGCAAAAATGGTGAAGCCCAATCCCTACAAAAAAAAAAAAAATAAATAATTATGTAAAAAAATTACTAAAATTAGCCAAATGTTGTGGTATACATCTGTAGTCCAGCTACTTGGAAGGCTGAGGTGAGACGATCACCTGAGCCCCCAGGGAAGGTTGAGGTGGCAGTGAGCTTTGATCATGCCACTGTACTCCAGCCTGGGCAACGGAGTGAGATCCTGTCTCAAAAAAAGAAATTAAAATTAACTGGATAAAATATAAGACTTGTTGAGGTATCAATGGAGGATCTATGGGGTAATGTATAAGCAACGCACAAAGCTAAGGAGAGGAGTCCAGGACAAAAGTACAATTATCAGAGATGGCTCGTGCCTGTAATCCCAGTGCTTTGGAAGGCCAAAGTGAGGAGGATTGCTTGAAGTCTGGAGTTTAAGAACAGCCAGAGCAACATAGTGAGACTGTCTCTACAAAAAAAAAGTTTTTAAATTAGCTGGGCCTGGTAGTGTGAGCCTATAGTCCCAGCTATTCAAGAGGCTGATGTGGGAGGATCACTTGAGCCCAGCAGGTCAAGGTTGTAGTGTGCTATAATCTGACCACTGCACTCAAGCCTGGGTGACAGAGCAAGACCCCATCTCACACACACAAAAAAGACCACCAGTAGGATATGAACAATTTCTGTGTTCTCAGAGTGTGGTCTCTGAACTAATACCAGCAACATCAAATACCACCCAGGAACTTGATAGAAATGGAAATTCTCAGGCCTCACTCCAGGCCAGAATAATCAGAAACTCAGGCTCAGGGAGAGCAGACAACACTGGCTCAGCAATCTATGCTTTAACAAGTCTTCAAGGTGATTCTGTTACACTCTAATGTTTAAGAGACTTAAGTAGAATAATCTGGAAATGAATTACAGAAGATAAGACAATGCAAGGAGTGTGAGAAAAAAAATCATTAACAATTAGGTAGCAAAAAGATAAAAAATGAAGTTGCTTGAAAAGAAAATAAGAATCAGAAAAGTATTAGATTAAAAACAAACTGTAAGGGAGAATTAAGCATGTCTGTGATCTCAGGAGGAACTATGGGATGGAATTGAAATATAAGACAGAAGGAAGGAGGGCTTTTACTATAATACACATAATTTTGTTACTTTAAAAAATAAAAATTAAAAAGTGAAAAAAGAAAACAGGGCTTTGGATTATTTTATTTCGGACCATATAGTGTTATTATCTACATATATTTGAGACAGTTCACTCTGTCACCCAGGCTGGCGTGCAGTGACATGATCTTAGCACACTACATCCTCCACCTTGCAGGTTCAAGAGATTCTCGTACCTCAGCTTCCCAAGTAGCTGGCATTATAGGAGTGCACCACCACACCCAGCTAATTTTTAAAAAATTTTAGTAGATATGGGTTTCACCGTATTGGCCAGGTTGGTCTTAAATCCCTGACCTCAGGTGATCCTCCTGCCTCAGCCTCCCAAAGTGCTGGGGTTATTACAGGCGTGAGCCACAATGCCTGGCCTATTAATTTTTTAAGAAGGCATTTTGGGGTCTATTAATTTGAAAAACTCACAAAAGCAAGTGAAAGGATTATAAACAGAATTCTATCATAATGGAACAAATGGAACAAAAAAGAGACTTTTAGCAAAGAGGAAATGATTACTAATAAGCTGCTGATTTTATTAGGATGTTTCAAAAGAAGAAAAACTGAAAATGTGATTTAATGAATAAACATTACATGTACAATATACCATTTGGAGGTTACTTTTATTTGGGGAGTCTGCAAGTAAATTTCATTGCTATTAATATTCGTCTGTTTATAAAACTATCTTTTGATTATATTTAAATTACATATCTGTAAGTAGACCTCAAAAGTAAAACAAACAAAACCCCTAAAAGCTTTCCACTCTATTGTAAGGGATTGATTATCCTCTGTGGTTTAGTAACTCCTAGTTTTTATCATTTGAGAAAATGGGGGAAAAAGAGAGACAAAGGCAGAAATCAAGAGAGTGACAATAAGAGATGAGAACAGAAACAGAGATAAGGCTGTTAATATTTAATTTGCTCTGTGTGAGGTACAATTTACAACATGACAGTTAACATTTACTGTTTTGTCAAATACACAAATGCATGGAAATTCTTTAAAAATTAAAAGAAACAAGTTTAAATGAAAAAGTATTAATATAAAATCATGTCTCATTAAAAGCTGATAGTCCAATCTATTTTACAATACCTTCCAAATAACAGTGTGCCAGGTTGAATGCTGTAATAAAGTTCCATGTGCACCAATTGTAGAAAACAGAGTTTGCCCTGCACTCTTCCTGACAGCAGGACGAGGATCCACGCATAGTTCACCCAGTTTTGCATAAAGACATAACCACAAGCAATCAAATGGTGGTGCAGGGTGGAAAGGCCGATTTAAAACAACTCCTTTCTCTTCTGCCTGCTTTTGCTGTAATGCCTCTTCCTTATTTAGTTCTTTTTCAATAGTTTCCCCTCGTTGGAAAAAATAATCTGAAATATTCCACTAAAAAGCAAAGTAAAAAAATATTAGTTTATTCAAGGTTTCCTTTTAAACACATAACTATGCAACATGTAGTTGCTTTACCTTTCACAGTAAAACTTTAAAACGATTACTTCAAAAATCTCTTTCCTAGTAGACTAAGTTCAGTGAAACACCTCTTCCTCTGTCAGCATCTCTACATGATTTCAGGAGAAAGTGGAGAAACAATCTTCTGCTAACATTTATTTTTTTACTTTTTTATTATAAAAAATATCAAGAACGTACAAAAAACCAAGAATTGTATAATGAACTTGAACATATTGATATATCTACCACCTAGATATAACAATTCCTTAATATTGTTTAATAAGTTTGTAATTTCATACAAGTAAACAGCAATTACTATTTCTAAACATATTCTATAATTCACTGTCAACCACAGTACAAATTAATAATAATTATGCCAATGGTTAAAATGTAGAGAATCCAGTACTGCAAACATCAATGTAAAATAAAAGAGGTGCTATCCAGCAGTAATTTTTGCTGAACTAGCCACCCACTCTTTGGGAGCAATTATATATGCAACATGCTTACATTCTTTCCCATGTAAAAATGGGAAAAATAATAGTAATAGTAAAGTATAGTTGTCCCTCAGTATCCATGGGGGATTGGTTTCAGGACCTCCCACCCCATATCCAAATCCACAAATCCCCAAGTCCCTTATATAAAATCGTGTAGTATTTGCATATAGCCTACACACATCCTCCCATATACTTTAAGTAATCACTAGATAACTTTTAATACCTAAGGTAAATGCTATCTAAATAGCTGTTATACTGTATTGTTTAGGTAATACTGACAAGAAAGACTGTACATGTTTAGCACAGGCACGACTATCCTTTTAAAAAAATTCTTTTTCTATTTATACTTGGTTGAATCTACAGATACAGAAGCCACAAAAATTGAGAGCTAAACGTAGGAAGAGCTGAATGTAGTAACTTATCTAGCTTGTGAGGAAAATTTAAAAGTTCAAATTTATAAAACTGCTGAGTTTTAACATACACTTAAAAGATTCTAAATAAGTGCCTTTAAATATATATTGAAAACAATTCTGTGCATGTTTATTTCATGTAATGTTAACAATTCTCTAACCTTCATTATAGGGATACCTTGTTTTATTGCACTTTATTGTGCTTCACAGATAATTGCAATTTTTATAAGTTGAAGGTTTGTGGCAACCCTGCATTGAACAAGTGTGTTGGTGCCATTTTTTTTCAAGCAGCTTGTTATCAACTGTGTTTCTGTGTCACATTTTAGTAATACTTGTAATATTTCAAAGCTTTTAATTATTATTGTGTCTGTTATGGTGATCTATGATCAGTGATCTTCGACACAACTATTGTAACTATTTTGGGGCACACAGCCGCACCTATGTAAGACGGCAAACTTAATGTGAGTTTTCTGACTGTTTCATCATCTGGTTGTTTCCTCATCTTTTTATTTCTTCTCAGGCTTCGCTATTCCTTGAGGTACAACAGTGAAGTTAGGCCAGTTAATAACCCTACAATGACCTATAAGTGTTCAAGTGAAAGGAAGAGTTGCATTTCTCTCACTTTTAATCAAAAGCTAGTAATAATTAAGCTAAGTGAGGAAGGTATGTTGAAAGCCAAGACAGGCCAAAGCTAGGCCTCTTGTGCCAGTGAGTCAAGTTGTGAATGCACAGGGTAAGTTATTGAAGGAAACAAAAAGTGTTACTCTAAAGGACAAACAAATGATTAAAAAGTACACCAGCCTTACTGATGATATCAAGAAAGTTTTAGTTGTCTGAACAGAAGGTCAATCCAGCCACAAGATTCGCTTAAGCCAAAGTCTAATCCAGAGCAAGGCCCTAACTCTCCTCAATTCTATAAAGGCTGAGCAAGGTGAAGAATCTGCAGATGAAAAGTCTGAAGCTAGCAGGGGCTTGTTCAGGGGTTTAAGGAAAGCATTATCACCATAACCTACTACAAGGTGAAGCAGCAAGTGCTGATGTAGAAGCTGTGGCAGGTTATCCAGATCTACCTAAGATCACTGATGAAGGTGACTACACTGATCAACAGATTTTCAGTGTAGACAAAACAACCTTCTTATTTTACTTTTTTAAAAGAGACAAGGTCTGGCTCTGTTGCCAAGCCTGGGGTGCAGTGGTATGATCATAACTCACTGCAGTCTCCAAGTCGTAGGCTCAAGCAATCCTCCCATGTAGCTAAGACTCCAGGCACACACCACCATACACAGCTAATTTTTAGTAGAGATGAGGGGTCTCACTTTATTACCCAGGCTGGTCTCAAACTCCTGGCCTCAGCAATCCTCCCACCTCAGCCTCTCAAAGTGCTGGGATTATAGGCATTAGCTACCACACACAGCCTGAAACAACCTTCTACTGGAAGATGTCATGTAGGACTTTCACGGCTAAAGATAAAAAGTCAATGCTTGGCTTCAAGGCTTCAAATTACAGGCTGATTTTCTTGTCAGAGACTAATGCAACTGGTTCACATTAAATATATATATTTATATTTATATATTTGCTTAACATTCACTCCCAACTGAATAACAATGATTTCTAAATTATATTATATTCTAAGGACAATGATACTTACCAATAAACCTATTGAAGTTAAACTAATATTAAGTTCTTGGTTATGGAGACCAAAGCTACCTGCAACATCTACAACTATTTGTAGGCAAGTACAAGGCATTGTTGGCAGAAAATCTGTCACAACCAACTGAAGACACTGGAATGCAGTTCGTATCAAGGATTCTCTGAAAACAAAAGAAATGTATACAGGTGCAATTATTTAATTAATTTATTTATTTTTGAGACAAGGTCTTACTCCGTCACTTAGGTTGGAGTGCAGTGGTGCAATCATGCCTCACTCTCAACCTCCCGTGATCATATGCTCCTCCCACCTCAGCTTCCCCAGTAGCTGGGACTACAGATGCACACCATGCCTTTTTTGGTGTGTGTGGAAA
The DNA here is from genome assembly GCF_009761245.1 of Sapajus apella. Taxonomy (NCBI): domain Eukaryota; kingdom Metazoa; phylum Chordata; class Mammalia; order Primates; family Cebidae; genus Sapajus; species Sapajus apella. The sequence goes on from NW_022436942.1 coordinate 14,190,810, forward strand.
CAGGGTCCCACTATGTTGCCTTGGCTGGTCTCAATTTCCTGGGCTCAAGTGATCCTCCTGCCTTGGCCTCCCAAAGTTTACATTTACGATTACAGGCCATGAGCTACCACAACCAGCCTTAATTATGCATTTAAAAGAAATGTGTAAAAATACCTATCTTATAATAACTTGAATGAAGTAAATTTTATTTTAGAATTTAAGCAAGAAACTCTTTCCTCATATAGATCATAAAGTATTTTAACATTTACATAAATGTAAAATAGATACACTTACTTAAATTAACAAAAACAAAGAAGCTTGCAGGTAATAAGAGATAAAAACAAATTAAAAAAATAAAGTATTAACATCATATTATTTCTATTTGTATTTCATACCAACTAGCTAAAAAAAAAGAAAAGTAGGCAATAAATGAGAATGGGAAGTTAGCCAGTTACTTTTCTCCTCACTGTATCGCTGGTATCTAGTAAAGTGCCCAGTACATGTAAATACACACAATTTACTGAAAAAGAGCTCCTTATTCTTTTATATCTATACTACATCTTATTTAAATCTCCAAAGAAAATAAAACCCACATCCAGTCTGTGAGAAAAGAGTAAATTTTGAATTTCAAATAAAGATAACAACAACTATTTGGTTTTGGAGAAAAATTCTGATGGTAAAAACAATAATGAAAATGGTAAAGGTAATTGCTAATACTCTGAATGCTTAGTATGTCACATACTTTCCAAGTGTTTTACACCTATTAATTCATTATATCCTTACTACAATGCCCTATGTAATATACCACATTATAGGTTGGGAGAAGACACTTAAGCTTGATGTAAGCTGATCTCTTTTCAATTTAATCATCTCAATATTTTGAAGTGCTTAAAAGAATTTTATTACTATAAACATTTAAGAAAAATTAACTTTCCATAATAGTCTCAAGCATCTTGGTCACCTACAACTCCTTAACTAGTCATCAAAACAAGACAGTGTGTTACTACAGAATTACAGAAAAATATATCCAATGTCTGCTGAATCTCTCCACTGCAATCTCCTACCCCAAAAGTTAAACAAGTCCATATGTCCTCTCCAAATCTGTTCTTCCTATTTAGTTAATGATATTACCATCCCCCACTAAACTGCCTAAGTCAGAAATCTGGAAGACATTCCTGATTGCTATTTTCTCCTTTGCCCCGACAGTCTATCTGTTAAGTAGTTCAAATCTATCTCCTATTTCTAGTGAGCACTCGTAGGCATTCTCATTTCCCACCCTCCCCTCCATGATGCTGTCACAGTTATATCTATCATATTCATATGTGATTATATCACTCCTCTGCTTAGAATCCCAAAATGTCTTTCAACTGTATTCAGGATACATTCAAAACATTTATATAAGCATATAAGATCTCCTTCATAATTTTGGCTCTGTCCTCCTCCTGCTAAGGTTACTTATTTTGTGGCATAACAAACTACAGTCATGTATTGCTTACTGACAAGGATACGTTCTGAGAAATGTGTCATTAAGCGATTCTGTCGCTGTATGAACATCACAGAGCATACTGACACAAATCTAGATGACAGAACCTACTACACACTTGGGCTGTATGTCATAGCTTATTGCTCCTGAGCTACAAACCTGTACAGCTTAGCTTGCTACTGCCCTGAATAGTGTAAGCAATTGTAACACGATGTAAGTATTTATGTACTGAAGCATATCTAAACATAGAAAGGGTACAGTAAAAAAAGGGTATCAAAATCTTATGGGACCTCCATCATATATGTGGCCTGTTGTGGACTGAAATGTTAGGGGGCATGCAACTATACTTTCTTACTAGGATTCTATGTCTAGGGCAGGAGCTACTTACCTATGTAATCAGAATAACTATCAAGCATTGTAATATACTAAGCACAGAATAAATGTTTAATAAATCAAAAATTAATGAAAAGCTCACTTTAAAGCAATTTCTGTCTAATATACATAGTGAGGTCAAGCCCTAAATGCCGTTTCACATCTTATCAAACAATGTATTTATTTTAACAAAACAAAACTACCCCATCTTTGGATGTGTTACAAAATTTGTTAGATTGTTTCATGTATCTTAGCATAAGTAAGAATCATGTAATCTTGCATGAATGTCAAATAAACAGCAATTTTTTCATCCTTCCAAACCAAAAGTGATCTCTAGAAATTCTCTATAACCACTTAGGGGTAGAGTTAAGCAAAACTCTTATAGATCTTAGCCTTAAGCAGCAAGAACATTAAAAAAATTAGGATGGAGTCCTTTTCTACCTCTATCATTTTTTATGTTAATTTTATTTATATTTTATTTTTCATATTTTTTTCTCAAATAATTTTACATACTTACCCTTGATCATTTCTGATTGCTCCCATGACTCCAAGCACTAATGGCCATCCAGGCCCAAGACTGTCTCCCTGACTCTGCAGAATCTGCAACACACATTCTAACTGCTTGAGTCGAATATCTGGATGATTAATATTGGACATCTCCTTTAGTGGATTCAGTAAAAGCAACTGCAGCCTCTGAAAAGGGGACAAGAAACTAATTAGAAAGAGAAATCCAAAAAATACAAGAAGACATTTCTATTGCTTTTTAAGTTTAAATTCATTAAATGTATCTCCATTCAGACTACCACGGTAAATAGAATTTTTTTTTTTTTTTTTTTTTTAGATGGAGTCTTGTTCTGTCACCTAGGAGACTGGAGTACAGTGGCGCAATCTCAGCTCACTGCAACCTCCGCCTCCTTGGTTCAAGTGATCCTCCTGCCTCAGCCTCCTGAGTAGCTGGGATTACAGGCATGCACCACCATCCCTGGCTAATTTTTGTATTTTTAGTAGAGACAGGGTTTCACCACATTGGCCAGGCTGGTCTTGAACTCCTGACCTCAGGTGATCTGCCCACCTTGGTTTCCCAAGGTGCTGAGATTACAGGCGTGAGCCACCACGCCTGTTCAGAATTATTCTACTAAAATAAACATCAAATATCATTTATTCAACAGTAATTATTAAAGGCAAATCTATCTCTATTTTTAAATATGAGAAAAAAACTTTCAAGATGTTAGATTTTAGGCAAATGGGTAATTATCTTACTTTAAAAGATACTAATTTTAAACGCATAAATAACAGAAATGAACTTCACTACAGGAAATATATCTCTAGCTATATTTGGAGAGAGGAAATCAATTCCCAATTTCTAAAATGAACTTTTGTTTACTTTATTAATGTATATTATATGTATTTAAATTTAAAATTCTCAAGTGTGATAAAGTAGTAGAAGCTATACTTCTAAAAAAACGAATAAATGTAGCAGATACTAACAAAGATGACATAAAACCAAGAAATTTGTCGGAAAGTTTAAAAAAAAAAGCATTCTGTCTATCCCTTTCAGCATCTGAAAACCCTTGCTTCATTCTTAACTTTCTTTTCTCCAGGGAATTCATTTATTTGGTTCATTCCCTGAATAAACATTTCTAAGCTTTCACTATGCACCAAGTATTATTAAGCTGGACGTTGAGGATATCAAAATAAATAAAAAAGCGTGTTTTTTTTTTTTTTAATTCAAATTGTTTCAGAAGAACATATGAAATCACTAAAATATAAGCTCTGTAAGCTTTATCTTTTCTGTCTTGTTCATCATCCTATTCCAAGAGCCGTATTCAACAATTATGTGTTCAGTGAATTTCTGGAACACAATTATGATACAGTAAGATGATGAGGGCAATTGGAACGGTTACTAAATGCCTCATTCTGTTCTTGCTTCAGTAGTACATATACTAAAATTGGAATGATACAGAGATTTGCACAGCCCCCATGAAAATTTGTGATGTACTCCATATTTTTATTTAAAAAGTTAAAAAATAAATAAATGTGTTGTTCCTACTCACTCCTGAAACAATAAAACTTCGGTAGGCTTTTTAAAAAATGGGTACAGGGCCGGGCGCGGTGGCTCAAGCCTGTAATCCCAGCACTTTGGGAGGCCGAGGCGGGTGGATCACGAGGTCAAGAGATCAAGACCATCTTGGTCAACATGGTGAAACCCCGTCTCTACTAAAAATACAAAAAATTAGCTGGGCATGGTGGTGCATGCCTGTAATCCCAGCTACTCAGGAGGCTGAGGCAGGAGAATTGCCTGAACCCGGGAGGCGGAGGTTGCGGTGAGCCGAGATCGCACCATTGCACTCCAGCCTGGGTAATAAGAGCGAAACTCCCTCTCAAAAAAAAAAAAAAAAAAATGGGTACAAGGCTGGGCGCAGTGGTTCACGCCTGTAATCCCAGTACTTTGGGAGGCCAAGGCGGGTGGATCTCAAGGTCAGGAGTTTGAGACCAGCCTGACCAACATGGTGAAACCCCGTCTCTACTAAAAATACAAAAATTAGCCAGCCATGGTGGCGCACACCTGTAATCCCAGCTACTCAGGAGGCTGAGGCAGGAGAATCACTTCAACCCGGGAGGCAGAGGTTGCAGTGAGCCGAGATCACGCCACTGCACTCCAGCCTGGGCGACAGAGAGAGACTTCGTCTCAAAGAAAAAAAACGGGTACAAATAATAAAGAAAGTCAGGACGTAGAATTCATGACAAAGGTAAACTCTGGAAGTAAAAAATAATTTAAAATTATGTTAAAATAAAAATCTACTTCATTGTGCTTGTTTCTTCTGCCACTTATTTTTTCCCTATGTAAAGGTAGTGAGAGAGAAAAAAAAAACAGAGACAGGTAAAGACCTAAGCAAAAGAGGCTCCAAAACAACACTTTGGCACTGCATAAATAGGAAAACTTATGACTATGAGACCAATTCTAGGTAATTTAACTTAGTTTAGTTTAACCTTCTGTAGTTTAATCTTAGTTAAACTAACTTAGTTTAGTTTAACCTAAATTACTTTAACCTTAATTTAACCTTCTGTAAGAGATTCAGGGCCTACATATAAAATAGAATATTAAGTTAAAAACCCCACTCTTAGATACCATCTACTTGATAAATTAAGAAAAAAATCACATATGGAGGAGGAAGAGTTTATATTATGTTTTTTTTTTAAAGTAAGGTTTTTATTACCTGGTTTTGTGAAAGTGGAGGATCATGGTTAAACGTTAATCCTGCTTTAATAAGGGAAGTTAAAGCTTCTGCTCCCCATTCTCTCATTCGAGAGTTTGGATGCTGGCAGACCTGAAGATATATAAAATTAAAAGTTTAATTTGTATACTTCAGCTATAAGTCACACATCAATTTTACATTTTTTTTTTTTTTTTGAGACGGAGTTTCGCTCTTGTTACCCAGGCTGGAGTGCAATGGTGCGATCTCGGCTCACCGCAACCTCCGCCTCCTGGGTTCAGGCAATTCTCCTGCCTCAGCCTCCTGAGTAGCTGGGATTACAGGCATGCACCACCATGCCCAGCTAATTTCTTTTTGTAGTTTTAGTAGAGACGGGGTTTCACCATGTTGACCAGGATGGCCTCGATCTCTTGACCTCGTGATCCGCCCGCCTCGGCCTCCCAAAGTGCTGGGATTACAGGCTTGAGCCACCACGCCCGGCCCTAATTTTACATTTTAAAAGTTGTATTAAATATTCAATAAACATTAAAAGAAAAATCATACCCAAAATATAAGTGAGCTTACCTTCTGAATAAGGGCAAGTGCAAGCAATAGAGAGACAGAAGAAAAAAGATTAAACTAAAACAATTCACAGAAAAGAAAGGATTTCATAAAAGTAAATTATATATCATCAAGGTGAACAAAAGAAGCAAGCTAATACCAAGGTTCTTAATTTAATTTCATTAATCAAATAATATGTCAAAATTCAAAAAATTTTATTGGTTGCCCTTTGATGAGACCATCCAATAATGAAGAAATCTGCATAAACCCTTTAATCATTCATGAAAGTAATCCCAATAAAATGGGGGGAAAGTTCATGTACATCTGTTTTTCTTATTTTATTTATTTTTTTGAGACATGCTCTCTCACTCTGTTACACAGCCTGGAATGCAGTGGCGCAATCACGGCTCACTGCAGACTCAACCTCCTGGGTTTAACCAATTCTCCCCATTTAGCCTTCCAAGTAATTAGAACTACAAGCATATACCATCAAGCCCAGCTAATTTTTTAAATTTTTTGTAGAAATGGTGTCTCCCTATGTTGCCTAGGTTGGTCTTGAACTCCTGGGCTTAAGCAATCCTCCCACCTCAGCGTCACAAAGTGCTGGGATTTTGGGGGTGAACTACTGAAGTCAGCCTGTTTTTCTTACTAAGAATAAGACCTTTCCTAGGTTACTAAATAACATAAAAGGACTATGGTAACCTAAACCTAAACTGTACACAAACACATGTACTGGCAGAAGCAGGTTGTTTTTAAGCAGAAACTATTCAGAATCACCTCAACCTGAATGTAAGACAATGTAAATCCAGGTAAAACTCTCCAGCACTATCTATAATTAGTGATACCAAACCATTTTTCCCTTAGCAGAAAGCTATCTCATCATCAAGGCCAAGGGCAGTGGCTCACACCTATAATCCAAGCACTTGGGAGACTGAGGCAGGCAGATCACCTGAGGTTCAAGACCAGCCTGGCTAATATGGTGAAATCCTATCTTTACTAAAAATGCTAAAATTAGCCAGGTGTGGTGGTATGTGCCTGTAATCCTAGCTACTCAGGAGGCGAGGCAAGAGAATCACTTGAACCCAGGAGGTGGAGAGTGCAGTGAGGCGGGATCGTGCCACTGTGCACCAGCCTGTATGACAGAGTAACACTCCATCTCAAAAAAGAAAAAAAGCTATCTCATGATGATAGCAAAGGCTATAAATGAGCAGTGTTTACTATGCCCTAACTGCCTTGAAGTTTCAGAACTACCTGAAACTGAGGTGGATTAAGAGAGTGTATAATAAAAGGGGTATCAAACTAGCAGCTGATTTCACTGATATTTCTCATTTTAAAATGTCACCCATTTTCAGCCAATAAAAGCAACCAATTCCGTCATCAAATAAATTACAAAACAGCTTTAGTCCTTGATAAAATGTACAAACATAAGTGCAGGGTCAGGAAAAGAGGAATAAAGTTAATGATGATTTTTAAAATGGCTATCTAGAATCATCAGTTCAGTGTGCAAGGCTTTATAAAATAATTAAATATATTTAAGAAAGAGAATTTACCTCAAGTAGATGGCCAGTCAGAGGTCTCCACAGAATTTCTATTCGGTGCATATTAACTAAACCAGTTTCTAACAATTTGGCAACAGCAAAAAGAGATGGTTCCTAGGGAGAAAATATATTGATAATATAAGGAGAATTTTGAGTAATTAAACTATGAATAAAACTGAGAATACTCTGAAGAGCATGATTGAAATTAAAACGATTAGTGCATAGTTAATAAATACAACAAAATCTTGGTTATCAAAGACAAACCTTCCTGCCAACCTTAAATATCCAGAATAGCTCCTAATTTGAAAATTTGGTTACGAGGAGAATGTTTTATTAGGGAAGGTGTGAGAATCCAAAAATTATACTAGATACGTAGAATGGCTAGTCTTCAGACCAGAAGAAAAGAAGCATTCTTATCAGCAAAGTCTTAAAATGACCAGGCTTTAGGTGTGAATGTCAAGAAGTAGGGGAAAAAAGGGACAACAGAGACAAGGGAAAAGAAAAATGAAATCAAGAGTACAGCAGCGATCAGGCTGTCAGTCCAGATACTAATAGAACAGTAGAGGACACGAAGACAAAATAGTTTCCTATAGTCCCTGACATTATCAATAATCAGAAAGGGAAGCAGGGTACATTATATATGGCTAAACAGGAGTACTTGGTCCATTTGTCACAAGAATGGTTTAAGAAAAGGTCAAAGGGCAGTTACCTCTAATCAAATCTTAATGAAGGTGATAAAACATGTTTAAATGCAAATTGAGCTGATGAAAGCCATGAGTATTTTCTGGTGGATGGGTGTGGTATTTCAAACAGAGATAATGTATTTAAAAAAAGATAACCGAATAAAAAAGCAAAAATTAACTCCAGATGGATTAAAGATTTAAGCATAAGACCTAACACTATAAAAACACTAGAAGAAAACCTAGGCAATACCATTGAGGACATAGGCATAGGCAAGGACTTCATGACTAAAACACCAAAGGCAATGGCAACAAAAGCCAAAACAGACAACTGGGATCTAATTAAACTTAAGATCTTCTGCACAGCAAAAGAAACTATCATTAGAGTGAACTGGCAACCAACAAAATGGGAAAAAATTTTTGCAATCTACCCATCTGACAAAGGGCTAATACTCAAAATCTACAAAGAACTTAAACAAATTTACAAGAAAAATACAAACAGCTCCATCAAAAAGTAGGCAAAGGATACGAACAGACACTTCTCAAAAGAAGACATTTATGCAGCCAACAAACATTGAAAAAATGCTCATGATCACTGGTCATTAGAGAAATGCAAATCAAAACCACATTGAGTAAGAATGGCAATCATTAAAAATTCTAGAGACAACAGATGCTGGAGAGGGTGTGGAAAAATAGGGACACTTTTACACTGTTGGTGGGAGTGTAAATTAGTTCAAACATAGTGGAAGACAGTATGGCGATTCCTCAGGGGTCTAGAACTAGAAATACCATTTGACCCAGCAATACCATTACTGGGAATATACCCAAAAGATGATAAATCCTTCAATTATAAAGCCTTATGCACACGTATGTTTACTGCAGCACTGTTCACAACAGCAAAGACTTGGAACCAATCCAAATGCCCACCAATGATAGACTGGGTAAAGAGAATGTGGCACATATACACCAAGGACTACTATGCAACCATAAAAAAGGATGAGTTCATGTCCTTGTCAAGGACATGGATAAAGCTGGAAACCATCATTCTCAGCAAACTGACACAAGAACAGAAAATTAAACACTGCATGTTCTCATTCATAACTGGGTGTTGAACAATGAGAACACATGGACACAGGAAGGGGAACATCACACACCGGGGCCTGTTGGGGGGTGGGGGAACTAGGGGAGGGATAACAGGGGTGGAGGTATTGGGGAAGGATAACAGGAGAAATACCTCATGTAGATGATGGGAGGATGGATGCAGCAAACCACCATGGCATGTGCATACCTACGCAACAATCCTGCACAATCCGCACATGTACCCCAGAACTTAAAGTAAAATAAATAAATAGATAGAAAATAAAGATAATAATTTAATTTTTAAAGAAAATATTTTTATGATTCTATATTCTTAACATTTTTATAGTGCTGACAAAAGTCTAACAGAGAGATATGTGATAATATCTTCCTTTCTAGCAGAAGCCAGTGAACCAATTATATTGGGGTTTTAAGATGAATATGGTCAGGGTGACCCTTCCTGCATGTGATGTGGCAGACTCCCTAAAAATTTTAGTGGTAGAAAAGTTCATGATTCTAGGGAGAATATGCTATAGCGGTTAAGATGATGTCTGTGAAGTTTTAACTGTCTGAGATCCCATCTCAACTCTACTGCTTAATAGCTATATAACCTTGGGTAACCTATGTACCTCTACTGAATGCTTTTATTTTTTAAACCTAAAAAATGAAGACAATAACATAGAAAACGATCTAATTTTAGAACATGCCTGGCATATACGTTCCCCTAAATGTTGCCTAATATTACTTCCTTATTCCTCTTCTTCCTCTTATTTTAACTACAATACACCCAGGAATCATGTAAAAGAATGTACAGGTGTCCAAAGCTCAAGCCTGAAGATTCTTATTCAAAAACCTAGAATGTGGTCCTGGCATTTGCATTTTTTAAAAAACTGCATAGCTGATTCTGATGCACACTAAAAGTAAGCAAAGTATTTAAGAACGGAGCTTTGGAATGAGGTATAAGTGGGTTCAAATCCAAGCTCTTCTGATAACTAAGTATGTAACCTCAAGGCAGGTCACTTAAGCTATTTTTCATATTTTCATCTGTAAAAAGGGAATATTATCACTAAATCTCACATAGTTGTTTTAAATGATAATATGTTAGTGCTTGGCACTCAGTAAACAGTGAAGAACAGATGCTTTAATATTTTTATTGTTGTTATACTGTGCTTGTTAACGTAACTATAAAGGTATCATCTACATTATCTTCTAAGAAAGAATTTGCAAACTTTATCTTTTTTTTGGGACAGAGTTTCACTCTGTTGCAGAGGCTGCAGTGCACTGGTGCGATCTTGGCTCACGGCAACCTTTACCTCCCAGATTCAAGCGATTCTTGTTGTCTCAGCTACGAGAACAGTTGGGATTATAGGCGTGCACCACCACATTAGGCTAATTTTTGTACTTTTAGTAGAGAAGGAGTTCCCCATGTTGGCCAGGTTGGTTGCAAACTCCTGGCCTCAGGTGATCCACCCACCTCAACCTCCCAAAGTGCTGGGATTATAGACATGAGCCACCGCACCAGCCTGCAAGCTTCATCTCAAATTATTTCCACAACACATTGACATACATTCCTGAAATGAGGATCAAAAACAAGATGCTGGTCACTTTAAAGCCCCACCTAAAGACCACTGATATGTGCATCTTTAATCCATAGAATATTTAACTCACTCAGAACAGTCGATATAGATGAACATTCTTTTTTCAATAAGGTAGAAACTTTTCCACTAATTTTAGTATCTGCAAATTTACAGTAATTTATAGAAATGGCATAACAGAAAAAGCTTTTTATAGCTTCCATCTAAAAATATTTTGTAAGGTTTATGTTGAATACTTTTCTAAAGTTTATATTTGAATATTTTTATAAAGCTTTCATATGCATTCCATATTCACCACTTTACAAAATTAAATCCTAAAATGGAGACATGTAAATCTATTTTCAAAGACATTATCTCCATTTTACTCAGTGTATCCATTTTCTCAACAATTGTTCTGCCCAAGCCTTCCTTAAAAATCATTATCTGTTCCCACCACTCTCTGAAACTGTACTATTGAAGGTTAAAAAATAAACTATTGATCATCAAATCTACTTTTTTCTCATAGGTCATGATTTCTTATAATATTTTTCTTTTGATTTCCATTAACCTGCACTTTCCTACCTAAATCCTACCGATCTTTCAATATGCATCTCCAGTCACATGAATTCATCTTGATTAACTTTAATTCATCTTAATAAAAACATATACCAATAACATCTTATGTAACAAGGAACTAAAAATGCAGAGAATAAGTCTCATGTCATTTAATATCTATATTACTTATTGAGACAGTCATACCATCATAATTGTCACTTAACTATGAACCAAGTACCTTATATGCTCTTTGAAAGTTGAAACCTCCTATTTCTCTATATGTCCGAACAGTGTCATGTACACAGTAAGCATACTGTGCTTGTTAAATAAATACATAAATTCTGAAAACATTACCATATAAGCTTGCTTAGATTTCTCTTTTTTTTTGGAGATGGAGTCTTGCTCTGTCGCCCAGGTTGGAGTACAGTAGCGTGATCTCGGCTCACTGCAACCTTCACTTCCTGGGTTCAAGTGATTCTCCTGCCTCAGCCTCCCAAGTAGATGCGATTACAGGCGTGTGCCACTACATCCAGCTAATTAATGTATTTTTAGTAGAGACCAGGTTTCACCATGTTGATAAGGCTTGTTTTGATCTCCTGACCTCATGATCTGCCTGTGTTCACCTTTCAAAGTGCTGGAATTACAGGCGTGAGCCACTGTGCCCGGACACTTGCTTAGATTTCATTAAGATATTTTATTATTTACTGCTTGCAGATTCCTGGCCTTGGGTGATCCGCCCACCTCAACCTCCCAAAATGCTGGGATTACAGGCGTGAGCTATCATTAAGAGCAGGTTAATGGAAATCAAAAGAAAAATATTAGAAGAAATCATGACGTATGAGAAAAAAGTAGGAGATCTGATGATAAGTAGTTTATCTTTAACCTTGAATAGTGCAATTTCAGAGTGGTAGGAACAGATATGATTTTTAAGGAAGGCCTGGGCAGAACAATTATTGACAAAATGCATACACTGAGTAAAGCAGAGATAATTTCTTTTGAAAATAGATTTAAAAAAAATTATAGTTTTATGTTAAGAATTAATCTCAAATATGTAAATTATTAAAAATATCAAGAAATTTATCGCTTCACTATATATTACCCTTGCCTTGATTTAGAGCAAACTATAATACATACTTTCAAACACCTGCATGTTTACATAATTATTTAGCTATGTGCTATAATATATGAAACTATGCCCTAACGAGACTTTCTTTACCAATATTTAAATGAGTCACAAGAGCCAAGATGACAAGCCACAGTATACAGAATTACACTTAAGAACTAGGCAGAGGAGTTGTGATGGGGGGTGGATCCAAGATGGCCGTTTAGGAACAGCTCAGGATTGCAGCTCCCAGTGAAAGCGCAGAGGGTGAGTGGACGCTGCCCACGGACTAGGAAATTCCCAGGTGAAGGAGCTCCACGGGTCGCCAGCGCGGCTGTTTCGGCCAGCGCAGCCGTGTCGGCCAGCGCCTCTGCTTTGCCCTGTGCGGATGCTTTATCAGCACCCCAGCACAGCAGTTCTCTGTACAAAATACACTGGTCCGGGTGCCCTTTTGGCTGGCGATTGGAGCCACGGGAAGTCACCCATTCATCTGTTTAAAAAGGGGACCGAACAGGGAACCAGGACAGTAGATTCCAGGGCAAAAAAAGCACCACAAATCTCAGTGCTGCTGTTTAAGCCAGCGCAGTGAGTCGCCGCACGGGAAAACACAAAGATCCTGGCGCCTCTTCAACAGGCGACTGGAACACCAACTTAAAAAGAAAAAAAAAAGGCTCTGAGGCAGGGAGCCAAGCGATCAGGCTCGGCTGGTCCCACCCCCACAAGAGAACAGCAATCAGAAACTCTCTGGATTGAGAGTTTCACAAGCAAGCGCAGCTGAACCCGGGACGGTCCAGCTCTGTCGGGGAGGGGCGTCCACCATTACCGAGGCACTCCAAAACTATGGAGGTAGTCAGCCAATGCTGAGGCAGCCCGCCGTTGCCAAGGCAACCCGCCACTACAGAGAGACTCCGCCTTAACAGAGGCGGGCCACCATTGCCGAGGCAGTTCTAACGACACCCACATACAGGTATTGATCGACTTACGACCTATGCAACTTACGACCATTCGACTTTACGACCACAATCGCTAGCCACGACTGTTCCATGTCTGGTAGTGCAAACGTTGCCCACCTGGGCATACGACAGTGCGGACCAGCTTCCAGCAGCACTACCATCTCCGCCTGCACCATTTCAACTGTTATCCCAGACTCGGTACAGCAATTTGTGTTTTGTGTCTTGGATATTTTTCATCAAACCCTTCCCAATAAACTTCTTATACATTTGGAAGCAATGGACCCCCAAACATCGAATGATTTGCAAGGGTTGAACGGATGGCGCACAATGTGTTTCGTCCGTATCGTGAAATTTATGAAGTAAAAAAGAAACATACAATTCAGACAAAGCTCACCATGTTTATGAAAAAACCATCTCTGGTAACCCCAACTGCTGCCTCAGATGACGACATCAACGATCTGCAGCCCAGTACCAGCGGCCAAAAAAATATTTCGTATATGTTTATATATTTTGATATGTTTTGCAATTGTGAAAATGTTTCCTATGTTATTTTTTACACCTGTATTTTGTATTTTTGTATGCACCTGTATTTTGTAATTTTCTATGTTTTGCAAATATTAAACCAGTTGTACTGGTAATGCAGTGTTTTACTTAAAGCTGATGAATGTAAAAATAAGAAACAAAATGGTGTAGAGATGATACAAATGGCATAAAATGAACAAAGAAAATTATGATATATAACAATAATGAAAGAAAATTATGATAAAATATGACTTAAAGATTTTTATAACATCATTTCACAGTATTGTACATATAGCCTACTCAACTTACGACCAAATCGTGTCACGACTGGTCTGTCAGAACCAATCGTGGTTGTAAGTCGAGCACTAGCTGTAAACAGGACTGCAGGGAAGTTCACTCGGCAGCTGGGCGGAGCCCACAGCAGCTGAGCAAAGCCTCTACAGGCAGACAGTGACTAGGCTGCCTCCTTGCTGGGCAGGGCAGCTCTGAAGGAAAAAAAAAAAAGAAGGCAGCAGCACAGTGGAAACTCATAAATAAAGCCCTAAATCCCTGGGACAGAGCACCTGGGAACAAAAAACGGTTTATGAGTTCTGCTGCAGCAGACCTAAACGTACCTGCCCAGCAGCTCTGAATGAACAACGGAGCTCACAGCTCAGCATTTGAGCTCCTATAAAGAACAGACTGTCTCCTCAAGCAGCTCCCTGACCCCTGTATATCCAAAGAGCCACCTCATAAAGGAGAGATCAGACTGACACTTGGAGGGTATCCTTCTGGGACAAAGATAGCAGAAGAAGAAAACTGGTAACAACCCTTACTGTTCTGCAGCTGTGCAGGTGATCCCCAGGCAAGCAGGGCCTGAAGTGGACCTCGGCAGACCTACAGCAGAGGGGCCAGACAGTCAGAAGGAAAACTAAGAAACAGAAATAACCTCATCATCAACAAACAGAACATCCACTCAGAGATCCAATCTGAAAGCCAGCAACTACAAAGTCGACAGGTGGATAAATCCATAAAGATGGGAAGAAACGAGCACAAAAAGGATGAAAACACCCGAAACCAGAACACCTCTCCTCCTACAAGGGATCACAACTCCTCACCAGCAAGGGAACAAGGTTGGATGGAGAACGAGTGTGATGAAATGACAGAATCAGACTTCAGAAGGTGGGTAGCAAGAAACTTCTATGAACTAAAAGAACATGTTTAACCCAATGCAAAGAAACTAAGAAACTTGAAAAAAGATTTGACGAAATGCTAACGAGAATGGACAAAATGGAAAGGAATATAAGTGAATTGATGGAGCTGAAAAACACAACACGAGAACTTTGCGAAGCATGCACAAGTATCAACAGCCGAATTGACCAAGCAGAAGAAAGGATATCAGAGGTCGAAGACCAACTCAATGAAATAAAACAGGAAGGCAAGAATAGAGAAAAAAGGGTAATAAGGAATGAACAAACTCTCCAAGAAATGTGGGACTATGTGAAAAGACCTAATCTATGTTTGATAGGTGTACCTGAATGCGACAAAGAGAATGAATCCAAGCTGGAAAATACTCTTCAGGATATTATCCAGGAAAACTTCCCCAACCTAGCAAGGCAGGCAAATATTCAAGTCCAGGAAATACAGAGAACACCACAAAGATACTCCTCAAGAAGAGCAACCCCAAGGCACATAATCGTCAGATTCACCAGGGTTGAAATGAAGGAGAAAATACTAAGGGCAGCCAGAGAGAAAGGTCGGGTTACCCACAAAGGGAAGCCCATCAGACTCACAGCAGATCTCTCAGCAGAAACCCTACAAGCCAGAAGAGAGTGGGGGCCAATACTCAACATCTTTAAGAAAAGAACTTTCAACCCAGAATCTCCTATCCAGCCAAACTAAGCTTCATAAGTGAAGGAAAAATAAAATTCTTTGTGAACATGCAAGTACTCAGAGATTTCATCACCACCAGGCCAGCTTTACAAGAGCTCCTGAAAGAGGCTCTACACAAATAAAGGAACAACCAGTACCAGCCACTCCAAAAACATGCCAGATGGTAAAGAAAATCAACACAATGAAGAATCTGCATCAACTAATGGGCATAACAGCCAGCTAGCACCAAAATGGCAGTATCAAATTCACACATAACAATATTAACTCTAAATGTAAATGGACTAAATGTCCCAATAAAAACACACAGACTGGCAAATTGGATAAAAAGCCAAAACCCATCGGTGTGCTGTATCCAGGAAACCCATCTCACATGCAAGGATACACAAAGGCTCAAAATCAAGGGATGGAGGAAGATTTACCAAGCAAATGGAGAGCAAAAAAAAGCAGGACTTGCAATTCTCATCTTTGATAAATTAGACTTTAAAGCAACAAAGATCAAAAGAGACAAAGAAGGACATTACATAATGGTAAAAGGATCAATACAACAAGAAGAGCTAACGATCCTAAATATATACACACCCAATATAGGAGCACCCAGATACATAAGGCAAATTCTTAATGACTTACAAAGAGACTTAGATTCCCACACAATTATAGTGGGAGACTTTAACACCCCATTGTCAACATTAGACAGATCAACCAGACAGAAAATTAACAAGGATATCCAGGACTTGAACTCAGACCTGGACCAAGCAAACCTAATAGACATCTACAGAACTCTCCACCCCAAATCCACAGAGCATACTTTCTTCTCAACACCACATCACACCTACTCTAAAACTGACCACATAATTGGGAGTAAATCACTCCTCAGCAAATGCAAAAGAACAGAAATCTAACAAACAGTCTTCATACCACAGTGCAATCAAGTTAGAACTCAGAATTCAAAAACTAACCCAGAACCGCACAGCTTCATGGAAACTGAACAACTTGCTCTTGAATATTGACTGGATAAACAACGAAATGGAGACAGAAATAAAGATGTTCTTCAAAACCAACGAGAATGAAGACACAACATACCAGAATCTCTGGGACACATTTAAAGCAGTCTCTAGAGGAAAATATATAGCAATAAGTGCCCACATGAGAAGCAAGGAGAGATCAAAAATTGACACCCTATCGTCAAAATTCAAAGAGCTAGAGGAGCAAGATCAAAAAAAACCTCAAAGTCTAGCAGAAGACAAGAAATAGCTAAGATCAGAGCAGAGCTGAAGGAGACAGAGACACAAAAAACCCTTCAAAAAATCAACAAATCCAGGAGCTGGTTTTTTGAAAAGATCAACAAAATAGACAGACCACTAGACAGATTAATTAAAAAAAAAAAAGAGAGAGAATAACCAAATTGATGCAATAAAAAACGATAAAGGGGATATCACCACAGATTCCACAGAAATTCAAACCATCATCAGAGATTATTACGAACAACTCTACGCACATAAACTAGTAAACCTGGAAGAAATGGACAAATTCCTGGACACGTGCCTCCTCCCAAGCCTAAACCAGGAAAAAGCTGAAACCCTGAATAGACCAATAACAAGGTCTGAAGTTGACGCAGCAATTAAGAGCTTACCACCCAAGAAAAGCCCAGGTCCAGACGGGTTCACAGCCGAATTCTACCAGACATACGAAGAGGAGCTGGTACCATTCCTTCTGAAACTATTCCAAACAATACAAAAAGAGGGAATTCTTCCCAAATCATTTTATGAGACCAACATCATCCTGATTCCAAAACCTGTCAGAGACTCAACAAGAAAAGAAACCTTCAGGCCAATATCCATGATGAACATAGATGCAAAAATCTTCAATAAAATACTGGCAAGCTGATTGCAACAGCACATCAAAAAGCTTATCCACCATGATCAAGTAGGCTTCATCCTGGGGATGCAAGGATGGTTCAACATATGCAAGTCTATAAACGTACTTCACCACATAAACAGAACCAAAGACAAAAACCACATGATTATCTCAATTGATGCAGAGAAGGCCTTTGACAAAATTCAACAGCCCTTGATGCTAAAAACCCTCAATAAGCTAGGTATTGACGGAACGTATCTCGAAATAATAAAAGCTATTTATGACAAACCAACAGCCAATATCATACTGAATAGGCAAAAACTGGAAGCATTCCCCTTGAAATCACGCAATAGACAAGGAAGCCCTCTCTCACCACTCCTATTCAATATAGTACTAGAAGTTCTAGCCAGAGCAATAAGGCAAGAAAAAGAAATAAAGGGTATTCAAATAGGAAAGGAGGAAGTCAAATTGTCTCTATTTGCAGATGACATGATTGTATATCTAGAAGACCACATTGTCTCAGCCCAAAAGCTCCTGAAACTGACAGGCAACTTCAGCAAAGTCTCAGGATACAAAATCAATGTACAAAAATCACATGCATTCCTATACACCGATAACAGACTTAAGAGAGCCAAATCAAGAACGAACTGCCATTCACAATTGCCACAAAGAGAATAAAATACCTAGGAATACAACTAACAAGGAACGTAAAGGACCTCTTTAAGAACTACAAACCACTGCTCAACGAAATAAGAGAGGACACAAACAGATGGAGAAACATTCCATGTTCATGGTTAGGAAGAATCAGTATCGTGAAAATGGCCATACTGCCCAAAGTAATTTACAGATTCAATGCTATACCCATCAAGCTACCAATGACCTTCTTCACAGAACTGGAAAAAACCACCTTAAACTTCACATGGAACCAAAAGAGAGCCCACATAGCCAAGTCAATTCTAAGCAAAAAGAACAAAGCGGGAGGCATCACACTACCGGACTTCAAACTATACTACAAGGCTACAGTAATCAAAACAGCCTGGTACTGGTACCAAAACAGAGATATAGACCAATGGAACAGAACAGAGGTCTCAAAGGCAACAAAACATATCTACAACCATCTGATCTTTGACAAACCAGACAAAAACAAGCAATGGGGAAAGGATTCCCTGTTTAATAGTGTTGGGAAAACTGACTAGCCATGTACAGAAAGCAGAAACTGGACCCCTTCCTGACACCTTACACTAAAATTAACTCCAGATGGATTAAAGACTTAAACATGAGACCTAACACCATAAAAACCCTAGAAGAAAATCTAGGCAAAACCATTCAGGACATAGGTGTAGGCAAGGACTTCATGACCAAAACACCAAAAGCATTGACAACGAGAGCCAAAATAGACAAATGGGACCTAATCAAACTCCACAGCTTCTGCACAGCAAAAGAAACAATCATTAGAGTGAATCGGCAACCAACAGAATGGGAAACAATTTTTGCAGTTTACCCATCTGACAAAGGGCTGATATCCAGAATTTACAAAGAACTAAAACAGATTTACAAGAAAAAAACTAACAAGCCCATTCAAAAGTGGGCAAAGGATATGAACAGATACTTTACAAAAGAAGACATACAGAAGGCCAACAAACATCTGAAAAAATGCTCATCATCACTGGTCATCAGAGAAATGCAAATCAAAACAACACTGAGATACCATCTCATGCCAGTTAGAATGGTGATCACTAAAAAATCTGGAGACAACAGATGCTAGAGAGGATGTGGAGAAATAGGAACACTTTTACACTGTTGGTGGGAGTGTCAATTAGTTCAACCATTGTGGAAGACAGTGTGGCGATTCCTCAAGGACCTAGAAATAGAAATTCCATTTGACCCAGCAATCCCATTACTGGGTATATATCCAAAGGATTATAAATCGTTCTACTATAAGGACATGTGTACATGAATGTTCATTGCAGCACTGTTTACAATAGCAAAGACCTGGAACCAACCCAAATGCCCATCGATGATAGACTGGACAGGGAAAATGTGGCACATATGCACCATGGAATATTATGCAGCCATCAAAAATGATGAGTTTGTGTCCTTTGTAGGGACATGGATGAACCTGGAAACCATCATTCTCAGCAAACTGACAGAAGAGCAGAAGATCAAACACCGCATGTTCTCGCTCATAGGCAGGTGTTGAACAATGAGAACACATGGACACAGGGAGGGGAGCACTACACACTGGAGTCAGTTGGGGGGAAATAGGGGAGGGACAGCGGGGGTGGGGAGTTGGGTAGAGATAGCAAGGGGAGAGATGCCAGATGTAGGTGATGGGGAGGAAGGCAGCAAATCACACTGCCACATGTGTACCTATGCAACAATCTTTCATGTTCTTCACATGTACCCCAAAACCTAAAATGCAATAAAATAAATGGAAAAAAAAAAAAAAAAGAACTAGGCAGACAGCATAATTTTGAATGCTACAGTTAGATGTTAAAGTACAGTTTTTAATAATATTTTTGGTTATTTTCACTTATTTGTGAATAGTCAAACTATATTAATATTAAAATGTAGAAATCATTTTCTTTTAAATAATTATTTCTAAGATATAAATAAACTCAACTGTTCCTGTGCTTTCCAAGTATAATAGAAAGCTATATTTTTAGTAGTATAGAAAGAAATGTTCTTGAATATTAATATTCAAAGGTACTGTTTTATTCATTTAATCAATGAACAAACAAAAATTTTAATTTTCAAGATAAGGAGAATCACTACTTTTAGAAAGAAATTATTAGCTCCTTACTTTCCATCCCAATGAAGGCAAAGGAAACTAAGACAAATATTCTTTAATTTAAATCTATTATTACCCCAATCATAAATTATAATTACAAGTATTATCAGGACATTTTATATAACATATAAAACTGTATATTATTTTATAAAAATATTTTTTTAAATGTTGAGTATATAAGAGAAATAAACACAACTTAAAGTCATGACATATTTAGACATATCACAAGCCAAATCACGTCCTTTTTACTTTCCCTTCAACAAATAACCATAAATGGTAAAAACCCAACAGAGTGTGGTTAGCATACAAGCTGAACGTTAGTCCTACTAGTAAAACACTAAGATCATAATGGATGTACATCTTATATAACTAATGTATCATATTTAAAACAGAATAGTAGAATATCACACCTTATTATTTCCGTAGGCCATATCCATTGCTTCTAGAGACAAGGAGCAAAGCGCATTTATTAAATGATGCAGTGATACGTCATCAAGATACCTAAAAAGAAAATGAAGAAATAAGAAATCCCGATCTAAAATATATGACTCATCACAATGTTTTTGTCAACTAAAAAAACTGACTCTTACTGTGAGCTTTCAAACAATCTTGAAAGTATATTGGAAATCACTGGTAAATCCGTCATCACTGCTGTTGTTAGAACCTAAAAGAAGAATAAAATTAAATGTAACATATGACACTTTGGGATGCACTAATTGGGTACGAAGGACTAGAGCTTACTGTACTGGGTCCTTCTACAGCTCTCCCAGGTTTCAAGGCACCGCCACTACTAGGCTTTAATCCCAGAATCCATACAAGATGCTGTAAAATAAAAATTAAAAAATAAAAATGAAGTTTACAAAAGTATAAAAATTCTAACAATTAAAATTAAAATCAGTAGTAACTTCTAGTAACCAAAATTAAAATCAGTAGGTTTCTAAAACCTATAACTAAAATCAGTAATTAACATTCGTGTAAAATAATTAACAATATTAAACATAGGCAGCACAGCTTAGGCCATCATGAGAACCATTCTACCACTTGCTACAATATGAGTCATATCTTCTTCCCTTTCTAACTTCTCTTTTTTCATAACTATTCTATTTCATATCTATCTCTTTATTCATATCTATTCCTTAGGCCTGTCCAACACGTCAATAGGCATTGATTAGTCTAATTGTTAACAATTACATATAAAAACAACACTGATCTCTGACCAAGATACTATTACATACCTGAAGAGTTGCCAAGACAAGTTGCCATGATGTTCCAAGAACAGCCCCATGGCAATGTGCCAAGTTAAGTAGAGTCCTCATACACTGGATATTTTTGGAAGTCAGCTGTATTCAAAAAAGGATACATTTTCAAGAATTATGTATGCTTAAAAATTAAAAGCTTATAAAGTAGTGCTAATGTATTAAAAGATTTTTTAAATATAAAATTAAGAAAAAGGTTTGGATGATTTTATAAGGAACAATTCATTTGATTAAAAGTTGTATTATCATATTAGTTACAATAATGTCAATTGCATAAACTAGCTTCTTCTAAATATACAATCCAGGTAAAAGCAAGTAAATAAATGTAATGATACAGTTTGGCACACACGAAGATAGGTATAACAGGTTTCCTTGACATCTAATTGATAACCGAGAAAAGAACAAGTACATTACCATTACTGTCCCTTGAGGCTGGACTGCTAAAGGCTGACCCACTGCCACAACTTGCTGATGAGATTCACTTGATGGACTTATCATCATAACACTTTGGCCCTGAACAGAATATGCTAGAACACAAAGGAAAGCTTAAATAATTAAAATATATTTTTTATATTGCATTTAAAGTAATATTATATTTTGATTAAACCAAGTTTAGCCATACACTTGTTTAAATATCAGTAATACCTAACTCCTATATGCAAATATTTTAAAAACTCGGGAGGGGTTGGGCACAGTGGCTGACATCTGTAATCCCGGCCATTTTAGGAGGCCAAGGTGGACAGATCACCTGAAGTCAGGAGTTCAAGACCAGCCTGGCCAACATGGTGAAACCCTGACTCTACTAAAAATACATAAATTAACCAGGTATGGTGATACACGTCTGTAGTCTCAGCTACTTGGAGGCTGAGGCAGAAGAATTGCCCGAATTCAGGAGGCGGTAGTTGCAGTGAGCCAAGATCGTGCTATTGCACTCCAGGCTGGGTGACAGAGCAGACTCCGTCTCAAAAACAAAAAACACACAAAAACCTCAGGAGGTACAAAAACCAAGACAAGTTAAGCAAATATTAAGTAATTTTCTATATAACATAAAATTATATAACTAAGCAATGCAGAACTAGAACACATTAAGTATTTTAAACATGTATCCCTGGTATACTTTTTAAGTTAGAAATCAATGCATTTTCAGTTTGGAAAACTGAATATTAGCCTGTAATACAGTTACTTGGGAGGCTAAGACAGGATCACTTTAGCCCAGTTCAAGATCAGCCTGCGCAATACAGTGATATCCTATCTCATTAAAAAACATATAAGGGGGGATGGAGGCAGCAAACCACCATGGCATGCATATACCTATGTAACAATCCTGCAAGATCTGCACATATACCCCAGAACTTAAAGTACAACAAAAAAAAATTTTAATTCCCCTCCAAAAATATATATATATAAATCCTGAATATTACATTGAAATTTATATTATATGTAACTAACAAGTATTTTCAAAGAATTCAACAAGAAAATAAATTTTTCAATGTTGGTTTAACCTAAGTTGTTGCAAACATTATTATTCTACTAGTTCCATTAAAAAAATAACAATCACCATTTCAACAGTATCCCATAGTTTACAAAGGACTTTTTAACTTATTTTACCCCAGCAACTGTTGTTTAAAATTCGTATTACAAGTTGAGTATCCCTTATCCAAAATGCTTAGGTTCACAACTGTTTCAGATTTCAGATTTGTTCAGATTTTGGAATATGTATATTATATATACGTATGCATTTATTTGCATATTTGCAAATACTTATATTTGCATTTTATACCTATTCACATTATATACTTATTCAATGAGCATTTCCTTTGTCATGGTGGTGCTCAACAAGTTTTGGATTTTGGAGCATTTTAGATTCTGAATTTTTGGATATCCCAACCCCACCCCGCACCCCCATCCCATATTTTTTAAGAGCTCAGGGACATTAATTTCTCCAAGGTCAGAGTCAGTACATGAAAAAGCAGACTTAAACTCAGAATGTCTATAATCTTCTGTCTATACCATAACGTCCCATTACATAGAGAGAATTTTGAGTAAGCCTGTCTTACATTTGTTGGAAAGTGTAGCTGCAGTGGTAGTATTTAATACAGTAAGAGCATAATGAGGAGGCAGGGAACCTTTGCATATTGCAGTTATAAAGGCATCTCTTGAAGTCACAAGGCCCAGTCTTCCACAAAGAGCAGCCATAGTCAGTTCAGCTTTTAAAATATTCTCAGTGGCAGCTTCATCTGTGCTGAAAAGAAAGTATTTTATTTAATCTGATAAACTTATTTTTAATTATACTGTAAAGCATGACATGGAATTAAGTATTCAGTGAAGTTTGAAGAAAATCTATTCAAAAGTATTGCCAAAATATTACCAATATACTGAAGAAGAAATTTTAATCTATTAACATAACCTAAAAAGTTGAACTGGGTAAAAACAATATATAATACACTATTTATTACTGAAGACAAGGACTATGAACATAAAGACTTAGCTTAAAATACCAAGCATTTTGAAATAAGTAAATTTCTAAATCCTAAAGAAAAGCAACAAATTAAATATAATCATTGCAAAAACAGTTCTAAGTCTTGAAATGAAAAAGGCATTCTGTAATTTTAGGATTGTATTTTCCATTAAAACATCACAACAATTCTGGTGGCTTGGGGCAGGGCAAGGAAAGTATGCGGAAGGGAGATGACAGAAAAAGAATAATGTTTCACACATATAAAAAACTAATATTAGAAAATAATTCTGGCCAGACACAGTGGCTCATGCCTGTAATCCCAGTACTTCAGGAAGCCGAGGTGGGCAGATCACCTGAGGTCAGGAGATTAAGACCAGCCTGGCCAACATGGTGAAACCCCGTCTCTACTAAAAATATAAAAATTAGCCAGGCGTGGTGGCAGGCACCTGTAATCCCAGCTACTCGGGAGGCTGAGAGAATTGCTTGCAACCGGGAGGCGGAGGTTGCAGTGAGCCAAGATTGTGCCATTGCACTCCAGCCTGGGGGACAAGAGCGAGACTTCATCTCAAAAAAAAAAGGAGAGGAAGAAAAGAAAATAATTATAGGGATAAATTTAAGTAAATCATTTTAATGTGTTTTTTTGACTGACACAGTGCAATATAAAACTTACAAAGACTTAATACCTGGCATCCAGAAGGAGTGAGAGTGCAGCAAGAAGACCACACCAGCAGGCGTTCACCATTTCTTCCCAAACAGCCCTACTAACTTAAAGGAAAAAAAATACAATATTGAATAATAATTATAGATAGCACAATATTTATTAATATGTCAAATTCTAAAACTTTCCTGGATAATATGTCAAACATTCCATCAGCTTAATTTTTAAATACTAACATTCAGTATTTAAAAATTTAAAAGAATGAAAACTCAGAAGCCACACTATAGTTTCAGACTTGAAGAAGTCTTAAAAATAAGTTGTTTTAAAATATCTACGGTAAGATTTTTCTGTGCACAAGTTAACTGGTATGTGTATGTATATATACATTATTTATATGTATATTTTGGAGCCAAGTCTTGCTCTGTCACCCAGGCTGGAGTGCAGTGGCGTGATCTCAGCTCACTGCAACCTCCGCCTCCTGGGTTCAAGTGATTCTCCTGCCTTGGCCTCCTAAGTAGTTGGGATTATCGGCATGCACCACCAGGCTGGCTAATTTTTGTATTTTAGTAGAGATGTGGTTTCACCATGTTGGTCAGGCTGGTCTTGATCTGCTAACCTCATGATACACTTGCCTTGGCCTCCCAAAATGCTGGGATTACACACGTGAGCCACTGCGCCTGGCCATTTTTTTTTTAAGAGACATGGTCTTGTTGTGTTACCCAGACTGGACTAGACCTCCTGGGCTCAAGCAATCCTCCTGCTTCAGGCTCCCAAGGAGCTGGCATTATAGGCACATGCCACAATGCCCAGCTGATATCCTTTCCTTTCCCTTCCCCTTCAACCAAACTTTCTTGACCTGTGTAACCAGCTGGAGTAAGGGCAGGGTACAGTGTAACAAAGTGGCTCAGCCAGAAGACTGATTACATATGTTGAGAATCAAGCAAATAAGTACATACACTGAGCAAAATGTGAGCAGGTTCCATACTGTTGGAGAGGGGAATTACAGAAAGTTAAAAATAAACCTTGTGGTACTGAACTGGAACTGAAGAAGCTAGTGTGATGTCATGGTAATTCAACATACATAGAGAAATAGACATTTTAGAAATGTAGAGAGATGTGTGCTTGTGTGTGTGTAGGTGTGTGTATGTGGATATGTATTTCCTATCCAAGTAGCAAAAAGGACACCTAGTATCCCTGTGTTCATTTCAATACTATTCTACACTAAAAGGAACGAGGGTTTCCTGGAGAAATGACTGATACCTGGGCTGGACAAGAATCATCCAAGATCAGCCTAGAACATCTTGTTCTATCATAGAGTCAGGAAGTGCTCAGAGAATTTCAAAAGGGCATGGGACATGTCCAAAGGACACAGGGGCCATCTTGAAAGAGGTCCCATTGGCCATGCTGCAAACGATCTGAGCATCAAACCAAATAATAGTAGTCAAAGACTGTAATCCTTTGAATAAAACAGAAATCCATGAATCTATACTAATATAAGTGAACAAATTTTAAAAAATAAATGCAGAAGGGAAAGCACTCTTTTGTAGCAGCAATTTGAAAGTATTTTTCCAAAAGTTCTTAATTAACTGTACACTGAAGAAACCATGCTGACATTGTATTAACCACCTGATAGAACCAAGCATCTCCAATAATGACACAAATTGATATTGTAGCATGCTTCCTAATACAGTGATACGGTAAGTACAGCACAGCAACATTTCTGTGCCAGTCCTGTCAAAAATGAATAAACTGAATTTAATTATGAAGGAACACAACACAAATTTAAACTGACTGACTTGTACTCACGAAAAGTCAAGGTCACATAAAACAAGGAAGAACTACAAAACTGTTGCAAGTTGAGATATGGCAACTAAATTCAACACGTGAAAGGACATCACTAGGGCAACTGGTAACATTTGAATGATATCTGGAAGATAATATTGGATTGTCGTTAAATTTCTGATGGTGATTATACTATGATACACAGGAGACTGTCTGTATTTTGAGAAAATGCACACTGATGCATTAAAGGGTAGTAATATGGCATCATGTCTGCAATTTATTCTCTAAATAAGGTCAGAAAAAAGTATAGTCACATGTACATAATTCAAGAAAATGGTAAGGTAAATGTGGGAAAGTGGTTAACACTTGAGAAATTAACGTGAAAGACTTATAGAAAGTATAATTTTTGCAAATTCTCTGTAAATTCCAAATTATTTCCAATAGAATTTGGGCTCCAATAAAAATACAGACTCATACCAATTTCCTTATCCATTTGGTCTGATGCAGACTGTAAATCCTGATGCTCTGACGACTGTGTTGGTGAAGAAGCTTCTTCGGTGGTGGTTTGACATTCTGTTTCAACCTCTCCTAACTCTCCTTCAATCATACTTGTGATTCCACGAACAAGGTCTAGCAAACAATGGAATGCCACAGACATAGCATAACCTTCAGGTATAGTTGGAGGCTCAACTTTGTCCAACATTTCTAAGCTGAAATTATGAAAAAGAATAGTAATGAGAAGCCACAGCAAAAAAAAACACATAAAACTGTCTACAATTTATGGACTATAGAAATTAAAATTAACAGAATAGCAAAAATAAAGGGACATTACCAAGTTTGTTTCATTTAGGGGAGGGATGTCTTCATGGTATTTTAATAACCTGAATAGAAAAATTAAGGCCTAACCACTGCCGTAACTATTTTAATAATTTACTTCTTGTTCTCCCCTGAGTTATGCCAATGTTTTCATTAAATATTAGATATTAGAAAAATAAAGACTGACATACAAAATATAATGAGATAGATTATAAAACTTCTCAAACTCTGACGTGTACTTTAAAAATAACATGCCATCAAATCAAATCACTCCTATGAAGAGTAAGATGCTTTTCACACCATGAGATGCCCAGCTCGCCTATCATTTCAAATACAATCTGCTAACAAAGTGAGAACAGTGTGTCAAGTTCAAACTGCAGAGCAACTTTTTGCCCCATAATTAGAAGAGAGTTTTCAGAAGGAAGGGCTATAAATCTGTTTTAAATCATGGCAGATAGTGAACTATGGTTCTAAATCTCTTAAAATTGGTATCTGGCAAAATAATTCCCAGAAAAAATAATAATTCAATTGACAAAGAACTAACGATTCTGGAACAACTGGATATTCACATGAAGAAGAGTGATGCTGGACCCCTATCTCACACCATATATAAAATTGACTCCAAAGTGAATCAATGACCTAAATGTAAGAGCTAATACTATAAAACTCTTAGAAGAAAACATAGGTAAAAATCTTCATGACCTCAGATAGGCAAAAGTTTGTTAGATATGACACCAAAAGCATAAGCAACAAAGGAAAAAATAGATAGATTTATCAAAATTAAAAACAATTGTACTTCAAAAAGCAGCAATCAAGAAAATGAAAAGATGCACAGAATGAAAGAAAACTTTTGCAAATCACATATCTGATAAGAGACAGGCTTCCAGAATATATAACTCTGAAAACTAAATAAGAAAAAGACAGTCCAATTAAAAAGGAGCAACGGGCCAGGCACGGTGGCTCACACTTGTAATCCTGGCACTTTGGGAGGCTGAGGGGGGTTAATCACGAGGTCAGGAGATCAAGATCATCCTGGTTAAGACAGTGAAACCCCATCTCTACTAAAAATGCAGAAAAAAATTAGCTGGGTATGGTGGCACACGTCTGTAGTCCCAGCTACTCAGGAGGCCGAGGCAGAAGAATCACTTGAACCCAGGAGCTGGAGGTTGCAGTGAGCCGAGATCATGCCACTGCACTCCAGCCTGGGCAACAGAGACTCTGTCTCAAAAAAAAAAAAGGAGCAACAAATCTGAATAAACATTTCTCCCAACATGACATATAAATGGCCAAGAAGCATACAAACATGCTTATCACCAGTCATTAGGGAATGCAAATCAAAGCACAGTAAGGTATCATTTCACAACCACTGGATGATGGCAATAAAAAAGATTAACAAGTATTGCTGAGGATGTGGAGATATTTGAACCCTCACACATTGTTGGCAGGAACATAAAATGATACAGTTGCTTGGGAAACAATTTGGCATTTCCTCAAAAATTTAAACATAGAGTGACCATATAAGCCAGCAATTCCACTACTAGTTGTATACCCAACAGAAATGAAAACACATGTCTATGCAAAAACTTGTAGACAAATGCTCACAGCAGTATTATTCATAATAAACAAAAGTAAAAATAACCCAATATGCATCAATTGATGAAAAAAGCCATTCCATACACTGGAATATTATTCAGACATATAAAGGAATAAAATGTGAACACATGCTGTAACACAGATGAACCTTCAAAACATTATGCTGATGTGGGAGCTAAAAAAGTGGATCTCATGAAGTTAGAAAGTAGATGGGTAGTTCCCAGGGGCCAGGAAGGGTGGAGGTTTGGGGGTGAAGACAGGTTGACGAATAGGTACAAAAATACAGTTATACAGGAAGGAATAAAGTTTAGTATCTAACAGTTCAGTACGGTAACTACAGTTAACTATAGTCTATTGCATATTTTAATATAGCCAGGACACAAGAATTCAAATGTTCCCAGCATAAAGAAAAATGTTTGAGGTGATAAGACAATTACCCTGATTTGATCACTACACATTATATAAATGTATCAAAATATCACCTATACCCTGGAAATATACATTTATTACATATCAATTAAAAAAATTATGTTGTGTCAAAGAAGCATGACACAAAAGGACATTTACTGTGTCATTCCAGTTATATGGAATATCCAGAATTGGTAAATCAATAGATGCAGAAAGCAGATTAGTGGCTGCTAAGGGGCTAGAAGGGGGATTTGGGAAATGATTGGAATGGGTATATGGTTTCTTTTAGGGGTGATAAAATTTTCTGGAATTAAGTAGTGATAATGGTTGTACAACTTTGCAACATAGTGCAACTATGAACTGTACAACTTAAAAGGGTGAATTTCATGGCATATGAAATTATCTCAAAAGTAAAATTGAAATTATTAAAGATTACAATAAAAAAGCTAAGAAAATTTCCTACCTCAAATTCTTAAAGTTTGTGAATCATCAAGGTAGGTAATTAATAAAGAAATGCTAATTTAGAAAAATGTAAGAATATCTATATATAGTGATCATTCACCAAGCAAATACTCTTAGCCTAGGACTCTACTTTTTGAATATGTATAATCTCATTTAACTCCTCACAAAAACCCTAAGAGACAGAGATAATAAAACTGAGGACTAAGATGACAGTTATTAATCAGCAGTTTTTTAACTCAAGTCTGACACTAAAGCCTAACACCAATGTGTCAACTCTTGAGCTTTTAAAAATTTATGTAATCATTAGAAATATATTTATATTATCGATCAAGAAATTTAAGCTCTAGAGCTGGAGGCCATTAGCAAACTAATGCAGGAACAGAAAACCAAATGCTACATGTTCTCACTTATAAGTGGGGGCTAAATGATAAGAACTTATGAACACAAAGAAGGAAACACCAGACACTGGGGTCTACTTGAAGGGGGAGGGTAGGAGGAAGGAAAGGAGCAGAAAAGGTAAACTATTGGGTACTGGGCTTAACACCTGGGTGGTGAGATAACACATACAACAAATACCCATGACACATGTTTACCTATTTAACAAACTTTCACACGTACCCCCAAATGTAAAATAAAAGTTAAAAAAAAAAGAAAGAAACTTAAGCTCAAATGGAGAGATAGAGTTTATGGATTTAATCTTTCCCAGGCCAGTTAGCCTTAGAGAGCCACATCCTGCATAAATCAGTGTTAAGCATCTCGTTAGATAAATTCCTGTTCTCAATGAATATGTGATCTATTAGGAAAATGTATCTAAAACATAAAATAATCCGAAACATTGGAAACTCTAATCCTCAAATTCTATGGCACAGACTTTAAGCACTACAATAGTTAACATTTAATTTATACTTTTTATTTATACCATGAACCTAAAAGAAAACACATACTTTCTTACCTCACTGTTTCAGTGCCACTTTATTAAAATGACTGCATAAATTCCACTTTTAGATAAAGTGTAATTTATTTGTTTAAACATTTTAAACTTAAGGTCAAATTGCAAAAACTGTCTCGAGTCCAACTTTGAAAGGATCTAAAGTGTAATAAATATGAAAGAACATGCCACCAATATTGATGTCAAAACTACTTCTATCTATACATCACTTAAGTTTTCAAATTATACTCAGTCAATAAAAGAACAGAATGCACAACCAAGATGTATAAGTATGCCTTTAAAGAAAATAGTGAAATCATTTTATATTCAACCTCACAATGAATGAATAAAAGATGCCAATTTAACAGTTAAGCTCCAATGTGAACATACTAACCCACGTACAAAATAGCACCCAATATTTTCTGGCTGTTTATTATTTCAGAATTAAGCAATTTCAGTATGTACCGCACTAAAAATAAAAATAAAAAATAAAAAAACTAAGCATATGTTCCTTTAGAGATTCAGTCCTAATCTTGTCTTAATGAGAGAAAATTAAGATCAAGTAAAATCAACTGCCATATTCAAAAATGACAGTATTTAGTAGCAGATCCAGTTAAAATCCAGCATAAATAATTTGTTTGTTGGCTTTTACTAATAAATTTTAAAAAGCAGTTCTACAATCCAGTCAAGTAGTTATTATGTTGTGGCTTGTTTCTATTTTTTTTTTTCCTTCCTCAAGCACACAGCTTTACTCCTTCCCTTTACGTGTCTGCTCAGTATTATCTCCTCCGGGAGACCCTTTCTGTCCCCATGTTCACAATGGTCATTCTCTATCCCCTTAACTTACTTTTTCTTCAAATTAATCACTACCCAAGGTTATACTATATATTTACTTGTGTCTTTATTTATTTACTATCTCACTCACTAAAGTGTAAGCTCTATGAAGGCAAGAATTTTCTCCTGTGTAGGAAGCAGAAAAGTTCCTCTTCAAAGTTTCCTTTCTTGTTAAAGAATAAATCCTAAGTGTTAGAAATAACAGTTTGTTTTAAAGACTAAAGCCTTCTTGCTTTTTGCTGATAACTCTTTGTTAAGCCCTATCCAATGTAGCTATCAGACATGGTCACAGGCACATGGTACATTCTACCTCCTTGTACTTTAACCAAGATATTTGTGCTAGACATGCTCACAGACATGTAGTACATTCTATGTCCCTATACTTTAACCAAGATATTTATGTTATTACTTTTCTAAGTCCTTTTGCAAGCAACTTTCTGTCCCTTCCTTATTTGGACTTCCTGTTTTACTTTTGTTCTCCATTGCCTTTACCTATTCAAGAAAGTTTTAAGTTATTAGCTAATTGGGTTCAGTTTTAGATTGTGAGGTCTGGCTCCAACCAACGGAGATCAGACACAGCAGTAAGGATGACCCCAAATGCGTAAGGGATAAATATGTCTGCTTTTCCTTGGTTTGTCGCACTCTCGTGGCAAGACTGCTGACGAGTGTACCCTTTCCAGAGAAAGTAAAGGTTTCCTTGCTGAGAGATCCTTTGTCCCAGTGTTGAGTTTTCTTTGCGGCACCGAAAATGTATATGTAACATCCTGTGTTGGTTTTTGTTCAGGTTATAAAATGAGGTGGGAAGGTGAACTAGATAATTAATGTCTCCTTTCGTGCTAGGTATCTGATTCTTTTACAACGTAATTATCTAGTGTACCTGAGTCATTACCTTTTGTCCCAAGGCAAAGTCTGTAAAATACTAAGTAGTTTTAATATAAATGACTAAAAATAACAATGAATTTTAATTAAAACATTTTAGTCTTCTGTAACTCTATACTTTTATAATTTTAGGCAAAATAAAGCTGCAAGGTAAAATATCACTAGGATGATACAATGTAGACAGACATACCATAGAAATTTATGATTTAAACTAGTCAAAGATTCTGTTTCACTTCTATTTTTTTTTAAGAGATAGGGTTTCGTGGTTACCCAGGCTGTACTCCAACTCCTGAGCTAAAGTGATTCTCCTGCCTCAGCCTCCTGAGTATGTTTCACATTAAGTCTTGATTTATGTCATAAACATTATTTTATTTTTAGACAGAATCTCACTCTGTCACCCAGGCTGGAGTGCAGTGGCATGATATCAGCTCACTGCAACCTCTGCCTCCCAGGTTCAAGGCATGATTCTCATGCCTCAGCCTCCCAAGTAGCTAGGATTAGGGATGCACAACACTAGCCCAGCTCATTTTTGTATTTTTAGTAGAGATGGGATTTTACCATGTTGGCCAGGCTGGTCTTGAACTCCTGACCTCAAGTCATCTGCCCATATCAGCCTCCCAGAGTGCTGGGATTACAAGGATAAGTCACTGTACGTGGCTAAGGATTTTTTTTTTTTTTTTTGAGACGGAGTTTTGCTCCTGTCGCCCAGGCTGGAGTACACTTCGGCTCACCACAACCTCCACCTCCCGGGTTCAAGTGATTCTCCTGTCTCAGCCTTCTGAGTAGCTGGGATTAAGGGCATGTGCCACCACGCCTGACTGATTTTTTGTATTCTTAGTAGGGACAGGGTTTCTCCACGTTGGTCAGGCTGGTCTCCAACTCCCGATCAGAGGTGTTCTGGCCGCCTTGGCCTCCCAAAGTGCTGGGATTATAGGCATGAGCCACTACATTTAATTATAAACACCAATTACTCAAAATATATCTGTGACTGCCTCACAGTAACTGCAGCAAGGTTAAAGACATGTAGTATTGACTGCCTTATTTCTGTAAGTACTGTATTTCATTAAAACTTTAAAAAAATCAGTAATACATCACTGAGTATGCACTTGCTAAATTGAAATGGCTAATGAAAAACAATTTAAAAATAAAAGATATGGAATCCATTAAGCACTTTTAATTAATTAAAAACTAAAATTTCCATGCATTAGTATGATTAGCTAAGCAATTAAAATAACTTTTCTTACACATAGAATTCTGAAAATGAGATATATCACTACTTCTATGGTATAGATGAGAGAAATGAGGTAAAAAGAAAAAAAAAAAAAGATTTTTTTTTGTAAGTAACTCAGCTAATATGAGAAGACCTAAGCCCAGGTGGTATGAAACTAATTCATATACTTAAACCAAAAAGCTGTATAGGAGAGCTAATAGGTCCATATGAAAAGAAATCACATTTTGTTTTACAATGCTGTTTAGTCTACAAACAGAACAAAAGAAAACAAAATCCAGTCCTAGATACAATTTTCAAAATACAACAAAAGAAAATGAGTTCTAAAATGCATCAGAAATACTGAGTCTAAAATTTAAAATATTATATAGAGAGAAGCATTTTATGTTAAATATCACCCCCAACAGCATCATTCCTTATAAAATAATGCTACTACTACTTACTAGGTGGCTTTAGCACTGCCTTGAACTGTGATTGTCAGAATAGGTATCCAGGTTCCCCTATATTCAAATGCTGGTAGCAAAGTAACACCTCCACCAATCCCCACCATTCCTGAGTTAGCTGGTGCTGAGACTGAGCCACCTAAATTATTGTTTCCTGTTAGAGAAGAAGGGGAAAAAAAGGAAAGATACTAATTTACTACTTGACTACAAATCAGTAATATTCAAACACCTGGCCAATCTTCAAAAAAAAAAAGTCTATACTATCAGAATGGGTACACAGAAATAAATGAAATCAGTACTATTTTGTCCATTAGAGAGTCTTTCTATTTCCCTAAAATACCATTTCCCTTTTTAAAATAAAAGCTACCAGAGGAAGTAAAAATGCTGATAAATGTTTAGCCTATCTTTCATTAGACCACTTTTTATCAGAAGTGGGAATAAAGTATAAAAAACCATCATTCAGTAAAAAGTGGAAGAAAAGAAGGTAAAAGGAAACAACAAACCATACAAATTCCCAAACAAACTTCAACCATGTTAACCCCTTTAGAGAGAGGCTAAGGCTTCTAAGGTGGTAACCATTTAGACTCTTAAAGGGAGTCATAAAATAAAGATTCTTTTAAAAATGAAGATTAGCATCTAAACTTTTGTTCTTATGTAAGCAGATAAACTGAAAGTATGTCAGAGAAGAAAACCTATTCTGGAAAGAAAGAAACACAACTGCTTCAGTGAGATCAGATTATTCTTTAAGTGTAATTATTTACTATCAACATATTTAGGTAACCCAAATTTCTCTATCACAGGATTTCTATATAACATCCTCTCAGAACAGTCAATACTGTAACTTATGGCAGAATATATGAAACAGAATTATGAATATGTTTTTACCAGCTTGGTTGCTTGTAGCAGGAT
Organism: Sapajus apella; assembly: GCF_009761245.1. Classification (NCBI taxonomy): domain Eukaryota; kingdom Metazoa; phylum Chordata; class Mammalia; order Primates; family Cebidae; genus Sapajus; species Sapajus apella. The sequence continues at coordinate 14,225,571 of NW_022436942.1, forward strand.
TTCCAGTAGCGGGGACAAGAAACAAGGACTGTATAAAAGATCCCAGTGCATTTACAATATCACGAAAAACCTTGGTAGAATGCTGTTTCATATCATAGGACTGACAAAATGATCTGTAAAATAATTTAAAATGTTTCTTAGAAAAACATTGGAGGGTATTAAAAATTTTAAACCTTTTCATAACAAGTGACATTACTATAAGTTACCATGCTATACTCAAAAACTCTTCATTACACTTGAGTGATTTTACTAATTTAGGACAAAGGTTCAGATTGAGGTCATGATTCTATAAATTATTTTGGCTATACTAAATTGGTAAATTCAGACTGAAGTCTATCACTCACCACATGTGTCTACCTCACAGTTCTTTTCCACATCTATACCCCCACCCCTCCTTATAGATCCTATTCTCCTCATTGATCCTATTTTCTTTGTTTAGAAATCACTAATACTGGGAATAAATACCAAAAGTGTTCCCACTAGTTTATTAACCTATTATAGGCTAGTTTACAAGTCAATAAACATTCACCTTTCTATCTAACAAACTATTGCAGAGGTTTTACCTTAGTAGTTGGGGCTGCACACAAAATCTGTGTATTGATTCCACTGCAACAGCTCGTAGCCACTGTGGTTTATCTGCATCCAGAAATTTCACCAGAAGTGACAGAAATATCTCACATTCAGTTACCTAGAAATATATGATTTTTTAATATTATTTCTTTGAATCAAATACAAGAATTATAGACTGTGTTCTTGTTCTTAACTTAATGCTATGGACAAACCAATAAAATCTTTTAGATTAGAAATCAAACTCTTAATGAGGAGTGGAGAAACAGAGAAAGGAAAAGTAGTTGTATATAGAAATGTTAACAGTAAAAATAATCACGGTATTTCTCTAAATATATTCCTGAAAATACTAGTAATATGCTAACACGGTTAATCCTTTAACCTTGCTCTTTTGAAAGCAGAGAATATCATCATGCTATCTCCATTTCTAAAAACTGCCAGATAGCATGTACCACATAAACTGTTGACAGGATGCATGTTCTACTCTTCAGAGCAGTTTTTCCATACTTTCTTTTGCTGCTAAGGAAACAAAGAGGCAAGCCAAAGGGTGCTTAGCATAAATTTTGTAGTAGAAAAATGAGGAACCTACAGCAGTTGATAGATGTAACTCTTAGAACAAGGCCTGTACTGCTGATTAATTATCATTACTGTTGTTGTTAATATAGAACATTTTCTCAGCAGGCTCTTTAAAAATAAATAATGTTCAAGGCACACTCAAAGCATTATTCATTGTATGTCTGATAGCTGAATGAATGAACAAACAAAAGCTAACCAGTTTATTCAAAGGTAAATGGACTGTTTTTGTTACTTACTAATTGATGACACAGCAAGACCTCTGGGAGGTAAAAATTAAGCTGACATAGTGATTACTAGGCCAAATTGATTCTTGCTAACAGGTGCAGCAAGTTACTGGATGTTTTAGCTGGGGTATCTCAAAATGAGTGAACCATAATGTGGGACAAGAAATTTAGGGAAATATAGTAGCCCTCAGGTTTTTAGCGCAAAGTCTTAGTATTTTCTGATGTCTTTCAGTATCTTTAACTGGATGCTTAAAAGCAGGACATAATCATAATGACACAGGAGGAATAAATAAAAATATTATCACTTAGACTACTAATGATTGGGAAGTATATGCAGAGGTTTAGCATTGCCCTAAACAAGTAAAGCTTAGTTTAAAAGAACCAGATCAGAACTCAGGTGGCTCAGCTTCTTTATCCAGCAATCTTGCAGATGAGGACAAGCGTGGTTGCCTTTTTTATAAATAAAGGGTGAAAATATCTACATCTTCCTGGGAAATCAAATGAGAAAAATGTAAGAAAAAACACCCCCTAAACATGATAAAGTGTCATGCAAATGAAGAGAGCTTTATTTTTTCCTAAACAAAGTGACCCCTCTTTAGAGAAAGAACTGAAAAAGAAAACCATGCTAGTGATTCATTGGACAACAGCTCTTTCTATTGGAGGGTTTTAATATTAGTAAGTCCTTCATCAAATGCAACATCAGCTTTAGAGTGTAAGTGGCATATAAGGTTCATCAGCTAAGCTTTGAGGCAAGAATATAAAGGATCTCAGAAGCATCAAGTATATCCCAGCCAAAGGAATAATACTTTCATAAAACTTGCCTTGAAAAGTATGTCATTTTTTTCTCTATGACACAATGATTATAATACAAACCAATCATTTATCAAATTATGCTGCAGTCACTAAAATGTTGTGATTTGAGCCTCTTTCCTGAAGTCTGGAACCTTGTTCTCCTTTTGTTTCTTCTTGTCAAGTATGAAAGTTTGAGCAGAGAACTAGTGTTGAGAGCACTGGGGCCTCAATGGACAAAACCTCCAGTCAATCTGTTAAGTCTTTCCCCCAAGAGGCTGCACTCAGAAGCAAACAGGTTTTCCGATTAGCATTTACGGTGTAAATCTCACTTTTGTGACCCAGATACTTCATGAACTTCACTATACCAACATGAAGGGTAATGAATGTTTTTGAACTAGTTTTGGTACTAGATTATCATCTAGATGTCAAGAGATATCTGATGGCTTAAGATGAATCAAAGTTACTAAGCAGACATTCTAATCTCAATAACACATAGAGTCTAATAAAGAATGCTGTACATAAGTGCTGGCTTGGGGGACAATGAAGAAAATCTGGTAGTACATTCATGCAGAAGTCCATTTTTTCAGGAGCTTGTCGGGATTAACAACCTTGGAGCTAATGGATTTGTTAGTGATAAGATCTTTTGTCTGTGAAGAAGTAGAAAATTAGTTTGGACAAGACAATTTAGCCTCATTCATTCCTTTCCAAAACCGGTTTAAGTCAAGGGCAGAAAAGAGATATGCTAGCCTCTTTTTTTGAGACAGAATTTCACCCTGTCACCCAGGCTGCAGTACACCGGCTCAATCCTGGCTCACTGCAACCTCCACCTCCTGGGTTCAAGTGATTCTCATCCCTCAGCCTCCTTGAGGGATTTATTTATTTTAGGTCCTGGTCTCTCTGTCTTGGATCCCCAAGTGTCACTCCCTCCCAGCATTCCCCTCCCACCACCCACCCCCAGTATCACCAGCTGAGGTGATTTCAGGGACCAACAGGGACACAAAGGGCTGAGTGATTGGAACGGTGGTGTGCTGCCAGAGATGGCAGACAGCCAGGGCATCCCCAGCACCTTTCTGCTCTGGAACGTTATGTTACCTGCCAGAGTGTTCTGAACGGTAGCACCCTCTCTCCCACATGGCTATTTATTAAATGACCACTTCCTCTTGCAAAAAAAAAAAAAAAAAATGAAAGCATATGTATGGAAACACCTGTATGCCCAGGCAAAAGTTTGCTGTAGGGACAGGACCCTCACGGAGAACCTCTGCTAGGGAAATGCAGAAGGGAAATGTGGGGTGAGAGCTCTCACACAGAGTCCCTACTGGAGCACCACCTAGTGGAACTGTGGGAAGAGGCCCACCATCCAGACCCCAGAATGACAGATTCACCAACAGCTTGCACCATGTGCCTGGAGGAGTCACAGACACTCAACAGCAGGCCATGAAAGAAGCCAGAAGTGAGGTTGTATCCTGCAAAGCCACAGGGGTGGAGCTGCCCATGACCATGGGAACCAACCTCTTGCATCAACATGATTTGGATGTAGGACATGGAGACGAAGGAGATTATTTTGGAGCATTAAGATTTGAATGCCCTGCTGGATCTTGGACTTACACGGGGCCTGCAGCCCCTTTGTTTTGGCCACTTTCTCCCACTTGGAATGGCTGTATTTACCCAATGGTTTTACCTCCACTGCATATAGGACGTAACTAACTTGCTTTTGATTTTACAGGCTCATAGACAGAAGAGACTTGCCTTCTCTCAGATGGGACCCTCTGGACTGTGCCCTTTTGAGTTAATGCTGAAATAATTTAAGACTTTGAGGACTGCTGAGAAGGCATGATTGGTTTTGAAATATGAGGACATGAGACTTGGGAGGCCAGGGGTGGAATGATATGATTTGGCTGTGTACCCACCCAAATCTCATCTTGAATTCCCATATGTTGTGGGAAGGACCTGGTGGGAGGTAATGAATCAAGGGAGGCAGATATTTCCCATGCTGTTCTCATGAGAGTGAAAAGTCTTATGAGATCTGACGGTTTTAAAAGGGGAGTTTCGGTCAGGTGTGGTGGTTCACGCCTGTAATCCCAAAACTTTGGGAGGCCAAGGCGGGCAGATCATGAGGTCAGGAAATTGAGACCATCCTGGCTAACAAGGTGAAAACTCGGCTCTACTAAAAATACAAAAAATTAGCCAGGCGTGGTAGTACGTGCCAGTAGTCCCACCTACTCAGGAGGTAAGAGAATCGCTTGAACCCAGGAGGCAGAGGTTGCAGTGAGCCAAGATTGTGCCACTGCACTACAGCCTGAGCGACAGAGCAAGACTCTGTCTCAAAAAAAAAAAAGCGGGGGCGGTTGGGATTTCCCTGCATAAACTCTCTTCTTGTCTGCCACCATGTGAGATGTGCCTTTCACCTTCTGCCATGATTGTGAGGCCTCCTCAACCACATGGAACTGTAAGTCCAAAAAACCTCTTTCTTTTGTGAATTGCCCAGTCTCGGATATGTCTTTATCAGCAGTGTGAAAACTAATACAATTCTGTTGACTGCTTTCTTTGAGGTGTGGAAGTTTTTAAGTCTGATGTAGTTCCATTTGTCTATTGTTGCTTTTGTTGCCTATGCTTTTAGTATCGTAGTCAAGAAATCACTGTGAAATCCAATGTCATAAACATTTTCCCATTTTCTTTTAGAAATTTTTTAGTTTTAGGTCTTATATTTAGTTCATGAATCCATTTTGAATTATTTTTTGTACATGGCATAAGGTAAGGGTCCAACCTCATTGTTTTCCATGTGGATATGCAGTTTTCACAGCATAATGGTTAAAGAGACTATCCTTTCTCCACTGAGTAGTCTTGGCATCCTTTTCAAAGATCACTTGACCATATACGTGCGAGTTTATTTTTGGGCTCTCTATTCTGTTCCATGGGTCTTTGTGTGTGTCTTTATGCCAGTACCACTTTATGCTATTATGATTACTGTAGCTTCCTAATATGTTTTGAAATCAGGGAGTGTGAGGCTTCCAACTCTGTTCTTTTATCTCAAGATAATTTCAGCAATTCGTGGTCCCTTGAGATTTGATATAAATTTTAGGATGGTTTCTTCTACTTCTACAAAAAGTGCTGTTGGAATTTTGATAGGAACTGCATTTAATTGATAGATCTCTTTGGATTGTATGAATATTTTAACAATTTTAAGTCTTTTAATCACGAACACTGGATGTCTTTCCATTTCTTTGTGTCTTTAATTTCTTTCAATAATGTTTTATAGTTTTCAGTGTATAGGTCTTTGGCCTGCTTGGTTAAGTTTACACCTAAGTATTTCATTCTTTTTGATAATTTACAATGAAATTGTTTTCTTAATTTCTTTCTGGAATTGTTCATTGTTAGCATACAGAGACATAACTGATTTCTGTGTGTTGATTTTTATCTTGCAAATTTTGCTATGTTTATTAATTCTTAGTTCTAACAGCTTTTCTAGTGTGGAATATTTAGGGTTTTCTACATATAACACTACATTTGCAAACAGAGATAATTTTACTTCTTCCTTTCCAATTTGGATACCTTTTATTTCTTTTTCATTCCTAATTACTCTGGCTAGCAGTTCCAGTACCATGTTTAATAGAAGTGGCAAGAGTAGGCAATTTTGCCTTGTTCCTGATCTTAGAGGGAAAGCTTTCAGGTTTTCACCACTGAGTGTGATATTAGTCATTGTCTCTTCATAAATGGCATCTATTGGGTTAAGGTAGTTTAGCTCTATTCCTAGTTTGTTGAGTGTTTTTATCTTGAAAGGATAAATTTTGCCAAATGTGTTTTCTGCATCAAGTGAGACGATCATGTGGTTTTTATCTTTCATTCTTTTAAGGTAGTGTATTATATTGACTGATTTTTGTATGCTGAAACATCCTTGCATTCCAGGGATAGACACCACTTGGTCATGGTGTAGAATCCTTTTAATATGCTGTTGAATTCAGTTTCCTTGTACTTTCTTGAAAAATTTTTTATCAGTATTTATTAGGGATCTTGATCTGTTTTCTTTCCTTGCAGTATCTGTGTCTGGCTTTGGTATTAATGCTGGCCTCATAAAACAAGTTTGGAAGTGTTCTCTCCTTTTCAATTCTTTGGAGTTTGTTAATTGTTCTTTCAATGTTTGGTAGAATTTTTCAGTGAAGCCATCTGTTCTTGGTCTTTTCTTTGTTGAAAGGTTTTTGAGTATTAATTCAATCTCCATACTAGTTATAGGTCTGTTTAATTTTTTTTCTTGTGATTCAGTTTCAGTAGTGTTAGACACAAAAAGAAGTTCCTCTTCAAAGGGTTTAGTTTATTTGGTTCTCTTGTTCTTTGTTCCCCACTTCCAAGACAGGACTTCCTTATCCTTTCTGCCTCCCTGCCCTAGTATCAGTAAACAACTTTCCTGCTGGTCCTACTCTACAGAGCCCACATCTACTACTCACTCCGTAAATTGACCCTCCTGCCACAACTGCTCTTCCCACCACAATGCGTCTTCCCGCCAAAACTGCCCTTCCTTCCTCATCCTGCACACTCCTGTGCTCTTCAAGTTAGCCAGTCAGGTTCAGCTTAAATTGTGTGGTCAACTCCAGCCAATGGAGACAGAACACAGTAGCAAGGACAAACTGCATTAGAAACAAAAACCTCTTCCCTTCTTTGTTCAGTGTGCTCTCATGGCGATCAGCCCTGCGAGCAGTACCCTTCTGCAGAAGCAAATTTGCCTTGCTAAAAAATCCTTTACTGGAGTACTCATTTTCTTTGCGATTCTGAACTTTTACTCCCAACAATTTGGGAGCTTGCCCAGGATTCCCATTCTCCTTTGGGAGGGGCCAGCGATCACCTATTAGGAGAAGACGCGTCCTGCTGCCTCATTGCAGTGGTCTCACCAACAGGAGATCAGGTTCCACCTGGAGTGATGAATAAACCCAGACTCTCAGCAACATGGGTGGAAAGGATCCTTACATACTGCGGTGACCAGGCAACTCTGTGCACAAACCAAGGTACAAAATGTCACAGGGGCAACAAAATATTTTCTTGGTGGTCAGGGTATCTTGGAGGTTGACAGTGTGTGAGCGAGACACGCAATCTGAGGGCAAGAAATCTCTAATACAAGGAATTCAGCCTCATACCAAACCTCCAAGATAGGAAAAGCAAAAAGTCTCCAGTAAGGGGAGTTGAGCCTTTAGGAAAGGGGAAGGCAAGAAATCTCTAATACGAGGGGTTGAGTCTGACCAGCACTCAGGATGGGAAATGTACAAGTAAGGCAAGGAATGAGAAGGATAAAACTAATAGCAATAATATTCCCCCAATAGTCCCCTAGGTCTCATATTAAAATATTAGAAGGGTAATGAGAGAACTAAATACACACACACACACACACAAGTAAAATATTATTTCATTTGGACTCAAAAAACAATCCTCAAACCCTCAGTTTTCTGGTCAAAGTTTGGGGTCAAATGAGGGTTGGATTTGTCAGCTTTTAATAAAATATGTTAATGACAAGAGTCCTGTCTCCCAGGAGAAAATAGATTATGCCCTGTGCCATTGGCAAGGGTCTGTCCTCCTTTACCCCCTAACGACTGCAGGAAGTAAGCCAAAAGCCAACTCCTTTAAGATGAATAAAGTCCCTACCCCTGAACAGTCCACCAATACATGGGACCCCCTAGACCACCTTCCCCTGCCTAACACCCCTGACCCTAACTTCCCTCCCCCTCAAGCCGAGACAGTCTGCCTGCGCTGCAGAGCCTGTCAGAGCTTCACAAAGAGTGTGAAGGGAACCACCCCTCTGCTAGGAAACTCCCACCCCAGAGGAAGGCATCCACAGTTTCCAGTGTTACTCAGGTAAAAGTTGTTAAGAACGCTTACAAATGTGGCTCTGGCATGCAGAGAGCAGAAGACAGCAAGAGCATAAAGACACACCAGACACAGCCTGGCATCCAGAGATGCCAGGGACATCTGGCAGAGAACAAGGGACAAAGCCCGGTATAGACTTTGGTATAGAAAAGAACTCGTTAACTGGTGAAGAAACTGTTTATTTATAAATGTGTACAGTTTTGTTTTCTTGTAATAGAGACATCATAGGGTTATTTCATACCAATTGCAACGTTTTCATTGTTTTTGTTTTCTTTTTTTACTATCAAAGATATACAGATTACTGTTAAATTACAGTCTTTTTTTTTTTTTTTTTTTTTTTGAGACAGAGTCTCACTTTCTCACCCAGGCTGGAGTGCAGTGGTGCGATCTCGGCTCGCTGCAACCTCCACCTCCTGGGTTCAAGCAATTCTCTTGCCTCAGCCTCCCAAGTAGCTGGGGTTACAGGTGCCCGTCACCACACCTGGCTGATTTTTTGTATTTTCAGTAGAGACGGGGTTTCACCATCTTGGCCAGGCTGGTCTTCAACTCCTAACCTCGTGATCCACCCACCTCGGCCTCCAAAAGTGCTGGGATTACAGGTGTAAGCCACCGCACCCGGCCTCCCACAGTCCTTTTTTTAAAGATATTTTCTTAAATTATTTAAAACGTACAAGTCTAGTATTTTTAATCAAACAAAATATTTATAAAATGGGTTTTCTCTTAATTCTAAATTCATCATGAGTTTCTAATACCAACTGTAATATTTAGAGTATTCACCAAAACTTAGAATTTTACAAATACTAGAATTCTACCAGTGTTTCTTTAATAAACCTTACATAAAAAATTAAAATTTTAACAATGGCACTCAAAAATCTACATAAAATGTATATTTGGAGTATTTCAAAATTCACACTAAACCATAACTTCCTTAGGAAAAAAAACTATAAGCCTAAGTATGGTTTAATGTTAAGAACTAAAATGCTTTATATTAGTTTTTCACTGTACGTTATGAGCTTAAAAGAAAGAGAAAAAAAGCAGTTTTGTCTTTAAGTAAAATGTCTGCTTGTGCCAGACATTTCACAAGTATGAAAGAAAATAAGAAAAACTCAACTTAACGGCATATAATAAGTTGTACAAAGCTCAAAAGAAGGTGGGCTTATTTGCCTTGGTCTGCAATACCTGCGAATAATGAGTTTAACAAGAAACAATAAAATGTGTTAAAAATTTGACCATATTACAGCAATTTAGTAAATTTATTCATAAGATAAAAACAACTGCTAAATCTTTTATTACAAAATCTTTCTTTTAAAAGCTGAGGGAATAACTTCACAGATCAAATAGCCAAACTAATTGCCGTTTCCTCTGAAACACCAGTTTTTCACCTAACCCCTCATCTTCCTCCCCTTACTACAATCCTCATTTGCTCTTCTGCAGAAAAGAAAAAATTCATAGGAGTCAGAAAAAAAAAAAAAAAACCCAAAAGAAAAAGGGAAGTTACCAAAGAAAAATGTTTATCTAAACTCCTCAAGAGGGAGGTCTTGTCTCAACTATATCAGGAAACCCACTGGGGACCCCATGCTATGTGTAATACAGTTCTCAAAGTCTATTGGTGTATAAAACTTTATACCTTAGCCAAACAAGTTACAGATAGTTACTTAATATGTAAAAAAACTAGTAAACAAACCCTAAAAGAAAAAAATCACCCTTGACAGGAAGGGATCCATGACTAAAACCATTCCCAAATATTCAAATTAACTATACTAAATTGCCCCAATTAGTCTCCTGAGATACTTGTAAATAATAGGAGACCACTTTCCCCACTGGGTAGAGGCTATCTCCTTCTCAAATTCAACTGCCAGTAATGTAGTTAAAAGATTAATCAAAAACATCATACCTAAGTTTAGACTAATAAAAAACATTAATTCATACAATGAAACCCATTTCACTGCACGTCATTAAAAAGCCCAAGTGCTAGACATAAAATGGAAATATCATATTCCTTGACATCCACCTTCCTCAGGAAGTGTAAAAAAAATAAACCAAACTCTGAAAGGTCACCTAACCAAATTAGTCTTAAAGACTCGGTTCCCTAGACTAAATGTCTCCCCATTGCCTTGATAAAAATCAGAACCATGCGTCAAAAAGATATCAACTTATCCCTCTATAAAATGCTATATGGATTACCTTATTTATATTCCAATACTGACATTCCTACATTTAAAACAAAGGATCGGTTACTCAAAAATTATATGCTTGGTGTATCTTCTACTTTCTCTTCCCTTAAACCAAAGGTCTCCAAGCACAGGTGCCACCCCTGGAATTCCCAACATCAACATCAGCCTAAAAAATCACATCCTCATCAAAGGGTGAAAAAAAGAAAAACTCAAACCAGCTTGGAAAAAAACCCACCTGGTACTCCTAACTACTGAGAAAATAAACTCATCATACCCAGTAACAAGGGCAAACTACAATAAAAGTAAAAACCTCTTCCCTTCTTTTTTCAGTGTCTTCCCGTGGCGACCAGCCCTGCAAGCAGCACTCTTCTGCAGAAGCATATTTGCCTTACTAAAAAATCCTTTACTTGAGTACTCTTTTTTTCTTTGTAACTCCAAGCTTTTATTCCCAACAAGTAGGTTGTATGTTTCAAGGAATTTATTCATTTCTTCTAGGTTATTCTATTTGTTGGCACATAATTCTTCCCAGTAGTCTTTTATGATTCTTTTTGATTTCTTATTTCTGTGGCATCAGTTATAATGTCTCCGCTTTCATTTCTGATTTTAGTTGAGTATTCTCTTTTAGTCTAGCTAACAGTTTCATTTTCTTAATCTTTTCAAAAAAACAACTCTTATTTTCATTGATTCTCTCTACTGCTTTTCTATTCTCCATTTGGTTTATTTATATGGTATTCTTTATTGTTTCCTTCCTTCTCCTAACTAGTATATTGCTTAATTTCCATACATTTGTGACTTTTCTCATTTTGCTTCCACCATTGATTTCTGGTTGCATTCCATTATCGTCACAGAAAATACTTGGTATGATTACAATCTTCTTTAATTTGTTGAGACTTGTTTTATGGCCTAACATGTGCTCTATCCTTGAGAATAATCTACATGCACTTGAAAAGAATGTGTATTCTGCTGATGTTAGGTGGAGTGTTCTGTATATGTCTGTTGGATCCAACTGCTCTACAGTGTTCTTCGAGTCTTTTGTTTCCTGATTACTCCTATGTCTGGTTGTTCTACCTTTATTGGAAGTGGAGTATTAAAGTCTCCTACGATTATTATATTGTCTATTTTTGTTAATTTAAAATAAGAATATAGGGTTGGGTGCAGTGGCTCATGCTTCTAATCCCAGCACTTTGGAAGGCCAAGGTAGGAGGATCACCTGAGGTCAGGGGTTCGAGACCAACCTGACCAATATGGTGAAACACTGTCTCTACTAAAAATACAAAAATTATGCACCTGTAGTCCTAGCTACTCAGGAGGCTGAGACAGGAGAATTGCTTGAACCCAGAGGGTGGAGGGTGCAGTAAGCTGAGATTGTGCCACTGCACTCCAGCCTGAGTGACAAAGCAAGACTCCATCTCAAAAAATAATAATAAATAAAATAAGAGTATAAATGTGAAAAAATTACACAATGCTGAATTTGACTTAACACAAAATTTAAAAAACATAGTGCATTATTTTTTCTGAGAAACAGTATGTGAATGTTTAAAACTAAAGCATTACATAAATAGAATTATCAGGAATATCACAACATAATAGGCATTCATTAACTTATGCAAAATAGATGAAATATTGGACTGTATGTCAGAAGAATTGGTTTCTAATCCTAGATTTGACCAAATCTTTAATGTCTTTGGTTTAATCTGTTAGGACATACAAAATAGTATAAATGAAAGCAGCATAAACTGAAGGGACTATAATGTTAATAATTCTTCAAATGAGATACAGATAATTAGTTAAGAAGCTGAGTTCCTAAACCACAATTCCTATGCTGCCTTCAGATGACAGGCTATGACTCTGCTTCACACATTATGAATACTACATAAACATTCAAGAAAGGACAGAATGAACCTTCAGAGTACCTGGAATTCATGTAGGTACTCAAAAAAAAATTCTGTTGAACTGAATTGAAAAACTAAATGCACAATAACAGACCACTTTTTAAAAGGCACAATATGCTACTATATACACAAACACATAAGGAAATTAGCACTTACCAAAAGACTGTAAAATTGCTTAATCAGAACAGATACTACTCTCAGCAAACGCATGCAGATGGGAAAATACGGTTTTTCAACTGGTGCTGGAGAGGATGAGGTGCTGGAACCTTGTCTGAACTTTATATTTGGAGAAAAGAGCTTTATCACAAGGGGACATACCCTTTCTTTGAGGAGGAAACTAAATTCTTGATGCTATTTGCAAGGAAAAAAGAAAGAAAAAAGATTAACTTTATACTTCTCACTAGGAAATAAGACTTCCTAATTATCAGTATTAATAATTTAGCTTTATAGAAGTTCATATATTTTATAGTTTACACACAACTTTGAAATTCCCATTGCACTGAGAGAGTCTAAAATCAGAATAGTCATCAGAGCCCAGCATGGTGGCTCATACCTGTAATCTTAGCATTTTGGGAGCCCAAGGTGGGAGGACGGCTTGAGCCTGGGAGTTCAAGATCAGCCTGAGCAACATAGTGAGACCCCATGTCTATAAAACTACAAAAAAAAATTTAAAAATTTGTTGGGTGTGGTGGCACACACCAATAGTCCCAGCTATTTGTGAGGCTGAGGTGGAAGGATTACTTGAACCCAGGGGGTCAAGGCTGCAGTAAGCCGTGATCATGCCACTGCCTTCCAGTCTGGGTAACAGAGCAAGATGCTATCTCAAAATGATAATAATAATAATCATCATCATCAGTATTTCAAGAAGCTTTTAAAAGAATATAACTTCAAAAGGAACATTTAATGATAACATAATTCAGTAATCGGTGATTACTGGAAATTTAATTTAGTTGGACACTGGTAATTAAAAACATAAACAACAGAGGAAAGAAAACAAAGCCAGGCATGGTGGCCCAGGCCTGGAATCTCGGCACTTTCGAAGGCTGAGGTGGGAGGATTGCTGGCACCCAGGAGCTCAAGACCAGCCTGAGCAACACAGGGAGACCCTGTCTCAACAACAACAACAACAAAAATTAGCTGGACGTGGTGGCACTGTCTGCAGTCCCAGCTACTTGGGTGGCTGCGGTGGGAGGATCACTTGAGCCCAGGGAGGCTGAGGCTGCAGTGAGAGATCACATCACTGTACTCCAACCTGGGCAATGGAGTGGGAACCTATCCCACAAAAAAAAAAAAAAGAAAAAAAAAAGAAGAAAAAGAAAACAGGCTATACAAATTCAAGCAGATAAAAAATTTAAAATAAGCTGAGGAGGGAAAATTTACTAATAAAGTATAAGTTATAGAATTCATTGATTTCATTTTGCAAAGAACAATTTTATTCATGTAGAGATTTAATAATTAACTTAAAATTTTGTTCTGCTTGGACTGCTTGAACAGAATATCAGCTGATAAAACATGCAATGACAAACAAGCATAACTATTTTACAAGTCAGGGAAGGGAATCTTGCAAATAATTCTTAAATTTTACTTATAGTTATGATATGCTACAAAGAAAGCATTCCTTAACCTGTTAATTCCCTGCCTGTATTAGCCAAGAATAATCCCACTTCACTGACAATGTAAGGCCTACTCTGTATTTAATGACAAGCCTCAATATATTTTATTTTGTTGTGGTCATCCAAATTTCATGGAAGTTATAAACAAAGAGAAAATCATAAAACCATTTGACCTAATCTTTTAATTTTACAGAGAAGGAAAATAAAGCATCGAGCAGATTGTTTGGTCAGATCACAAAATTTTTTAAATGATTTATTTATTTATTTACTCTTTGAGACAGAGTTGCACTTTGTTGCCCAGGCTGGAGTGTAGTGGCACGATCTCGGCTTACTGCAACCTCCGCCTCAGGGGTTCAAACAATTCTCCTGCCTCAGTCTCCCAAGTAGCTGAAATTACAGGTGTGCACCATCATGCTGGCTAATTTTTGTGTTTTTAATAGAGACAGGTTTTCATCATGCTGGCCAGGCTGGTCTTGAACTCCTGACCTCAGGTAATCTGCCCATCTCAGCCTCCCAAAGTGCTGGAATTACAGGTGTGAGCTACTGTGCCCGGCCTAAATATATCTTTAAAAAAAAGGCAGAAAAAAAAGTCATTCAAGAAAGAAAATCTGAAAACAGATAAATAAAAAGATAAAAGTCTTGCCTAATCTCACCTCCCGGAGATAAGTGGGCTAGTTGTTAACTTCCATATGTATACTCTTCCAGAGTTTTATAAATATCTTAATATACTTTTTCATTCTTTCCCCCAAAATGAGATCTTAAGAGCTAAATGATTTCAAGTTATACTCTCACATCTACAGTTAGTTTCTTTGACTGCCAAAATGAAAAGTCCACTTTCACGTTTTACAAAAATAATTATTTTGTATATTAGTTAATGTATAAACATACCAGCAATTTTTAAAAGTTTTATCTGGCCGGGTGCAGTGGCTCATGCCTGTAGTCCCAGCACTTTGGGAGGCAGAGGTGGGTGGATCATGAAATCTGGAGTTTAAGACCAGCCTGACCAAAATGGTGAAACCCTGTCTCTACTAAAAATACAAAAAAATTAGCCAGATGTGGTGGCAGGCGCCTGTAATCCCAGCTACTCAGGAGGCTGAGGCAGGAGAATTGCTTGACCCTGGGAGGCTGAGGTTGCAGTGAGCTGAGATCATGCCATGGCACTCTAGCCTGGGCAACAGAGCAACACTCCATCTCAAAATTAAAAAAAAAAAGTTTTATCAATTCACTGTTTCCTTCTCACTACTCAATTCACTACAGTCGGGTTTCCTCAGTCACTACCACCAACCAACCCAATTTTACTTCTCCACTTCTCATTATGCTCATCATGATCTCTGAGGCTAAAAGCAAACACGTTCCAGCCTTTCCAGTCTGCATCTTACTAGATCTCTTTGTTTTTGTTTTGTTTTGTTCTGTTTTTGAAACAGGATCTTGCTCTGTCACCCAGGCTGGAATGCAGTGGTATGATCGTGGCTCACTGTAGCCTCGTCTTCCTGAGATCAAGCAATCCTCCAACCTCTCAGCCTCCCAAGTAGCTGAGACTACAGGCATGTGCCACCAAGCCCAGCTGATTTTTTTTTTTTAATTTCTAAGAGATGAGATCTCACTATGCTGCCCAGGCTGGTCTTGAACTCCTGAGCTCAAGCTCTGCCCACCTCAGCCTCCCAGAGTGCTAAGATTACAGGCATGAGCCACTGCATCTGGCCTACCAGATCTCTGTGAACCACCTGATATAACTGATTACTTGCTTCACCTTAAAACCTTCTTTGTTTTATCTTTTATTATGTCAGACTCTCTTAGATTTGTTCTTGCCTTCTGGCCTTGTGTTCTCAATCTCTTGTATGTGCTCAACCTCAACCATTTAATGCTGAGGTTCCTCAGAGGTCCAGAGTACAATGCCCTTGCTTTGTACTCTAGGTTCTCACCAAAGACAATCTCATTCACTCCCATATCTTCAATTAGCCAGGAACATTTAAAGTTATAATTTTAGCCCCAAACCTTGAGATGCATAAGTCCAACTAACATTTTGCATGTCACACAGATGCCTCAAAATTAGTACATATGAAACTGAATAATGTATCCTCTGTAACAAAAATTCTGCCCATGCAGTACTCCATCTTAGCAAAAAGTTCGCTGTTCAAGCCAGAAAGCTAGAAGTCATCTTTCAGACTGCCTTTTTCATCTTCCACTACAACACTTCATCGGGGCAAAGGCAAGGCTTCATTCCCCTTAAAGCTTATTTTTCTAGAAAAGAAGACATCCTTTCTCAGGGTTGCTGCTCTTCAAATTCCTTCTGTGTGGAGTATTGTTTTCCTATTCTCACCATATCTCCTAACTACCTGTCATCTTCCATTTACAAGCTTGAGTTTCATATCCTTGATTTATCACCAACTCTTCACCAGGTTTGGTCCCGTTATTTATTTCCATAACACTTTTAATACGTTTCCTTCACAGCACTCATCACATCTTATCAATTCAGTTAAAATCTGTCTCCCCATTAGAATTGTAAGTGCCACAGGGCAAGGATTTTATCAGTCTTATTTAACTTCTGTATACTTGGCATAAAACATCAGCGACTGGTAAATTTTGATCGCATATGTGAATGGTGAGCTAAAAAAACAAACAAATATTTATCTCTGGAAGAAAATTATGCAGGATAAAATTCTAGGATCTCACAAAGAAGAATCCTTCCCCTTCCATGCTTTATAGCAGGAGGAATAAAGTAGGAATATTTAAGTACAATAAATCTGTAAAAACAGTTTCAAATCTTTTCCTATAAAGTCAGAAAATACAACTCAAACATAAAAATTTTAAATTAAATTCATTAAACAATTCATTCATTCAAATACTTATCAAACATTTGCCATATGCCAGGCACTATTACTAAGGCACCTATACAACAGTATACTAAGTCCTTGTCTCACACAGTTTATCTTCCTGTAGGGAAAGAGAGAAAGTAAAATAACACACAACATGTAATAATATATATTACATATATATGTGTGTGTGTGTGTGTGTGTGTGTGTGTGTGTGAGAGAGAGAGAGAGAGAGAGAGAGAGAGAGAGAGAGAGAGAGAGAGAGACAGAGAGAGAGAAAGAGAGAGAGGCAGGAAGTGATAAATGCTACAAAGAAAAATAAGGCGGGAGAAGACAGATAATGGATAATGGTGCTGGTAGGAAAAAAGGTTGCCATTTTACACAATGTGGTTGGGGAAGATATGTCTGATAAGTTGACCACTGAGCAAAGTCCTCAAAAAAGTAAGACAGGAAGCCATACGAGGAAAAAACTTTCCAGGCCCAGTGAACGTTAAGTACCATGGCCCTGGGGCAGGAGTCTGTTTGAGGCACTTAAGAAACAAGGATAGTGTGGCCAAAGGGTGAGGGCAAAGAGAAGAGAGGAAAGAAACAAGATCAAGGAATATTGGGGACTAAATCATGAAAAGTCCCAGAGAACATAAGGACACTTCATCTTTTAGTCTGATAAGGAGGACATCAACTGAAGCAATTTACAAGAGACTGAAAAGATCTGACTTATTTTAAAAGACCATTCTGGATGTTGTGTCACCAACAACTACAATAAGCAGTACCAATATTAATATACATGCAAGCAGACCAGTTAGGAAGCCAATATAATAATTCAAGTAAGAGGTGATGGTAGCTTAGACTAAAATAATTGTAGAAGTGGTAAGAAGTGATTGGACCCTGAATATATTTTGAAGGTGATGATTGGGATGCAATGTGTGAATAAAAATGAAGAGATAAGGAGAGAAACTAATTTGGATCAACATGAGTTCCAATCCCAACTCCATCACTTATAAATCATGAAACTGTGGACAAATTATTTAACCCTCTGGATGTTGTAGTTTTCTCACGTATAAACAGTGATAACTGGTATATCTCAGGCATTTGGAAAGATAAAAGAGAATATAATATGTAAGGAATCTGGCCACATAGCACGTAGAAAGCAGTCAAGAAATAAGACCTATTATGACTATTATTTATACAAGAGTGTTAGACAAGTTACATCGAAACACTGCTTATCCTAGTAAACTACAAGAAAGGTAATCATCAGTATACACTGTTTATCAAAAGCATTTAACAACTGCCTAATGTATACCAAAAATTATGAGCCATATAAAAATAATTTCAGCTCCAAATCCTGGCCTAAAAGAACTTATACTACTGTAGCACTTGATTCACTCATTTTGTACATAAGAGCAAAGGCTAAAATGGATTACTTAGGAAGGCAGCATCATAGGGCAAGGAGCTAAATAAGTAGTTAAAAAACCTAAATTACAGTTCAAGAACTGCTAATAACTAAGGGACCCTGTCACTGACTTGATTTTGGACTTTTGTTGTTTTCCATTTAAGTTATCTGAAAACACATAATTATATATATTATAAGCAAGTAAAAATCAGTAATTTCTTTAGGCTTTTAAATAAATAGCTCACATACCATATTTCCTTCAGAGACCCATACACTGGGAAATACCTATTAATAGACTGTCTCTAGAGTTTCTATTGTTAAAATTCTAAAATGCTAAGGCACTTAAAAAAAAAAGTGACGTAACACTAAACTGTTACATGTCTAAAGTTTGAGGCTACAATTCTCCACAACTTTCCTGCTTTTTTTTTTTTAAGAAATGGGGTCTCACTCTCTCACCCAGGCTGGAGGGTAGTGGCATCAACACAGCTCACTGCATCCTTGACCTGCTGGGCTCAAGCGATTCTCCTGCCTCAGTCTCCTGAGCAGCAGGGACTACAGAAACCCAGCACCACATCTAGTTTTTTTTTTTTTTTTTTTTTTTTTTTTGAGACAGTTTTGTTGCTCAGGCTGGAGTGCAATAGCGTGATCTTAGCTCACCGCAACCTCTGCCTCCTGGGTTCAAGAGATTCTCCTGCTTCAGCCTCCCGAGTAGCTGGGATTACAGGCATGCACCACCATGCCCAGCTAATTTTGTATTTTTAGTAGAGACGGAGTTTCTCCATGTTGGTCAGGCTGGTCTCAAACTCCCGACAGGTGATCCACCCACCTTAGCCTCCCAAAGTGCTGGGATTTCAGGCGTGAGCCCCCACATCCAGACTTTGCCTTTTTATTTTGTTTTTTGAGATGAAGTCTCGCTCTGTCGCTCAGGCAGGAGTGCAGTGGTATAATCTTGGCTCACTGTAACCTCTGCCTCCTGGGTTCAAGTGATTCTCCTCCCTCAGTTTCCTGAGTAGCTAGGACTAGAGGCATGTACCACCATGCCCAGCTAATTTTTTTGTATTTTTAGGAGAGACAGGGTTTCACCCTGTTAGCCAGGATGGTCTCAATATCCTGACCTTGTGATCTGCCTGCCTCAGCCTCCCAAAGTGCTGGGATTACAGGTGTGTTTTTTTGTTTTTCTTGAGACAGTCTCGCTCTGTCACCCAGGGTAGGGTGCAGTGTCGCTGTCTCAGCTCTCTGCAACCTCCACCTCTCAAAGCAATTCTCCTGCCTCAGCCTCCCGAGTAGATGGACTACAGGCACTCACCACCATACCAGGCTAATTTTTTTATTTTTGGTAGAGATGGGGTTTCACCATATTGGCCAGGTGCGTCTCAAACTCTGGACCTTGTGATCCACCTGCCTCAGCCTCCCAAAGTGCTGGGATTACAGGCGAGAGCTACTGTGCCCGGACTTTTTATTTTATTTTCTATATTGATGGTGTCTCACTACATTGCCTAGGCTGGTCTTGAACTCCTGGGCTCAAGCAATCTTCCTATCTCAGCCTCTTAAAGTGTTGGGATTACAGGTGTGAGATACTGAGTCTAGTTTCTTTGCAACTTTTAATGTGGAAAAAAAAATACACATTGCTTTCATTAAAAATAAAAATATCTATGAAACAATTAAGATTAACTTTGTCACAAGATACTATAAATGGCTTACTTGTAAAAAGACCTGTGGAAAATCATTCAGGACTGACTCAAGTAATTCAAGGCCAAACGTCCGAGTCATTTCTGTCATGCCCACTAGCCAATAAGGAGCATCAGCATTAACCAACTGACAAAGGTCCTGGGAAAATAAATCCAACAATTTAATGTGCTAGAATTAAGTGTGCTTTTCAAAACTCACAGTTCGTAAATCTTTAAAAAGAAAAAACCTCTCTTCTTATATAACACGTTTTTCCTCTTAGAAACTAAGCACTGGTAATTCCAATTTTGCCAAATTGTATAATTGATAGATTATATAAGTAAATTTATAAAGAATCATATAACTACTGACAATACACAGAGACAGTAAATGAAAAAAAATAAGCTTTTAATCCAAAGTAATATTTTCAGTACAAATTAATCGTTTTACCTAAAATTATTCATGACAAGCAATGAAAAAATCAGTTTTCTATGTATCAAATTATATTACACAGGCCAAATTTATTACTTAAATTTTCCTTGTTTAAAGAAACTTTCTTTGTGTGTGATTAGTTCTAATATATCTGTTTTCCAGTTTTGGGTTTAATTCATTTTATTTTCTTAAGGTGAGTCATACTGCTTAATCATGTTAATCAGCTATAAATATACAAGTTGTGCTTTAGAACTATTTTAATACAACCTTTGACATAGTTTCAAAAAAAAACTGACATTAAAAAAATTCAACACAAAATCCCAAAATCAAAAATTCACACAAAACTATATTTTAAAATAAAAATTACTTTTATCAACTAAAATACCTGGAAAAGCATATATGCATCTTTAGCACAAGGTTTGAGAGTACTGACAGATCTTCTGTTACTATTTCCTTGTACCAGTACTGGTTGTTCTACAATATCTGCAATCAAAACAGGATGGGTTTTAGGAGCTCATAATGGCCTTTAGTAAATTATATATTCTGTTTAAAAGATACGTTTAAAATAAATTTGTTAATATAATCATAAATTGTAATTATAATTTCAGAATTAAAATTTCTAATTTTAATTATAACATATGCCTCCAAAACAAAAAAAATGTGGAACTATTTTTACACCAAATATCACAAAAATTACACTTTGCTAACTTACATTCACTCTAATAAGCTGGGTATCTGTGTCCATACATTTGGCTTCCCAGCCTCCCTTTTTTCAGCCCCTTTTATTTCATGGATTTAAAATTCACGTGATCTTTAAATGTGCTTTTAAATCTCAAACAAACATATAAACTTTTACCATATGGTTAACTCCTCTACCATTTCACTATCTTCAAGAGAATTACTGCTTGATCTGCTACTATTACCGTTATCAGTTACAGATATTCAACAGCTAAGAATCAGCTAGGCTGGTGTTTCCCAGCTCAGCATTTCTTTAACTAATAGTAAAAAATACCATTCTCTGCAAGTTATGACAGTCTGTTTTGAATAAATATTGACTTAATGACTACTTGAAAAGAAAGAAGTTCTAAGTATTTCTACCTTGCTATAAAGTATTAAATGGCATATTAGCCTTAGAGACATACAACTAAAGCTACCAATCCAGGAATTTTATTGAGGTTATGAATGTATAAAACATTCAAACTGGGGAATTGCCCTGTGTTATTACAATATGACTTTTAATATTTTAACCAAATGGGAGACATTATAAGATTAATTCATTAACATTTCAAACTATTATAATTCTACCTGCATTTTTCTCCAAGAAAAATTAAAGAAAAAACAATATAACAAAATGGAAATATTCTAATAAAGGTATTTGATAAAAATATTTTAAAATTATTTTTTATATTATTTAAATGTTCTTAACATATGTTAGCAGACACAGACAAAAAAGTATGAGAGAAGCCCACTCTTGGAAATTTATCCTAAAGGAATAATTCAAAATGATATGTAGGAAACCACCCAAAACAGTTATAAAATACTAAACAGAATGCAAGTGTCCACTAGGAGACTAGTTCAGTTAAATCAAAGAATTAGAGAATTTTAATGCAATCATTAAAATTTAAATTATGAGGATGAAGCAATAACATGAAGAATTCATAGAATGCAACGTTTGGTTAAAAAATACACATAATGCAATACTTGGTTTAAAATGTGAAATTACCATATTTAACACAAAATTATGCATATACTAGAAATAAACATGGAAAACAAAGAGCCTATTCCTTAGAGTGATCAAATTGTGAAGAATTTATTTTTTAAGTTGCCATTATTGACATAATAATGTTGATCATTTCAGCAAAGGCTGAAAGCTAATAAAAATGAAATAATGCAAGAACTACCCACAAAGTAAAACAACTTTCAGCACTTTACCTCTGTGTCGTTCATCTTCAGCAACCATCCTCTCAAAAACAACAGTAACAACTTGTCGCACTGTAGCAGCAGCTGTATTATTTGTGATATTATCTTTTGTGAAATGTAGTCGAAAACAAAGAACAATTGCCTGAAAACACAATTTTCATTTGGTGTGAAATAAGACTGAAGAGCAAGGCCATTATCTTTATTTTATCAGATGTAACCACAAATTGAATAATTTATGTTTTTGGTTGTTTCAATCACCAATATGAAAAGTCCCACCATTTTATACAATAAAATATAAAATCCTCAGATTTTGAAGTCATTCAAGCTCTCTGTAAATACACAGCCACAGAAAATTTGCTATGGTAATGTGAAACATACCTTTTAAAATTTGGTTAACACCTATATAATAATGTGTTATGTTTTTATTTCCCCAGAATGACTTGCTTTGCAAATAACAAGAACTCAAAGTTTGTTGTATCACTTAATCATCTGGAGAAGCTATGTGATTGCTAATCATATAAATAAATAAAATTATTAAACTTTTAAAAAGGAGTCATTTTTTTCTTTTAAAACTCAAGTTTATTAAGGTGCAATTTATATACAATAAATTATAGAATCCCTTAAAATTATATAATTTGATGAGTTCTGACAAACATGTGGGCCCAAGAAACTTCGGCCACAATTGAGAAACAGAGTTTCTCCATTACCCCCAAAGTTTTCTTGTGCTACTTCCCATCCATCTCTTCCTCTACCCTTGGCCCCAGGCAAGCACCCCTATGCTCTTTTCACTGCAGATGAGGGGGCGTTTTCTATGATTTTTATATAAACAGATTAATTCAGTATGTGCTCCTTTGGGGCTGGCTTCTTCCACTTAGAATAATATTTGTGAAATTCATCCACATTGTTCTGTGTATCACTAGTTTGTACCTTTTATTACCAAGTATCATTCCATGGTATGAGTACACTATATTTTGCTTATCCATTCACCTGCTGGTGAACATGTGGGCAGTTTCCAGGTTCTGACTATAGGAAAAAAGAAAAAAAAAAAAAAGCTGCTACAAGTAATCATATACAAGTCACTGTAAGGACCTATGTTTTCATTTATCTTGGGTAAATATCTAGAAGTGAAATGGATGGGTCATCTGGTAAGAATAGGTTTAACTTTTTAATAAACCACCAGTTGGCTTGGGCATGGCAGCTCACGCCTGTAATCCCAGCACTTTGGGAGGCTGAGGTAGGCGGACCACTTGAGGCCAGGATTTCAAGACCAGCGTGGCCAACAAGGTGAGATCCCATCTCTACTAAAAACACAAAAATTAGCTGGGTGTGGTGGCAGACACCCTTAATCCCAGCTACTTGGGAGCCTGAGGCATGAGAATCCCTTGAGCCCAGGAGGTGGAGGTTGTGGTGAGTTGAGATTGTGCCACTGTGCTCCAGCCTGGGCAACAGAGCAAGACTCTGTCTAAAATACAAACAAACAAACAAACAAACAAACAAACAAACAAAAAGAAGAAGAAGAAGAAAGAAAAGACAAAGAAAAAAAAGAAACTGCAGTTTCCCATAGTGGTTTTATAATTTTACGTTTCTGTCAGCAGTATATGTGAATTTAGAACTATCCTACATCCTCCATAGCACTTTATATGATTAGTCTTTTTTCATTGCAACTATTCTAATGGATGCATAATGCTATTTCCTTACGGTTTTCATTTGTGTGTCCCTAATAACACTGAACTTCTTTTCATGTGTTTGTCACCCATTTGAATATATTATCTTAGTGAAGTATCTGTCAAAACTATTTGTCCATACTTAATTGGGTTGCCTGTGTTATGAATGAATTTTAGGAGTTCTTTATATAGTCTAGATACAAGTCCTTTGTCAGATATTTGTATTTTCCCACATCCTGTGGCTTATCAAGGATTTTTGATTTTATGCCCTAATAAATCTTTGCCTACCCCAACTTCACAAAGATTTTCTCCTATTTATACTTCCAAAAGTTTTCTAGTTTTAAAAGAAGTCATTCTTGGAGAAAAACATATAGTATTAGAATCAATGCCTATCACATTAATTATATTAAAAATTTTAAGGGACGCAAGCCTTTGATACCACTGTTACACTTTAGATTTCAACATAAAGGAAAGACACAGTACATAGTTATATAGAAGGCTTCACATTACTCAATTTTATATTATTTCTTGAGACGGAGTTTCGCTCTTGTTACCCAGGCTGGAGTGCAATGGCGCGATCTCGGCTCACCGCAACCTCCACCTCCTGGGTTCAGGCAATTCTCTTGCCTCAGCCTCCTGAGTAGCTGGGACTACAGGCACGCGCCACCATGCCCAGCTAATGTTTTGTAGTTTTAGTAGAGACGGGGTTTCACCATGTTGACCAGGATGGTCTTGATCTCTTGACCTTGTGATCCACCCGCCTCGGCCTCCCAAAGTGCTGGGATTACAGGCTTGAGCCACCGCACCCGGCTATTATTTCTTTATACTTGATTTTTCTCATACCAAGAAAACGCCATTTCCAAATTAACCAACACACTAAAATAAATCCTAAAATCAGTTCTTACTTCTTTAGTAGGTCAAATGAAAACCTTTCATAATTTTTTAAATATATGTATCAGAACGATAATTTGATAGCTAGAAACCAAGTGGTATGACATATAATAAACGGATATATTAAAATACATACAATATTTTATATAGCCAGTACAAGCTTAAAAGAATAAACCATTTGCAATTAAAAATCTCATTATGATGTAAGAACATCACTTGAGATAGCATATACAGCTTAACGTGATAGTATACTGTACTTCTTTATAAGCCATGCAAATTATAATAAAGCTATTACTGAGTGTCTAAAAAATTCCTTAGACAATAATTCATTTACTGTTATGTTACTCTTTACTTTCTGTTCTTTACAAATATTTCATAATAAAAAAGTTTTTAAAAAGTAAAATAAATAATAGAATGGCTCTTATATGTTCCAAAGTGGGTGGGAGTGGGGACAAAATGATAGTCATCTTGTCTAGCCGTTTAAGAAACATATTTGAACTGTCTGGCTTACATATCATATACATGTTAAATTATGGGTAGGGAGCGCTATCACAAGAAACCTAAAATACTAAAGGCAATACCTTACAACACATTGTTTTTCCTTAGTTCCCTCCTTCCCTATTCTTACTCTTCTGCTACTTTCTCTCTTTTTTCTATTTCCTATTCACAACTCAAGCTGTTGGCTGGACTCAAGGGACTTTGCTTAAGCACCCCAACGTGATTTCAACTCTAATCTGGAAAAAATAAGGTGCCAACAGTTATTAACATGCAATGTCAATCATCACAATAGTTGTAGGGAAGCTGCTTTTGATTCAAAAGGCACCAAGCTTTTCTCTTTCAGCCAGCTCATTCAAATAGTGTCTCAAAACACGTACGAACTCTGGCAAACAGGTTTCTTACCTTAGAAAGTGCCTCATCGTGAACTACGGTATTGGTTGTTAAAAGAACAAGAACTGTTTGAAGTAGCTTAAGTTCTTCAAGACTATTTTCCATTAGCTGCCAAAGCATGTTAATTATATTTCCAGCTGCAGTCTGTAAAATAGTTATTTTAATTATTGTCAACAAATAAAATATAAATGTTGATGTCCCTAATTAAGAAAAGGTATACAAACCTACCACAGTTGGAGAGGATTTCTTGACCACAATAACAAAAACTGTATTTTTAGATCTCTAGATCCAAACATGTCTCTCAAGTAATTTAGCACTTACAATCAATTAATTCTCTCCCTCAAAAAAGTAAATTTAAAAAAAATTATAATAGCCAATTTGAATATACAAATAGCAGCAAGCAGTTTTGAAATACCTAGTCAAAATCATAGCTCATTTCTACAATAATATTGATAGACTGTATATGGATATAAATAATATGGACATATGCAATTTATGAGTCTGCTGTTTCAGATACATTACTTCATCTAAAGTATGTTACAGAAAAAACAAAATGCAACCCATATTAATAACACATTGGCACACTCAATTAAGTCTGACATTACTTAAGATGATAAATTAACAGCAAAACATTTATTACTTCTATTATAGTACTTATAGAGTACAAAATTAAGATAACACCATTAAATTTGAGACCAAAATGCAGATTCATGGTTAAGAATTTTTTTTTAGTTTTTCCATCATAATGTTAGATACAAACAATATGTTTAAGTTAATGAAAAACAAATTATCACTCCATATAATCTAGGAGGGAGAGTTAGGATCTTCCCTTCTCTCTTTATAAAAGAAAAATTAAATAACCAATTAAATTGAACACTTGCTTGAGTCTCAAAATTTTCATCTATATTACTGAACTGTGACTTCTTAGATTACAAATGACTTGCAAAAATAATTGTTTGTGAATGTGTAATGAGGAGAAGATTTGACAGAATTTTTAAATAAAGCCGTTTTCTCCAAGTACACTGCCATTCCTAAAATAGTTTTATATTAAATATCAGGTATGTTTCATTCTCCTTTCATGAAAACTCCTCATTCAACTCTTAGGTGCAGTTTAGATAAAAATCTTCATATTACCTCAGACACGACTTCATGTGACATGAGTCTCTGAATAGCAGCCAAACACAGCTGAGTGATCTTCGGTTCCTTGGTTCCACAACCCATTAAAAAAGGCTGTACAACCTCTGAGCTGTTCTCTTTCAGTGCTTCAATTAGAACACATATAAAGTAAATTATCAAAATTAATCTATAATTAAGAACGCATTTTTATATAATTACAATCAGTAATAGTTATCTCAATAAAAATTACTTTATGTAAAATGAATACCAAAACAAAAATCAAGCGTTAAAATACCTTGGACAGACACTCCAGACTCTGTATCTAAACTATATGCCTGAACTACTGCTTTCCCATGCTTTTCTCCTAACACTCTGTCCTTTGGTTCTCCTCCAGCTTCTGTTACAAACTCTATTAGGACATGGAGTCTCAAAATTTCTCTCCCACCTCAAAAAAGCACTCTGTTTCTTCATATACTGCAGGAGGGAAAACATAAATGAGAATTCCCACCCTAGAATAGAATCATTAAAGAGAGTACATACATCATCCCCACAATACTTATAAATGAATACTTAGAAATTTCCTAGAATTTTACTATATGCCTTGAATTTAAACAGCCCTAGTTTCTCAAGAAATAAACATATTTCATTGAAACAATAACATTACCCCTCTTATTTCTGAAACAGCCACTTTAAATTAATTAGATGCACATGCTGTAATTTCAAACCTTAATTTAACTTCTTCTACCAATCCAGCTCACTCAGAAGTTTTTAAGTGGCAATAAAAATGTAAGAGGTTAGAAAATGTAGAGACTGAATTATACATAATTATTCATAATTTACAAAATGAAATTAAATCTATACACATTTACTGAAAGGCTACACAAAGATGGATAAGGCAGGTTTGTCATCCTTTGGGAATCTGAATAAATGACATGGAATTGCAAGTCAAGGGAACATTAAACTTATAAGCGAGATTTATTATTAAAAGAACTAGCTCTATCAGTTATTTTTTGAGGCAAGACATGCAGTAAGGACATATAAATCTAAGTTTTAAAATGCTTTTCAAAAGAAATTGACACAAAGTCATCCAGAATCACCATTAAAAATGTAAAACCAGTGTTAACATTAATTTTACAATTTAAATCCTCACCTTCTTCTTCCAAAGCTCTCTTTATGGTATGGTAAATCAAGACTACGACTTCCTACAGCCTGCTCTGCAAAGTCCCTCAGTATGCCAGCATAAATTGCTGATTTAGCACAGCTAAAGATGGCAAATATAACTGGCAAAGAACAGTGTTCCCAAAAGGACTCCCTGTCCTTATTCCCTTGCTTTCTCATACACAAAGGCTTTTATTCAAACCTAGGGACAAAGTTTCCTAAACAATATGAATAATTATTAAACGACGATGACCAGAAACCTCCTAATAAAGCTTCAATAAAATGATTAAATATCCTACCAGATTTAATCCTGCCAGAATCACTGAAGTATGATGCAACCCCTATCTCTGCTGAATATTCTTTATTAAACATTATTCATGCATATTAAAGGCCCTCAACAGTAACCAAGTTACACTTATAATTTTTATGTGTTAATATATGTTTCTCCTTTCAACATCACAATAATCTCAGAGAGTTTACAGAGCCTGATTTGGCCTTACTGATACAGTAACTAGGTAGTAAAGCCAGAATTTGAAAATATGCTATGTCTTCTAACTCCTGGTTCACTCTTCTTAACAACATTATGCTGCCCTTCCTTCTGGTACACAGCACCCTGATAATAATGGAAATTAAAAGAGGACCCAGTGATTTGCACTTTAAAATTGTCTGCCTGAAGTCTTCGAACAAATAAAGGAAAATGAACTTGTTTTCATAGAAAACAAAACAAGATGTACTTTCATAGGGTCTAAGATGCTAATGATTTTAAGACATACCCATAATATCACAACAACAACAAAATCAGTGCCAATTAAACTATGACACAATGCTTTCTAATCATTTAGAATTTTTCTTCACAATTTCATCCTCTGGACCATCAACAGCACTGGGAATGAACACCTTATTTCTTGAAAGAGTACTTCACTATGTCTCTGAGATTTTCTTCTAAGTCAATGGCAACCATTTCTGCATGTTCTGATGCTGGTGCTTTTTTGATCGTACCATAAGATGGTAACAGAAAGTTTTCAACAACTAGGGTGATATTTTAAATAGCAATTAAACTCAACATATGTGGTGTCAACAATGCACGCAACTCAACTGATGTGATAATAACATGAAGAACCATAACAAGTTCATGCACACATTGAAAAAGATAACTACAACATCACCTGGCTCACAGTGATTCTAAGATGCCATCAACTGCAAGATGCATACCAATCAGGGGATGTTAAAAGGTGAAAAAACTGTGCACACTAAGATCAACAAAATAAGGTAAGTCATGGTGAAATGCCATATACATGTCAGCTACAACCAGTTCTATCAAGCTGAGATAAGGTAGTATTAAAAATTAATGTTATGAATTTATTTTAATGTAATTCAAAGGAATCAAACATCTATTTCTCATCTTTTCCCTCCAAATTTATATGAGAACATAATAATCAAAAAAGAAGTTTCTATGTTATCTAGAATGATCAACAAAACAATAAAATCTATTTATCTACCCTAAGTCTTTTGAAGTATACTTTGAAAAACAAAAAAGCTTCCACTGTATTGAGATTGTAATTAGGTGAGAAAAATCATAAGGAAAAAAAGCACAAGGAAAAAAGTTATTGCTTTTCCTTTTCTTCTTTAAAAAGTGGTAACAGTCCAAAGAAATATAAATTAATCTTGCTCTTCCAACTGAGAGATATCCACTCTCTGCAATAACTTTAATAATATGTTAGGTAATGATAACTTTACATAAATACCTTCCTACAGACTGAGATTTTAGAAATCCAACAGAGGAAAAAGGCTCTACAGCAATATAAAGAAGACATTTTACTTTAACCATTTTGTATGTCATTCCAGAAAAAAAAAAGAAAAAGCTGATTCTTTTTGATCAAAGTTATTGGTTTCTATTTTCATTAAAACACAAAAACAGCTTATGGAGAATGATAAAAGAAGAAGTTTATTTTCCACCTAAGTCCCTCAATAAGTGTAACTCTTTAACAGAGTAACACTGTGTGTTGGATAAATATTGTATTTCCAAATTATGTAACTGTGAGACCAAATGATGCACTTTCACACACCTGAAAGAGGTCTACCAGGTCCCCATATCCTAAGGGTTTCCTTGTTCTGAGCAGTTTCACTGCATAATTGCAGTTTTTATCCTGGAAAAAAAGAATTAAACTAGGATACCCCACTATGAATCATATTAACAGGGGTTAATAAAAGTTTTATTGTGAAAAATTTTAACAGCTGTTAAAGAATAAACTTCAATTCTTGTGAAAGAGAGAAAATGTGACTTAGACATTATTTTGATACTCAAATTGCTTAAAATCTAGTTCTGGGGAAGACTGATATTCCTAACAACATTAAAAAATATTTTAGCTGAGCACAGTGGCTCAGGCCTGTAATCCCAGCACTCTGGGAGTATGAGGCAGATGGATCACGAGGTCAGGAGTTCAAGACCAGCCTGGCCAACATGGTGAAACCCCATCTCTACTAAAAATATAAAAATCAGCTAGGCATGATAGCGTGTTCCTGTAATCCCAGCTACTTGGGATGCTGAGGCAGGAGAATTGAACCGGTGCCTGGGAGGTGGAGGTTACAGTGATCCAAGATTGTGCCACTGCACTGTAGTCTGGGCTAGAGTGAGACTCCGTCTCCAAAAAAAAAAATTTCGAAAGGTCTGAAAATATATTTAAATGATTCAAGAATGAGGACAAATAAAAGCCTAGGCAGTTTCACATTAAAAGCACATTACAGGAAAGGGAAGGGCTATTTAACAAATGATGTTGGTTCATTGGTTAATAGTTTTGCAAAAGAAAAAATCAAAATCCTCACATTACCCTACATATTACTAATTAAGAAAAAAAATCAAACCTTTTGTAGAGCTACAAAAGAAACCAGAAAAATTAGATTATGTAAAACTGAAAGGCATCTAGATAAAAAAAGCAAAGGGTAAAAGGCCTGGAAAAAATATGATATAAACATGATGCAAGGTTAATATTTTCCTGTATCAACAGCTCAAGCAATTTGATAAGGAAAACACAAAAGTTCAAAGAAATGAATGTAAATTTTTAAAAAATAATAATTTAACACAGAGAAAAATGATGAACATCTAGTGAAAGTCAGAAGTCATGGCCCGGTGCTGTGGCTTATGCCTATAATCCCATCACTTCCAGAGGCCGAGGTGGGCGGATCATGAGGTCAGGAGTTCGAGACCAGCCTGACCAAGATCATGTAATCCTATCTCCACTAAAAATACATTAGCTGGGCACGGTGGCAAGTGCCTGAAGTCCCAGCTACTTGGGAGGCTGAGGCAGAAGAGTCGCTTGAACCCAGGAGGTGGAGGTTGCAGTAAGCCAAGATTGTGCCACTGCACTCAGCCTGGGTGATACAGCAAGACTCCGTATCAACAAAAGAAAAAGAAGAAAGACCTGAAACTAAGAAACTATGAGAAGAAATCAGCAACACAGTGAAACCCCGTCTCTATTAAAAATATGAAAAAAGTCAGCCAGGCGTGGTAGCACCTGCCTGTAGTCTCAGCTACTCAGGAGGCTGAGGCAGGAGAATCGCTTGAACGTGGGAGGCGGAGGTTGCAGTGAGCCAAGATCGCACCACTGTACTCTAGCCTGGGCAACAGAGCAAGAGTCCATCTCAAAATAATAATAATAATAATCATCATCATCATCATCCTGGCAAGAAGATTATAAAAATATGCTCACTTACTGTTGGCAAAGGTATAAACTTTCATCTTTTTGGAAAGCAGTAAGTTGACACATTCTAAGAATTTTAGACATATTCACACTCTTTATAATCCCACTTCTAGCAATTATTAAGAAATAATTCTAAATGCTGAAACATACCATACCTAAGAAAATCGTTAAACTACAATACATTTGCTGAAATATCATAGAGCAATTTTTTAAATTTTATTTTTATTTATTATCTTTTTTTAAAAATATACTTTAACTTCTGGGATACATATGCAGAACGTGCAGGTTTGTTACATAGGTATACACATGCCATGGTTGTTTGCTGTACCCATCAGCCCGTCATCTACATTAGGCATTTCTCCTAATGCTATCCCTCCCCTATCATACAGCAATGTAAAACATTTAAAAAGACTGGCATCAAAGAAAAATATTTATGATACAACAAAAAATACAAATGATATAATACAAGGATATAAATTTTAAAAAGAAAAAATAAATAAAGGCATACTGTACTGTAGATAAACTATGTAATCTCCTTGGCTCAACAGGTCAACTTGTGAAATCGGCTTTATTTACAGCAACCCCGCCTCCCCCGTCATGTCTTCTAGCCTGGATTTTAGAAACAGTCTCCCAAAAGATCTCTGCCTAAATGACTATACACTGAAATACGTCCTCCACACTGCTACTCTAATTTACTCAAAATATAAATATGAACGTGTCACTTCCCTGATTCAAACTCTTTCCATCATGCTGCTCAGAATATCACATAATGGCACTTAGGAAATTCCTGACACCTATTCCCCCTTCATACTTTTTGGCCTGGCAACACTTGAATAGTGTATACAAGTACAGCAAGCTGTACACACAAACCTCATGTATTGAAGGAGTCCCCTTTACTTTACACTTTTATACTTTATTTGCCTGACTAAGTCTTCCTCAGGCTTCCAGACTCTGCTTCAGATTTCCAAGCAGGTTAGGTGCCTTCCCCATGTCCCTATAACAACCCTCTCCATACTTCCATCTTGGCATTAACCACATAGTATTAAAATTCTATGCTAAGGGTCAGTCTCCTTCATTTTTCTGTTATCTGAACCTGAACTTAAGATGATAAAACTCACTTACTCAATAATTATAACCTGTAAAATTAAAGAGAGGTGGCTTGGCATGTTGGCTCACGCCTATAATCCCAGCACTTTGGGAGGCCGAGTCGGGCGGATCACGAGGTCAGGAGATTGAGATCATCCTGGCTAACACAGTGAAGCCCTGTCTCTACTAAAAATACAAAAAATAAGCTGGGCGTGGTGGCACTCTTGGGAGGCTAAAGCAGGAGAATCACCTGAACCCAGGAGGTGGAGGTTGCAGTGAGCTGAGATCAGGCACTACACTACAGCCTGGGTGACACAGTGAGACTCCATTTCTAAAAATAAATAAATAAATAAAAGAGAGGTAGAAAAACATATTAGAGGCAGCAGTGACTTAGCTGCCCCTTAGTGTAATTTATTTATTAGCCTAGATTTAATGAGGGCTTACTATTTCCCATGCAGTATGCTGGCAACATAAGGCAGAATAAGATGTTGACTCTGACTTCAGGGAGTATGTCATCTAGAAGAAAAAGTTTCTTTAAAAGGTCTTCAAAAGCCAAATCAAGGAATAGGTAAGCTAAACAGAATGAATGGCACAAATGCTTCTTTCAAGTACATTTCTTGCATTTCCATATAGACTAGAGGTGAATTTCATTACCCATCTTTATATCTCCTCTAATGATTCCTACATAATTATTTACTTATTAAGAGTAGGCATGATATACAGACTTTGTAAAATATCACAAGCACATTTATTGATAAGAAAATATATTTAATATTATATATAAAATATAAATATATTAAATTTAAAAAGCAAATAAATTATCTTTTAAAATCAGAAAAAAATTCCAAAGTATATTTACTCATTGCTACTTAAAGACCTTTTAGTTATAAGCTCTTTTGAAAAAAAAAATGAGGGAACAACATGTGAAAAAAGAACAAAAGTCATATCTACTGATTATTTATGTAAAAATTATGTATAATGACAGCAGCTGAAAGCAGCCACAGGTAGATGTAACCACCATGGTTTGGGGTAGGGGCTAAATATACAATGTTAAAAGATACCACAACTTCACTGATTTCCTTGTTAGAAATATTTATTTAAAAAGCAGATTATGTAATTTTTTGTATAACAATTTCTGAATTTTTAGTATAAGCTAGGATAATAAACACATATTTATAATATGTAATATTCATATAATAGATAATAAATGTAAGATTAAGGCATTTGGCCTTGTAAATGAAACCTTTATGTTGCTATCTCTCATTTTCAAAGTTTTATCTTTAAAGAAAATGGAAATTTTGAAATAATGATCTATACATCTGAATCAATGCTGACATTACCTGGCATAGCATTCCCACTTATGTCAGCATTCATGACAGCAGTGAAAACAAAGAAAAATAAATATTAAAGGAGGATGCTTAAAAGAAGGGGAGATGTAAAGCAAAGACTTATTCTGAAACATAAATAATATTCCCTTGGAAAATAAATCTAAGAAAACTAAAGTTGACTAGAAATCTATGCTGAATATCACTGATTAAACTACTTGATCCCAATTAAAAGTTATCATTCTTACAACAAACCTTTATATATTCTGAATATATATAAAGAGACATATAAGATTTCAATATCCCATCTCATTTGAGACTCAATTGTTTGGTATGGTATTTCAATATCCCATCTCATTTGAGGCTCAATTGTTTGGTATCTTTGACATACATTAGAGCACAGAAGTAGTATAGTCTCCTATAGTCTCAAGTACCATAAAGAAATAATACTTCTCAGGAAATTTTAAAAAGTTAACTAAAAATTTTTCTCAGTATTAACTGTACTCTGAATTAATTATATAGTTTAGAAACTACACACTAAACTCTGTTTTGAAGACCCTCTGATTTTCAAGATGAGAGTGGTGTATAAATCTATAACTTTTAGGTATTAATTGCTTTAAATACTTCATTAAAAATACTGAAGTTTAAGTGCAAATATACTTCCTCAATTACATGGCTCTAGATACTATGAAGAGTAAAGCATGAACTATTAATTGTATTTGCATACAGATCTGTTCTAACTTGATTTGAATAATGCTAATTGAATTAAAATGAAATTAACAGCCAGCCAACTAAGTCAAAATTTTTCTTACTCATCTTAAGAGTAATTAATTAGACATTTTACTTGGGATACAACGCTGAAATAACAGTGATCCTCTGAAGAAATCAGTCATTTTTTTAAGAAAGTCTTCCACAAACTATAATACCAACGAAAATTTATATTATTGGAGAATAATTAAGAACATACCACAGTATCAACAAAGATAACAGCAACAGTAAATATTTTAAATATTTACGGTGATATTCTAATATGATTGGCCTATGGTAAGTCTCCAACATAAAAATATCCACGACATCATTTATCTTTAAACACTAATTTCTTCACAGTAACTCATCTGC
Source organism: Sapajus apella (assembly GCF_009761245.1). NCBI lineage: Eukaryota > Metazoa > Chordata > Mammalia > Primates > Cebidae > Sapajus > Sapajus apella. The sequence goes on from NW_022436942.1 coordinate 14,260,421, forward strand.
GTAATATACATCGCCCATTAAAACCCACTTGCTTGCCTGGCACCGTGGCTCATGTCTGTAATCCCAGCACTTTGGCAGGCTGAGGCAGGAGGGATCACGAGGTCAGGAGTTCCAGGCCAGCCTGGCCAACATGATGAAACCCTGTCTCTACTGAAAACACAAAAATTAGCGAGGCGTGGTGGCAGGCACCTATAATCTCAGCTACTTGGGACGCTGGGGCAGGAGAATCTCTTGAACTCAGGAGGCGAAGTTTGCAATGAACCGAGATCACGCCATTGCACTCCAGCCTGGGCAACGAGAGCAAAACTCCATCTCAGGGAAAAAAAAAAACAAAACCCACTTGCCAACTTTCGTAACCCAATCATATGCACCTCTGCCTTTACCCACCACTTTCACTATACTCCTCAATATCTACATAGAGCATTATTCACTTCTGTGCACGTTATAAAACTATTTGGTATTTTGATAGACTGTTCAAAATCGGGGAAAAAGCTGTGTGAAACAGATGTAATTAAGGAAAGCTTACCCTAAGGGCAAACTTCCAGTAAAATTGGATAGCCTAAGTGAAATCCACTCTTGCCCTCTGATCCTTAATCTGTCCCCAGAAATCTTAATTTTATTTCATAACATGTTGAAATCCCACCAGTTACAGACATATTGGTATCCCTTTTTAAAGAGATTCTTTATTTGGACTTTGTGTAAATTAATTTAATAGGATTTCTTTTCTCATAGATTAGCTGAGATCAGCAGCACTACTGGAACTGGAAATGCAGATTAAAGGATCACTGAAGCAAGCACTGGTTACGTATGAAATACCTGGGAGTGAGTAGCTAGTGTGGAAACCTGGTGATACCATGGTAGCATACTGCAGCAGAAAGAACATGGGCTCCTGAACACTCCTGGATTTTAATCTGGTTCCACCACTTTTCCCGTGACCTTGGGCAAGTAACAACCTCTTCACATCTCAGTTTGCTCTACTAACAAATAAGATAATATTTCCCCACAAGCTTGTTATGTAAGATAGAATGACACAAGTGCCTTGCATATAACAGATTTAAGAAAAAAAGCCAGTATACCTCTGTTCCATGTTCATTATGGAGGCAAGAACAAAAGGCACCAAGGAAGAGAAAGGATGATGCCAAAGAGAAACTCAGGAAAATTCCTCCTTGAAAACCAGGTTCAATCAAGAGAAGGTAAGAAAACATTTTTGTTTTCTTTTCTCTACTTCACTCTCATTCTGTTTTCATGATCATCTTGCCTTAGTCCCAAGACTCAAAATTCATATGGTACAACTAAATACAGAAGACTACATTATGAACTGTTTATATTAAAGAGAAAGCAGATCATAGAAAGTGAACTGAGAATGAATCTTTTATTCAATTCAACACAACAAATATTACTGAATGCTTTTTACGGTGTGTCTCAGGTGATTAGCAAGAAGTGGAGGAGAATGCAAAGATGAGTAAGAAAAAAATTCCTTGCCTTTAAGGAGTTAGTAGTGTTAAGCTTTCTGATTTCAGAGAATTTTATAAAATTCATCACTGGGAAACACAATCAGTTCATAAGATAGGAACTTTTACCCATTTTGTATCATTATGAATAGCATATGTTAGGGGATGAGGAAGAGATGTTACAGAAAATGTATGGCTTTCACAAGAAAAATTCTTCTTTTACTATTAGTCAAATTTTTGTAAATTATTAAATTTTTTAATACAAAAAAATTACCTGCCAAAATTTCGGTGTTTCGTGCAGCTATTGTTTTAACTTTTATTATTCCTGATTCGGCGGCCTGCAATAATAAAAATAATTAGAACATAAAATTTACTGCCAAAATGAATTACCTGCAGGAAATAAGTCATACATGATAGACAAAATATCAAGCACAAATAAAGTCAGTCACTATCACATTTTTAGTTTTCAAATCATCAGATACTAAGCCCAGAAGTGACATATACATTAAATGTAATAAAATATGATTAATTCGATTATTCACAGGCAAACTCAGCACTGCAACATGTTGCCTTCCTCCGCCTTAAGGCATATTGGAATACCTCAATCCCCTGCAAATTTAAATGTTCTAAGAATAAAAATAACGAACAAAAACAAAACCTACTGAAAATGATTAGGCTCTTTTTTCCCATTTCAAGCCTCCTCTCCTACTACCACACACACAAAGATTGTACAACACTGCAAAATCAAGTAAAACTATGCTGTTGGATTTTTTTTTTTTTTTTTTTTTGGTAGAGTTTTTTGCTCTTGTTGCCCAGGCTGGAGTGCAATGGCACGATCTCGGCTCACTACAACCTCCACCTCCCTGGTTCAAGCGATTGTCCTGCCTCAGCCTCCCAAGTAGCTGGGATTATAGGCACTTACCACCACACCCAGCTAATTTTTATATTTTATTATTACCATGTTGGCCAGGTTGGTCTCAAACTCTTGACTTCAAGTGATCCACCCACCTCGGCCTCCCAAAGTGTTGGGATTACAGGCGTGAGCCACCACACCCAGACCTGTTAAAATGAATAACCAAACCTTCACTAACCAAACCTTCATTAACCATAGTATGTTTAGCTGGCAGTACTGGCAAGTCACACAGCATTTTATAGAGCACCACAGGACTGCACTGTCCAATTTGGTAGCCATTGGCTACATGTGGCTATTAAGCATTTGAGATGTGGCTAGTCTGAATTGAGCTGTGCTCTAAGTGTAAAATACATACTAGGTTTCAAAGACTTAGTATAAAAAAAAGAATACAAACTACCCCCTAAATATTTATACTGATTACTTGTTGAAATAACATTTCAAATTATTAAGTTAAATTATTATTAAAATTAAATGTCTATTTCTTTTTACTTTTTTCCCTCTTTTTTTTTTTTTTCAAAGAGATAGAGGCTTGCTGTATTGCCTAGCCTAGAGTACAATGCCACAATCATGGTTTATGACAGCCTCAAACTACTGGGTTCAAGTGATCTTTCTACCACCATCTTCTGAGTAGCTGGTACTCTAAGCACATGCCACCATGTCCAGCTAATTTTTAAGTTTTTTTGTAGAGACAGGGTCTTGCTACATTGCCCAGGCTAGTGTTGAACTCCTGGCCTCAAGCAATCCTCCCACCTCAGCCTCCCAAAGTGCTAGGATTATAAGAATGAGCACTGCACCTGGCTCTTTACTTTTTAATGCAGTTAAAAATTACATATATGTATTACATCTATAGCCCATGTTATAATTCCATTAAAGAGTGCTGACACATATTATTGATGTATTATTTCCATCATAGAAACTCAGGACATTTTTACTATTTACAAACATGCTATTTTATACATATACTGTTATCTATACCTCCAAAGACAGTAAGTTTGTAGTGTAAGAAGTTATATGTACAAGTTTTCCTATTAATTTGCTTGCTACTTGGTCATTTATTTTATCTCTTACTGCTTGCTAAGGGACAAGTGGTAGCAGTCTCTAAAGACTTAAAAATAATTATGTAAGAACATCAGTATCCTATGGGCTGTTAGTCTGACAAACAATGAACTGATGTCTAAAATAAAGAACACATTGTAAGCTATACCAGGTGCAGTAGGCTTCTGTCATTTTGTTGGCTCCAAGCATGTCAAGCCCTTGTTCATGTTTGAGGAATCTCTAACTTCATAAATCTTGGTGTAAAACAGAGCCCATCTCCCACTATTAAAATTGAAAATGCAGATGCTTTTTCACATGCCCTGCTGGCAGCCTATGCTTACCCATAGAGATGCACCCACCAGCAATTTTGAATGTGGAGCCTAGTAACAAAGAGCAGAGACAATAAAGAATTCTTTCTGATGACAGCAATAGCGAAAGCAATATCTAGTTTCCAAAGGCTGCAGAACCAGCAGTGGCCTGGAGTGACCAGAACAACCAGAAGTGCAATCAGCAGCATCCAGTCACTAATCAGCAGACACAGCCATAATGGTCTTTCTGGCATGAATTTTGCTGTGGTTCTGGTTGCTTAGCCTCCCCTTCGTTCATGTATTTTTTCTAGGGTTGGCTCCATCCAGCCTTCTACTAACTCTGTGCACCATTGAACATACTATCAGTAAAGTTTATTTATGCTTAAATCAGCCAGAGTCAGTTTTCATTGCTCACAACTAAAAAGCCTAATAGATACACTAGGACTTATTTCTAAAACTTTAGAAAATGGAAAGGTCCCAAATTAAATTAATATGTCTACTAGAAGAAAAACACAGTCAAAATGAATTACTTCAGGGAAGGACTATTGGTTTTCCGATTAATCGAAGCAGTGTATATTAGAAACATCAGAAGCTTTTAAATAAGTCCTGAGGTCCTGATATCCTGATTGCAACCCAGTTAAATCAGAATGACTGCTGGTGGGAGTCAACCATCAATTAAAAAAAAAAAATCTTCAGGTAATTCCAAATACAGTAAAATTTAAGAGACTACCGCAATAATATGGGCAAGAGATGATGGACTGGCCCAAGATTGTTAGTGATAGAGATGGTAAGAAGTGATGAGATTCCGGATATACCCTGAAGATGTACAAACCACAGCAAATTTACTACTGTAAAAATTAAATTACAGAACTGAAGTTAGTATGTGCATTTTGTAACATTCACACACCCCATATCAAATTCTCTTGGATCAATTTCTTACTGAGGTAGTGGAAATTAATCTGTGGTCACTGAAATTTCTTCCATCATCATTTTCAAGTTTAACTTCTCGCCTTTCTCACTATGGCCCTATATACCTTGCATAGGCCCAAAGTCAGTATGTGCTTTTGCTTTGGTGCCAACAGAAACTGATTAAATTGAACCATTATAATTATTAATGTAATTTATCCAGACTTTCTGAATTCTAGTCAGTCAAACCTTAACGGTTTCCAAAATCCATCCTGTAGCATGCTAGATGATAGATGTCAGTAAATGATATCAAATTCACTAGACATTATTTTGATTTCCTGAGATGGAGTTGAACCATGAATGTGTGCACATGTCTAATTAATATCTTTACACATACACACAATAAAGAGAAGAAAAAGGAAGTTTGTTTTTCGTTTTGAGACCAGGTCTTACTCTGTCACCCAGGCTGGAGTGCAATGGCGTGATCACAGACCACTGGAGCATGGACCTCTAGGCTCAAGCAATCCAACCATCTCAATATCCTGAGTAACTTGGGATCAGAGGTGCATACCACCACACCTGGCTAATTTTTTATTTTTGTAGAGACAGGGTCTCCCTATGTTACCCAGGCTGGTCTCGAACTCCTGGGCTCAAGCAATCCTTCTGTCTCAGCTTCCCAAAGTGCTGAGATTATAGATGGGAGCCACCGTGCCTGGTCAAGTATTTTTTAAGCAGTTCCAAAATGGTGTTTTAAAAGATATGCAACTAGTATTTTCATGTCTAAATTCAAAAAATTACCAAAAGGGCTGTTTGTCGTCTTAGATATAATTAGGCTATCTCATAGCTCCTAATTTTTAACATCCAAGTTTCTACTGTCAAAATACTTTGGAATTGTATCATCTTATTCTCTTAGGCAGGCTGTGTTGATGGAAAGTTTCACTATCAATGTTTATCGATACACTTGTATATCACTTAAGTATGAATTAAGACTAGCCTACATCTTTAAGGGTATTCTGTATGAACCGAGGTCTTTACAATCAAATTTCCTTCTATGTATCAAGGATTTCAAGTGTGAAAAAAAATTATTAACTTCTTGCTTTAGAAGTATTCCCTATTTTGATCAGATACCATGTATATAAGTAGGGAAGGTAATCAATTGCAAACATGGTTATTTTTTTCTTTAATTGATACTCATGCAAACAATAAAAAAAGGAAGAAAAGATGAAAAACGTTCTACAGACTTGAATAGAGGTGGTAAGTAAGTAATCTAATCTATTGCCGAGGACAATCTATGAGTCAGAAAGAATGCCAAAGTCTCAAATACTAATGCAGCATTTAATATTTTAAAATTAATCTTCTCAAGAAACATTTTCCTCTTTTCTCAATACTCTTTGCTGACTGCTTTTCTAAGACCACCTAGAATATCCTTGACCTCATTTCTCACTTGGTAAACTCTTCCTGCTTAATACCATAGAGTCGGCCCTCTGTATCCACTGGTTTTGCATCTGCAGATTCAACCAACTGCAGATCCAAACTATTCGGAGCAGCGGGGGGAATACACACACACACACACACACACACACACACACACACATTTTAAAATGCAGTGTAACAACTATTTACATAGCATTTACACTGTATCAGGTATTATCTACAACTGACTGAAATTATATGGGAAGATATGCACAGGTTATGTGCAAATATTACAACATTTCATATCAAGAACTTGAATATTCTCAGATTTTGGTATTCCCTGGAGTCTCAGCTTCCCAAAGTGCTGAGTATTCCCTGTGGTTCCTGGAACCAATCCCCTGCAGATACCAAAGGATAGCTGTAATTTCATGGTTTCATTTACTTTCTAACCTATAAAGACTTCTAAATTATACTCCTACTCCTGATCTGTCTCCCATACTACAGAAATTATTCACCTAAATATTTAAAAGACACCTTAAATTCAACATGTTTAAAATAGATGTTATCATTTCCATCTACCCTCAAACTCCTCCCTCAGTCAGAAAAACTTACTTCTTTCTACAATTTCTATTTTTCTGAACAGCAGCATCATCCATCCAGTCACTGACCAGATACCTGGGTTTTTTTGCTCAACTCACAAGTCTAATCCACCACGAACGCATCTTGTACTTTTTCCTCAAAACTCACTCCCACACTTTAGTTCCAACACTCACTGTCAACCTAAATGAAGACATGTCCCTACCTACAATCCCGTCCTCCATCCATCCACTGTCTCAATTATTCAATGATCCTAGTGCCCACTCTTACTAGTGTTTCTCAAAATTGAGTTTAGTAGTATAGGAAAAGGACATCTTTTAAAAGGAAAAAATAAGCTATGGACCTACACAGTCACTGACAAATTTACATGTATGTATAAATACAATCAGGAATATACTCTTTACAGCTTTTTAATTATAATGCCAACAAACTCACAAATGAAATACAAACCCAACTGAGTACTAATTTAATGTGACAAATAATGCTTTGCTGAAATTAAATGACTAGTAACAAGATGATAGCTGTAGACTTATGGCGCAGGTGCTTCTGATTTTGTCACCCTTCTAGTGTCATAAGCAGTGATGGAAATCTTTTCTTTCATCACTTTTTTCTATGACAACTATTGAAAAGCCTTTCTACCTTTAGTACTGTATACGGCTTGAGCCTGTAACATGTTTTCTTATTCATCTCATTACGTTTCTTCATACTGCCTATAAGAATGATGAAGACAAGAAATATATCTCATTCATCTCTCTATATTATTAATGCCTATCCCAGTGCCTTTCATATAGCAGCTATATAATAAGTGTTCCTAAGGTAACAAATAGAAAGTTCTGAACGTACCGAAAAAACTTGTTGGTATTTTACACACACACACACACACACACACACACACACACACACACAAACTGTATCTACAAGTGCCAATTCTAACTCGCTTTAAAAGGGGAGGGAGAGGGAGGGACTTTACTGCCTCACTAACTGAAACATCCAGAGGAAGTTTGATCCAGGGATTTATAATGTCATCGGAGCTACAGTTTCACTTATCTGCCATTCTCTTGGTTCTGACCTGTTCAATGGGTAGGTTCATTCTCAGGCTGCATTCAACCTTAGCAACAATGGCTGCAGCCATTCCACATCTCAAAATTTCATACGACACTATTTTGAAGGAGAGAAAAGGTCTCTTTCAGTAGCTCTAGAGAAAGAAAGAAAAAGTTTTTCTTTCCCAGAAGCACTCACTAGCATCATGTAACTTGCACAGGAATGGAGGGAGGTGGGGTGGGAAGCAGTTGGGAGGATTTAAAGTAGACTAATATTTGCCAGGAGTGGTGGTTTATGCCTGTAATCCCAGCACTTTGGGAGGTCAAGGCGAGAGGATCATTTGAGCCTTGGAGTTCATGACCAGCCCGGGCAACATAGGAAGATTCTGTCTCAAAAAAAAAAAAAAAAAGAAAATTAGGCAGACGCGGTGGTATCAGCCTGTAGTACCAGCTACTCAAGAGGCTGAGGTGGGAGGATCGCTTGAGCTCAGGAGGTCAAGGCTACAATGAACAGTGACTGCACCACCACGCTCTGGCCTGGGCGACAGAGAAAGACCCTGTCTCCAAATAAATAAATAAAGTAGATTAAGCTAATCATGGTACTCTGGAGTTAGGAATGAAAATCCAATGGGTTGAAAATGAGAGAAGAACATAGCCTACCACTGAAGGAAGCAAAAGGGAATGGATAATAGCAAAGGAATTAACAAATGTCCACCCTAAAGCTGTACAGATTTACACACACACACACACACACACACACACACACACACACACACACACGTGTGAAGTTCTTTAAAAGGCTGTTTTTTTCCCCACAAAAATTGCTGTTCTGCTTGCTTTTGTTTTTGAGACAGGGTATCACTCTGTCCACCAGGCTGGAGTATAGTTACCCCTTCATAACTCACTGCAGCAATGAATTCCTGAGCTCAACCAATCCTCCTGCCTCGGCCTCCCAAACAGCTGGGACTAGGCATACACCACCACATCCAGCTAATTTTTTAGTAGAGATGGGGGTCTTGCTATGTGCCCCGGCTAGTCTCGACCTCCTGACCTCAGGTGATCTTCCAGTCTTGGCATCCCTAAGTCCTAGGATTATATACATAAGCTACCCACCTAGCCAATGCTATTTTTAAATAACAAATGTATTTCACAACTTCTATAAGAATAAAACCTTGATATTAAAGAAAATTTACTAAAGGTCCAATTTATTTATTCACAGGACACAGCATGAAACAAGAGCTAAAGAAGAAATGTAAGGCTGGGCATGGTGGCTCATGCCTGTAATCCCAACACTTGGGGAGGCTGAGGCAGGTGGATCACTTGAGGTCACGAGTTTTAAGACCACCCTGGCCAACATGGTGAAACCCTGTCTCTACTAAAAATACAAAAAATTAGCCAGGCGTAGTGGTGTGCACCTGTAACACCAGCTACTCAGGAGGCTGAGGCAAAAAAATCACTTGAGCCTGGGAGGCAGAGGCTGCAGTAAGCTGAGATTGTGCCACTGCATTCCAGCCTAGGCAACAGAGCAAGACTTTGTCTCAAAAAAATGTGAAATTCAAGTTAATGGCAACTTAGATAAAATAATGTACTAATGAGACACCAGAGAGGTATGGAGTTGACTCAAGATTTGTGATTTTAGATGTCAGGTAAAATCAAAAGACCTGAAGTCAAGTGCACACTGGGAGTACTTGATACATCTAGAACACCCCCTAGGTGACAAAATGCTCATAAGACAATTACTATATTGAAATCATTATGATTTTCTTCTGTAACATTCAATTATTCCACAACGCTAAAAACTTCTAAAAATATATACCTATGTGACATTCTATTCTAGAATCCCTAGCTTCCAGGAAACAAATAAAATATCCTTAACATATCAAATAAAAGAATGGAATGCAGATTAAATGTAGATAGCTAAAAATATATATGTGGTGGTATGCTTTTTCATTCCTTTCCTTAAAAATCTAATCTTCAGCGAAATGCGGTGGCTCATGCCTGTAATCCCAGCACTTTTGGAGGCTAAGGCAGGTAGAATGCTTAAGTTCAGGGGTTTGAGACTAGCCCAGGCAAAATGGTGAAACCCTGTTACTATGAAAAATATAAAAATTTGCCAGCCTTGGTGGCATGTCCATATAGGTCCAGCTACTTAGGAGGCTGAGGTGGGAGGATCATTTGCGTTTGGGAGGCAGAGGCTGCAGTAAGCTGATATCGCCCACTGCACTCCAGCCTGAAAAAAAGAAAAGGAGGTGAAAAACTGAGAGGAGAAACAGGAAGTACAATGTCACAAAACAAAAAACTAGAGGGTTCCATGATGGAAATAATCAACAGTAACAAATAATGACGCAAGGTAAACAAATGAGAACAATAACAAAAACAAGCAAGTTGTAAAGGCATGCGCAGCACTGTATAACGGAAAATGAGAGAGGAGTTACAGATGGATTCACATGGACTCAAATCCCATTTCCACCATTTTCCAGCTTTACTACCTTACGCAAATTACTAAACATGTCTAAGCCCGCTTCCTCATCTGTAAAATAAATATTTAATACAACATGTTGCATTAGAATCTAAGGATGCAAAGTTCCTAGCCTAATGTGAAGGCAACATTTTATTCAACTTTGAGTTAACTTCCTGAGAATAAAGGCAATTTCTCAATTATTTCTGTGTTCTCTGCTGTGCTTTAGGAGATTCATAAATTTCTGTTAAATTATAATAGTAACAGCAAAACCTTCTACTTTATACATGGTTGAAAATATTAAGCTATACTTACATTAAAAAAATAAGTCAAATTTTGAAATATGTCATCCTTTCTGGTTTATAAGTTAGAGACAATGTCTTTTATTTTATCTGTCATCAAAGTACATTTATTTCAGCTTATAGATTTCAACATATAAAGCATATATTTACTATGCTTACAGGAGAAAGAATACAATGTCAAGAGGAAAAAACTACAATACATTATAAAATACTAAACCAAAACAGATCCCAAGTAAGCATGTACAGATTATCAAGCCCTCATCTTCACTGTCATAAGGTCGTGCAAATGATGTATTAACCCAACCAGGAGAGCCAATGATATTAGTCACAGTCTGCAAATATCTGGTCAAATGGCAAATCCTGTCACAGTAAGTAGAAGGCATCTCTTTCATCAGGGGTCTCCCAGCCAGTTAACAAAGAAAAACACCTGGATACTGAGGAACTCTATCACAAGACACCTTTGCTGTTTTTCTGCCAACCAATTTCTATCAATTTCTATCAGGCCCGAATGGGCAACAGGAAACTTAAAGTACACAGCCTGGGAACACTATCTGCACTTAAATTATTTGTACCCTTACTGATTCTGCATCATTTAAAAAGAGAGAAATGAAATCTATCCAATACCCTAATTCTGACCATCTCAACTCAAATGAGCTTCTTTCTCATTATTCTTCTACCACCCATTACCTGGACTTCATCATCCTCTACCACTGGGCAATCTGAAATGCAGTATTCCCACTACTATCTCAATTCCTGTCCTAGCTCTCACACTCCCCAAACCCACTACTCTTTGATGAAATACATGCTGCTGGCTTTTAATCCTCCCATGATCTTCCATCAGTCCAAACTATTGGCTTTCCTTCTTTGGGGCTCCTACCTAGATCTCCCAGTCCATCATCATGTCAACCACTCTTCCTGCTAAGACTCCTAGGCGTTCCAAGACAATTTCTCCTCCACTTCTCCAAAGTGATCCACTGCTCTCCTCAAACTTCCCACCCTCTACTTCAACAAGCTTGTTTACTATCTTACCATGAAAGCAGAGGCCACAGACCAAACTACCTACAACTTGTTGCTCTCTTCTTTCAAATCTGTCACATTCAAACCCAGTTTTTCCTTTGTCCTTCTTCAGTCAGAAGATAATGTGTTCTTTCTCAGATTGAAATCTTGTTCATATACTTACGCCAATGACACTTCAGTTTTCTCAAGGATCTTCCTCTAACAACTTTTCCCCTCTCTCCTCTATCTTTAACCTTAGCCTGCCCAGCAGCCTTTTTCTTTAATGTTGTTGTTTCCCAAAGTTCCTTTTCCAATCCTGATATTTTCACTCTACACATACACACTTCCGGGCCCATTTCATCCACTTCTATGATTTCTAATATTAATTATAAACTGATATGCCTAAATTCGAAATTCTAGACCTCCCTCTTAGGTGCCAAACCATAATTTCCAAACACCTACTGGTCAGTTTCACTTGGATGTCACTCATAAATCTTAAACTTAATATAATGACTACTTGGCTGGGCACAGTGGCTCACACCTGTAATCTCAGCACTTTGGGAGGCTGAGGCGGCCGGATCATCTGAGGTCAGGAGTTCCAGACTAGGCTGGCCAACATGGTGAAACCCCTTCTCTACCAATACAAAAATTAGCCAGGTATGGTGGCATGCACCTGTGATCCCAGCTACTCGGAAGGCTGAGGCAGGAGACTTGTTTGAACCTGGGAGGCAGAGGTTGCAGTGAGCTGAGATCGTGCCACGGCACTCCAGCCTGGGCGACAGAGCAAGACTCCGTGTGTCTGTGTCTGTCTGTCTGTCTGTCTGTCTGTCTCTCTCTCTCTCTCTTTCTCTCTCTCTGTATCTATAGATATATCTATCGATAGATCTATCGATAGATCTATTTTATATATAGATATAGATATAGATATAGATATAAAATGACTGCTCATTTTCCCCCAAAACATTTCCTTCTCTTTTATTTCTTCTCTTAGTGATCCACCTAGTTTCCCAGGCCAGAAACCTGGGAGGCATCACATTTCTCTCTCTCCATTATATGAAAGGTTACCATGCCTTGGTAATTTTTACCTTTTCAATCTATACTCTCTCTTTCACTACTGTCTAACACAATGCAAGCAATCTTCTGTCTATGTCCACTACTGCTTCAATACAGAGAATCAACGTTTTATAAACTTTGCTCTCTTTCCCTCAATCTCAATACCCTCTAATTCTTCCTACCAACAGTCAAGGCAATGCCACTAAATATCAATTTGATCATATTACTCTCTTTCCAAAAGCTCTGGCAGAGCCTGGTGGCTCACACCTGTAAGCACTTTGAGAGGCCAAGATGAGCAGATCATGAGGTCAGGAGATGGAGACCATCGGAGCCAACATGGTGAAACTCCATCTCTACTAAAAATACAAAAATTAGCTGGGTGTGGTGGCACATGCTTGTAGTCCCAGCTACTCAGGAGGCTGGGGCAGGAGAATCACTTGAACCCGGGAGGCAGAGGCTGCAGTGAGCCGAGATCGGGCCACTGCACTCCAGCCTAGCGACAGAGCAAGACTCTGTCTCAAAAAAGAAAAAAAAAAGCTCTAATGGCTCCAATCATCTTCAGTATAAAATTTATTTTACGAGCTGGGTACAGTACCTCAGGCCTATAACCTCAGCACTTTGGAAGGCCTAGGTGAATGGATCACCTGAGGTAAGGAGTTCAAGACCGGCAGCCTGGCCAAAATGGTAAAACCCCATCTCTACTAAATAATACAAAAATTAGCTGGGAGTGGTGGTGAACGCCTGTAATTCCAATGCTTGGGAGGCTGAAGTAGAAGACTCACTTGAACCCAGAAGGCGGAGGATGCAGTGAGCAGAGACCATGCCACTGTACTCCAGCCTGGGCGACAAGAGTAAAACTCTGTCTCAAAAAAAAAAAAATTATTTTACATGGAATACTAACAACATGTGCTATTTCCTCTGCTAGGAATGACATCCCTCCTCCAACTTCCAGTGTCAGTTAGATTTCCCTCATCTGTGCCTGCAAATAGGAAATAATCAAAAAGTTCTTATAAGACTTCAGAGGTCTCCTCCTCTGAAGGCCACTGAATATCAATTACACAGAACTGATTATAGAAGGCTTCAAAGTAATTTTTAAGGCAAAGAAAAAAAAATTCATACAAATATTCCCAAATTGGCTAGTACGGTTGTACTAAAAAAAAAGTTATGCTGCTAAAATATGAAGATTTATATATAAGGACTAAGAAAAACAGAAAAAAAGAGGAAGACGTTTATTGCTGATAATAACAGCAATAATCTAAACGCTACTTTTATTATAAAATGACAGAATAAAATCACAGCCACCACAACAACAATTTAATATACAAAGGATAGAGTAATAAATGAAAATAATATGGTAAAAAAAACTACGTAGAAATCGAAAGACAGTAAGTAAATATCAGTAAATAAGGCACTATCCTTTATCAATACTCTTTCATTCATTTTCTAACAGATTTGAAATCTTTAAATCCAACTTATTATTAATTTTAAAGAAGAATTACATGGCTAGCCTGGGGATACGCCTACAATTCTAGCACTCTGGGAGGCCAAGGTGGACAGACTGCTTGATGGCAGGAGTTGAAGACCAGTCTGGGCAACATGGTGAGACCCTGTCTCTACAAAAAAAATACAAAAATCAGCAGTGTATAGTGGCATGCACCTGTAGTCCCAGCTACTCAGGATGCTGAGGTGAGAGAATCACTTGAGTCTAGGAGGTCAAGGCTGCAGTGAGCCAAGATCCTGCCACTGCACTTCCAGCCTAGGTGAAAGAGTGAGATTCTGTCTCAAAATACATACAAACATAAATACATAAATAAAATAATAGCCAAGCACTACGGCCATAAAAGGTAGAAATGACTATAAAGACTAAATATAAAATGTCTCACTTCATGCTACCTTATTTTAAAAGGACTGGGGAAGGAGACATACGTTCCAAAGCACATACACAATTAGAACTGTATTACATTAAGTAGCCTTTAAATAGTTCAGAATGAGTATTTTCCAGATAACGCCTGTGAAGACACTGGGAGAGTGTTAAATAGCAAACCAGTCTATACATGGAACAGTTTCTTAGACTTTGCCTTAAAGTTTATTTAGCATCCAAAGAGAAAAGTAAAACCAAAATCTTACCAGTAGTTTCTTGAAGAACAAAAGCCAAATTTTGGCACTCCCATTAAGTTAATAGGGAAAATTTAATTCAGCCAAAATATTTCTTGAAAATCAAAGGTTTGTCCTAAAACATCATCATAATTAGGCTAATGGCTCTGTCTTTGTTTTAAACCCATGACAAAGTCAAGAACATTTTGCAATTCCTAAAGTAGTGCCGACTTTAGGAATTTGGCTAAGAAATCAAAAAGCTTTCATTTAACAAATTCTTATAGACATGTACCATATACAAAATTATTTATCAGAGATAATCACAAGAACTACTTTTGCTATTATCTCAAAGACTAGGTACAATTACAAAATATCTGTCTAGTCAGTGTTCAAGTAAAAACTTGTAAGCTTTTTTGTTAGTTTGTTTTGAGACAGGGTCTCGTTCTGTCTCCCAGGCTGGAGTACAGTGGCATGATCACGGCTCACTGCAGCCTCGACTACCTGGGCTCAAGGGATCCTCCAGCAGCTTTCAGCAGGACACAGCGGTTCACGCCTGTAATCCCAGCACTTTGGGATGCAGAGCTGGGTGGATCACTTGAGCCCAATTCAGCAGACCAGCCTGCCGGAAATCCCGACTCTATAAAAAAAAAAAATTGTGTGTGTGTGTGTGTGTGTGTGCGTGCATGTGTGTGTGTGAAATTAGCCTATTGTGGTGGTATGTACCTGTCCCCAAAACTTGGGAGGCTGAGGTGGGAGAATCACCTGAGCCGGGGAGTTCAAGGTTGCAGATCGCATCACTGCACTCTAGCCTGGGCCACAGAGTGAGACCCTATGTCCAAAAACAAAAAACGAAAAAATGTAATAAATGGCAATTATATTCCCAAGCTAGACCACAACAGCCTGTAGAGGAACCACAGTTTTGTATGAATAATTAGAACTGTGAAGTCAGTTTTATAAATTATTGTTGAAATTACAAAATAGTGTTTGATATTTTCTGAATGAGAGCATCTCTTACAATTAAAACTTAATTCTTTAAAGTTCTCTAAAACAGCCTAATTCTTTAGATTTACTTGTTATAACTTTCAACAGAGGACATAAAAAATAATGAAAATCAATTATCAAAACAAACTATTGACTATGTGAAATAAAACATTTCGTAACAGCCATCTTTCCAAAAGTGGCACATCTGGTTTCCATCATTGGGTAATATCTATTTAATTTATTAAAGAAATACAAGATGGAGTTTGTTGAAGACTGATAAAACCAATGCACTTACAGAAAAGTTAATATTCCTCACAAGCCTAAAATCCAAAATTTATTGGTCAAGTTCTAATTACAGAATCTTCATAATAATAAAGGTACAACATTTAAATAAGTATGCAAATCTGAAAACCCTTGGTGAATTTTTAGGGCAAATAGTAAATGATATTGCAGGAAAATCAAACTACATTTAATAGAAATAAAAATAAAATAATTGCCTTTAGAATAATATCGCAGACCTATTTCAAAAATGAGAAAAAACCTGAGCGGAGGTTTTTTATTTATTTATTTATTTTTGTAGTTTGTTTGTTTTTTTTTTTTTTGAGGCAGTCTCACAGGCTGGAGTGCAATGGCATGACCTCGGCTCACTGCAACCTCGGCCTCCCGGGTTCCGGTGATTCTCCTGCCTCAGCCTCCTGAGTAGCTGAGATTACAGGCGCCCGCCACCACGCCCAGCTCATTATTGTATTTTTGGTAGAGATGGGGTTTCATTGTGTTGGCCAGGCTGGTCTCAAACTCCTGACCCTTGTGATTCGCCCGCCTCAGCCTCCCAAAGTGCGGGGATTACAGGTGTGAGCCACCGCGCCAGTCCTGTTTTTTGCTGTTGTTGTTTGTTTTTCTTTTTAGAGAATTAAAATGGCATTTTAAGAGACAAAACAAACAGTAACCAAATGTTAAGCATTTCAACTCAAGAACTATTTGAAGAATTGAATTTCCATGTATTATTAACTGGCGTCTCTTTAATAATACTCTTTTCCTCTTACATCTTTCCCATACATAATACAAAACCACCCTTTAACCCTATTTTACAGCTGAAAACAAAAAACCCTGAAGCTCAAAGAGGTTAAAATTTATTACTAGAACTTAAATTCAGTTGTATTTGCTCTGACTGCAGGCCTAACTTCCCACTACAGCACTGCTCATAACAAGGGTTAACATGATTCTGTGGATCTTTAATATTCCTAATAAACTAGGTGGCTCTGAATAGTTTATGAACACATCAGAGGATTTACACAGAGCTAAGTGTTTCCACTGATATATGCCAGAAGGAAAAGTGTTTCCAATGCAGCGAAATGCCGTAAACGTGAGGAGTGCAGGTTTCAACACAGTAGGTAAATACTCCTTTTGGGGAGCAACAAACAGACGTAAGTTTTTCAATTTTGGCTTGGCCAGTTTCGAATAAGAAATAGGCCAGAAAAGGCTAGTGTACAGTACACCTAGCTGGATTAACTGAGCTCTCTCCACGAACTTCACTCCTAAACTGGGAGGACAGGAGAGGGGAGAAAATCAAAGTGCCCCAGCCCGCTCCAGTGGAAACTATAAAAAGCCCTTGTGCAACAACCCACCGACTCACAAATCTGGAAAGGGGAGAGCCGAATGAAAATTACACAGGACTGGAAACTGGGGTGAAGCACTGTATCTAACAGGACCAGGCATACTCAGTGCCTTCACCTGACGTCGCCTGAAGCTTACCTCCTTGACAGGTGGGAATTTCTTCTTGCACTCCAGTGACAAGGCGCGCAAGTCGCTCTGCATATTCTCCAGCAGCTTCTTCACCGCCTCGGGGCTATTGGTGCCGGACATGATCCTCCAAGATCCCAACCAATTTCGGAGAGGTACAAATAAGCTCCGGCACTGTCAGCTCCTTTGGGCCACCGGCAGCTCCCTCCCGGCGTCTCTGGCCCTTCCGCAGCCCGCTTCTTGGTCCCGGCAGGGGCTCCGCCGGGCCCTGGGCTGCGAACCCGGAGCTTGCTCGAGCGTCCCCCAGCAGCCTCCCCGCAACACCTCCGGCTTCTCTCGGAGGCGCCCCCGCAGTCACCCCGCCCAGCTAGGCTCCGCCGACTCTGGCCGAGGAGCCCACAAGGCGGACAGGTCTCTCCACTGCCGCGGGCCCAGCCACACCGGGTGTCACCAGCCAAGCTGGCAAGAAGCTTCAACACCAGCTCCCTAGGCCCCTAAAACTCTCCGACGCCATTAGCCGAGTCGCCCACAATTCCGAGCGCTACCGGGACACGTCAGCCGCACTTCCGGGCACCGTGGCCTCCACCACCGCCGCGGCCAACCCCGACGGCAGGCCGTCGGCGGGGCGTGTCGGGGGCGTGGCCATGCTCGGGGCAGGCAGGGTTCCGGGTGGGTAGCGATTTCCCCACACCCCCAGCCCCACCCCCAGCATAAAGTAGGCTCAAGACCGGGTTTGCGGCTTCAGGATTCGCTTCGTTTTCTTTAACAAGTGCCTGAACACAGCCCCCGGGTACTCCTTGGCATATGTCTTTGCATATGTTTGTGTTAAATTGTATTTCGGTGTAAATAATTTGCTTCCCTGTGGATTAATCTTAACGTATCTCCTCCCGCTTCATTTCGAATATCTGGACTAGTGGCCCCAAATCAGTGGCTACCTCCTGTTAATTTTTTTTTTTTCTTTAAGCGCAACTGGTGCACTTACTGTGGGGTAGCCTCTTATTTTCCTAATCCGTAAAATGAGACTACCTTCTGCTCCACGCCTTCCGCTGGCTTCCCATCTCACTCAAAGTACGTAAAAGCCAAAATTCCTCCAATCACCTACCAGGTGCTATGAGATCTGTCCCGGCCTTTTTACTGGCAGATGCTCCCAGTTAAAAAAGGGGAGTTTCGGAAGAGTTGGGCGGCCGCTTCTTCTTCCTTTTAAATCTTAATTTGTTTCCTTTTGTATCTCCAGCACCTAGAACAGCGTCTGGCATATAGCAGGTAATAAGAACATACATGTTGAATGAATACCCTGTTATTATAAAACCAGAGCGTTTTGAGGCTCAAATAAGGCACAGATACATAAAAGCCCTCATTAGGTCTGAAGGGCCAAATAAATGTGAGGCAAAAGCCAAACAGAAAAATCTTCATCTGTATTTCTCCAAGATCCAGGTTGGTCTACTTTTGCCCCCAAGACATTTCTCAGCTACTGGTCAGAAAGCAGAAAACGATGGAGGAAAAACCAGAAACGGTAGAGATGAAGAAACCAACACCCTCAGACAGCTGAGCTTATGACACCTTTACAGGATGGAAGACAGTGAGCCATGAAGTTGTCAACGGGCAGCACTGTTTGGCTGTAACAGAGATACCTTGTAAACTAAATAATTTTATTTTTTTCTGATAAGAAGCAAAGTAAGGATGGATAAAAGGAGCAGATGATGTAATAGTAGGGAGCGCCCAGAACAGTAATTTTGATCATTTGTGCCTAATACCCAACTTCTGGGAAACTTGACAGCTCCTATAGTATAAGCTTAATTTATGAAAACCTGTAAATTTAGCAAAAAAAAAAAAAAGTGGAATATGTGGCAGACATTACTTTTGAGGTCCCAGGGAGCTGGTAAAAATGAGGTACTTTTTTTTGTTTTTGGCTGGGTTTTTTTTTTTTTGTATTTTTAGTAGAAATGGGGTTTCACCATGTTGGCCAGGCTGATCTGGAACTCCTAACCTCAAGTGATCCACCCGCCTTGACCTCCCAAAGTGCTGGGATTACAAGCATGAGCCACCACACCTAGCCAAAAATTATGTTTTAATAATTGGGCTAGTGATCTAGAATCAAATTCTCTTTCACTATGTAGCCAACTTTTCTTTTGGATTTTTTATTATTGGTAACTTTGGCATGATTAACTCAAAATCATCTTTAGAATCTTTTACATCTCTATTCAGAGTTAAGGACATGCAATTGGAATTCATTGATTAAAAACTATACTTACAATGATTTGAAAAGATAAATTTTTAAATTAAGGTGTAGTGGCCAGGCGGCTCACACCTGTAATCCTGGCACTTTGGGAAGCTGAGGCGAGTGGATCACCTGAGGTCAGAAGTTTGAGACCAGCCTGACCAAAATGGTGAAATTCTGTCTCTACTAAAAATACAAAAATCAGCCGAGCATTGTAGTAGTCCCAGCTACTCGGGAGGCTGAGACAGGAAAATTGCTTGAACCCTGGAGGCAGTCATTGCAGTGAGCCGAGGTCACGCCACTGCACCCCAACCTGGGCAATGGAGTGAGACTTCGTCTCAAAAAAAAAAAAAAAAAAAAAAAAGGATGTAGCAAGTACCTATATCTAGTATTCCGTACATTTCTTTAAAATAAACTCACAATAACCTTTTATGTACACATGCCAAGAGGGATTATACTGCCCCAGAAGCGACACATGGCTTTATGCCAAAGCCAAGCAAGTTACCAAAGGTAAAAATAGTTTTTTAGTCTACAAGTTAAGAAATCAGCTAAAGTTAAGAGTTAGCATTTCAAAGTACTGAATAATTTCTTGTTTAGTAGCAAAAACAAACATTCACATACATATTTTTGTTCTTAAGTATCTCAAAAAATACTTTAAAAATTGTAGCACACCTATAAATGCCGGTGTGGGTATAAAACTCCTCTGTGGCTATAAAATCTGTCTTCATTGAAAATTACATTAATAAATGCCTGATAAATTTAGCCTTTTATTACCATAAATAATGCTTTCAAAGCATTATTACATGGTAGTTAAGCCTCGGACTCTGAAGTTGGAAAGCTCTAGTTTGAATCTGAGCTCTGTTGGTTACTACCTGAGTGACTCTAGCACGTTATTTAACCTCTCTAATTTTCACTAATCTTTACTACTTAACCTCTCCATAGCTTTAAAAGAAAACAAAAGTGCCTCCTTCATGGGACAGTTGTGAGGTTAAATGAAATATTGTAGGTAAACCATGCCTGGCACACATTAGTTTTGAATAAATGTTTTAAATAGGTGGTAGAAAAGAGAGCTCTTAAAGTTGTAGTCATGACTAATGCCGTCTTTTATTAACTTCTAACAGAATTATCAGCGACTCGTGTCCTGGTGTTTAACCTTCTAGTTGAAAAATTAGGAAATCCATGTCTTTTTTGAGTCCTTGTTATGAATCTTTTCGAAAATATATCTGTTTAACAATAAGTATATATTTATGTATAATAAGAAAATTTGTCTAATGTCATTCTGAAATAGCTGTCTTAGTTTAATGATGAAATACAAATGTCATTCAATCTACCTTTTTACTTGTTCAGACCCTGATTTTATCACATTCACTTATTCTCCTTTTAATCTTTTCTTTCACCTACTCCTTAGTTATTAGTGTTTCCCAGAATTCTATTCTCTGCTGTCTTCCCCACTGCACTCTCTTGTTTTCTTCATTTATTCTCTTTAGCGATCCTATGCACACCAATGGCTTAAATAACTGCCCATCTATTGATACCACTCTGTATAACCTCCATGTTGATATCTATCAATACAAGGTACAGATGAACAGAAATACCACCACACAGACACCACTTGGGTTTACTTATCTAAAGGATACATAAAGGAATTACTTGCAATATCAGCTCAGAGATGAAAGTACAAGTTTCTAAACCTTCCAAATATTCAGACCTTCTGGAATGCACAACATCAGACCTTCTGGAAACTTAACTTTCTCTTCCAGTCCTAGCCTTATACACCTAAAGCTGGACTAGTCCTATACATGGCCCATTCTCTAGAGATCACTTCACCTAGGCATGGTAGCCCATCAATCACAGAGTAATACAGTACACAATATGATAGCTAGGAAACAGTATAGAGGATATTCAGATATGAACAAATTATTTATTCTAAGCTTTCCTAGGCTAACACAGTCTAGTTTAGTGTATTCCTGAATTTAGCATGGTGAGAATAAAACAAGAAACCTTAGTCTTGATATCTCTGAAAGCTATGACATCAAGCCTTTATACACACTTATAATTACAGAGCTCTTGTCTGAGATCCAGATGTGAATATTCAGCTGGTTATTGGACATCTTTACCTGTAAGTCTCATTGGCACCTCATATTCCTCCCTCAAAAAGAGTTGATCCTCTTCATACATTATCTTTCTCAATGAAAAGTGTCACTATCCATCTGGTTACCCAAACCCAGAAACTAAGAGTCAAACTTAACTCTTCCTTCTCTCTCATCCATTACATCTATGCTGAATCAAGTTCTGTTGATTCATCCTCCTTCATAACTTTCTAATTCATCCCACTTTTTTCCACTCTTACTAACTTGGTTCAGGCATTTAAACCAGGTAAGAGATAATAATGCCTGAACCAAGTCAGTGAGAGTGGAGGTCTGCCTCAAGTCCGTCTCCAGTTTATTTTCTGCACCGGTCCCAGAGTTCTCTTTCTGAAATACAAACATAAAGCCCTTAAATGATTCTCTTTGTTCTTCTGAATAAAGTCCAAACTCCTGTACGTGGTATATTAGCTAGATTCTTTCAGATACCTAAAACAGTAGGGTCTAAAGGAAATAATTCATGTAAAACTAAGAAAGAATTCTAACCACAAGGCCAGGCCCTATGGGAGTATAGGAAATGATAGGTTTGACGGAGCTGGAAGGTAGTTTGGGAACTGGAAAGTCCTTTGGAATCCACAACTGCTTGATTAATATCAGTAGCAAAAGTATTTTATTTCCTTCTCCCTCCCTTGCTTAACCTTTACAAAGATACATCTCTGTGTTTCTTCTATATTTCTTCTACTTCTCTTAACTAATCATCTCATGTCCAATTCTATATATCTGGATTCTGCCTTCTTATAGCTTCTTCTTCCACATGGCTTCAGCCTACTCATGTCTTTTACTACTTCATGGCCTCTACTGCTTTTCTTCTTTCTTCTTTCTCTGTGTCTATTTAGCTTCTTCCTTTTTTTTTCTTTTTTTTTTTTTTTTTTTTTTTTTATGGGGTTTTTTTCCCATTGCATAGACCTGAGTGCCATGGCACAATCTCGGCTCACTGCAACCTCCATCTCCCGGGTTCAAGCAATTCTCCCTCCTCAGCCTCCCGGGTAGCTGGGATTACAGGCATGCACAACCATACCTGGCTAATTTTTTTTTATTTTCAGTAGAGAGGGGTTTTCGCCATGTTGGCCAGGATGGTCTCAAACCCCCAACCTCAGTTGATCCACCCACCTCAGCTTCCCAAAGTGCTAGGATTACAGGTGTGAGCCACCATGCCTGGCCAAGCTTTTATCTCTGTACCCTACCAACAACATACTTTCTCTTTACGAGTCTCATTCAAATCTCTGAGAAAGAAATTAAGTAGTTCAGCATTTTTGCTGGACCACATTCTAAGTCTCTGAAAAGAACATAGCTTAGCTGCCCACAGCACAGGGTATACTCCTGCCCAAACAGTTATAGTCAGAGTAATTGGTTCATGTGGTCAGGGTGATGAGCTCACAAAACAGGCATCTTATGCTGAAGACAATGCATCAGAGATCTGTTTGTTTAATGAATTAATGAGAAATGCCATTTGCAAATATGTTTGTAAATGCTTTTTTACCCACTAGTCATATTTTAAATATTTATAATGTAAAAATTTTTATGTTGAGAGTAAAACCATGTTAAACTCATAATTAATAGCTATTGATTTAATTTTGTTTATTTTTAGTTTATCTCACTCATTTTTTCCTTTGTCATCATTAACTCTGAATTGATTTTTCTAAAATTAATTCATTTCCGTAGTTTTCTCTCTCAAATGATTTTACTTAGCACAGGAATGATTTGTCTTGAATGCCAATTGGTAATTCCTGTCTATGTATTTCTTAAAACGTGTTATCAAAGCTTTAATTTTCAGAATTAACAATTGTAACTTGCAGTGGTCCAGATTACATACTGACTGAAGAATGCAGATGATTTCTTCATGCAATAAAGAAATGATTACAAAAGACAAATTATGAGTAAAGATTCTATAATTTATTATTTCAAATATTGTGTCTCCTAGATGTGAGACTAAGTTGCTTAAAATTTTCTTATGGTTGCTCTCAAAAATTGTTTTTTAAATATTTTATTTTCTGTCACTATTGTTACTGCTTTAAAATATAAACATGATTTTTATATGTGGTACATCAGCGTTTGGTCCACATTGTGTTGGAATGGCGGTATCACTGAAGTAGTACTAAAGGAACAGGTATTTAACAAGATGGCTGTCTTTACTACAAAACTTCTCATAGCTGGTCCTTCCCAAAATGATTGTATCAGTCAACTACTGGAGTGCAAATGGTGCACAAATAGTTCTATGAAAAAGCAGAAGTTGACTGGGCATGATGGCTTATACCTGTAATTCCAGCACTTTGGGAAGCTGAGGGGGGCAGATCACCTGAGGTCAGGAGTTTGAGACTAGCCTGACCAACATGGCGAAACCCCATCTCTATCTACTGAAAATACAAAAAAATTAGCAGGGCATGGTGGTGTGTGCCTGTAATCCCAGCCACCCAAGATTGCACCACTGCACTCCCAGCCTTGGCAATAGAGTGAGACTCCAACTCAAAAAAAGAAGAAAAAGAAGGCCGGGTACGGCGGCTCACTCTGTAATCTGAACGCTTTGGGAGGCTGAGGCAGGCAGATCACGAGGTCAGGAGCTAGAGACCAGCCTGGCCAATATGGTGAAGCCTTGTCTCTACTAAAAATACAAAAATTAACTGGGCATGGTGGCACAAGCCTGAGGCAGAAGAATCACTTGAACCCGGGAGGCGGAGGTTGCAGTGAGACGAGATCGCACCACTGCACTCCAGCCTGGGAGACAGAGCAAGACTCTATCTCAAAAAAAAAAAAAAAAAAAAAAAAAAAAAAGCAGAAGCTCTGCCACTGTGGCCTGTAAATAAAAAAGAGAAAAGAAGAAAAAGAAAAGAAAAAGCAGAAGTAACAGTCACCCCTGATGAAGGTCCTCCATTCCTAACAACTCACAGAATGTTTTAACCAGCAAAGGGAGGAAGGGGCAGGATTCTTTTTGTTTTACAGAGATGGAGATGGAAATAATCCACAGTAGCATTTTCAGAGTCCAGAGGATTTTCTTTCATTCCATGGCTGTGATGAATTCTCTGGAGATATTTAATATTAACAACAAATTATGTTTATTAGAAAGAGATTTTTTTGGCCTGGCATGGTGACTCCCACCTGTAATCCCAGCACTTTGGGAGGTTGAGGTGAGCAGATCACAAGATCAGAAGATTGAGATCATTCTGGCCAAAATGATTGAGACCATTTCGTCTCTACTAAAAATACAAAAATTAGCTGGGTGTGGTGGAGCGCACCTGTAGTCCCAGCTACTTGGGAGGCTGAGGCAGGAGAATGCTTGAACCCAGGAGGCGGAGGTTGCAGTGAGCCAAGATGGCACCACTGCACTCCAGCCTGATGACAGAGCGAGACTCCGTCTCCAAAAAAAAAAAAAAAAAAAAAAAAGAAAAGAAAAAAAGAAAAAGAGTTATTTCTTCCAATAGTTCTGTTATTTTTTATACCATCTTAAGACCCTGTGCTTTATTCCCTTAGCTTGCTTTCACCCTTATTCCTGAGATCAAGATCATACTGTCTAGATTTCCTCAACTTCTTTAAATCACCTCTCTCATTGCCCTGCCTCGTGATGGAAAGCACAGTGATGCCATGTCTCGTGATGGAAAGCACATTGTCAAGACCAGACTTCACAGTCTTCACTCTGAACTGCCCTTCTGGGCTTGTTTCTTACACCTGACTCTATCCTTGATTCCAGCATTACTGGCTATATTAAGGGGTTCTGTGGAAGCAGATTCTAAGGACAGATTTGTGTACACTTGAATTATAATGGACATGTTCCCAGGAGATACCTGTAAGAGAGTGGGCAAAGCAGGGAAGAAGAGAACAATTAGGGAGGGCAGTGGGATTTTAGGGAATCATCTAACCAAGGGGAGCTATGTCACACAAATCAGGGCTCCCCCAGGCAAAGAAACTAGAGAAGCATAAGGGCAGTTCTTTGGAGTAAAAGCACACTGAAAGAAGGGGTGTAGAGAAGACCAGCGTAGAGTACACAGAGAAATGACGAAAGGGACAGGGATCTGGTGAAAATGTTCACTATGCTGGTCTCACTGGGTCACCTTCAGTCATTGACATGAAGCCCAGTCACTAGCCTCTTCCAGATCAACTCATTCCTGAGACTCTCTTACCCCCGCCTCCACGGTTGGAGCAGTGCTCATCAAGCATACTCTAGTCTAGTGGTTCTCAGCTGCCCACTCTCCCTGCATTAGGACATTTGGCAATGTCTAGAGGCTTTTTTGATTGTCACAGCCTGGGAGGTAGACACTAATGGCATCTAGTGGGTAGTGCTAATGCTAAGCGTCTTACTATCACGCACAGGGCAGCCTTCCTTCCCCACACCTCCAATCAATTATCCAATCCAAAGTGTCAATAGTGCCTAGATAAAGAAATCCTTTGGCTAGCATCAGTTACAGTAGTTAAGTTACTGATTTGTTCTGTGTATTTGAAGCCCTTGCTTGTAACCTGTCTGGTACTCTAATCCTCTACGATCCTTCTTATTAATTCCCCCGACCCCTCCTCAGACCGAGCCCCAACTCCATGTCATGGCCACCTGCTTGGACCTCAGAATATTGCCAGTTCCTAGGGCCCCTGAATCTAGGAGCTTTGTCTGCCCTGATGGCTGTACCACCAGTTACTCTAGTCAGATCTTACTGAAGTCAGCTCTCTACTCTTAACATCAATGCCATTTGGTGCTCGTTAATCTGCTCTTGGATATCAAGTGCTGCCTTCCTGTCAAGACTTCTTCCTATGACCTCAGTTTAATCTATTCTCCTCTGGCTGCCTGTTCATGCCACTTCTCAATCTACTGTTCTTGTGAAGCAGCAGCGGCCATGAGAAACTGACCTCTTGGACACCAAACTGGGAAGGAAGGGGTGGTTTATTACAGCCGGGAGCAAGGTGACATGTTTTGTCTAACAGCCAAGCTTGTTTAACAAAGAGAAGCTCTGCCTTTACATAGGCTTACAACCCAAGATATTACACGTGAAAGGGTCTTGGGTTTACAGTTTTAGAAATTACATGTGAAAGGTCTTCATCGATGGAGTAGGAGTGGGGTGGGGGTTTGATATTGTTTAAGTAAAAAGAATCTCTCCTTCTGGAGAGATTCCCCCATACTATGCCTACCATCTATAGGAAGGTGATTTAGGAGGAGCCAGGCAGCCAGCCTTTTCTTCTATTGAAATGCAGTGTGGAAGTCTAGGAGGAGGTGATCTTAGATGTCTCCTTCCTCAGTTGCACCAAATGGGCACAAATAATAGTTTTATACTCTCATCCTTCCTGGCTGGCCCTGTCTTATTGCAGTAAACACATCTATGTCCAGCTATTCGACTGGACAACTCAACATGTGCTTTAGAGTCATAAGACATATCCCAGGAGGTCAGTCATAGAAATAGGAAATCACATTGGTTCAGGTCAATATTTCCTAACTGGAAAAATTAGGAGAGAGGTGGTCTACACAGAGCAGCATCCAGACTGGGTTTTGTCCTATAATTCCTCCTTTAAGTCTAAAGAGAGATAATACGTTGACATTTATGGAATAATTGTATGGAAAGTTCTATACTAAATGTGTTTAATATCTCATTTAATGCAATCACAAAATCCTGTGAATTAGAACTGTTAATACAATTTCTGTTTTACAGATGAGGAAACTAGGGCTCAAACCAAAGGGCCTCTAGCTAGCAAGTGTGTCAGGATTCCAAGTCAGGTTTTTCGACTCTAAAACGTGTGCTTCTACTTCATCTGTATTTCAGGAGTGAAAGTTGTCCCATGAAAAATCTGAAAAAGGCTGGGCACTGTGACTCACATCTGTAATCCCAATTCTTTGGGAGGCTGAGGTGGACAGATAGCTTGAGCCCAGGAGTTTGAGACCAGCATGGGCAACATGGCAAAACCCCACCTCTACAAAAACTTAGCTGGGCCTAGTGGCACATGCCTGTAGTCTCAGCTACTCGGGAGGCTGAGGTAGGAGGACTGCTTAAGCCCAGCAAGTCAAGGCTGCAATTGAGGCAGGAGAATAGGGCCTGGAGGCTGGGAACATGGAGCTGATCCATGCTGACTTCATAGAACTAAATCAGATGAAAGCACTTCGGCAATGATAGGAATGTGAATGGCGTTGTGACTTCATGCTCTCCATTCATTCCATTTACACTTTGTAACTTCACCTGCATCCTCTCCATTTACATAGACCACATCCTCCAAGTAACAGCCTCTCCATTTACACTTTGTAACTTTCCATTTATGCGCTCTGTTGACAGAGATCACACACACCAAATAACATCCTCTCCATTTTCAATAGGGCACATTCTGAGTAAATGACTGTGATTACTTCACTTCATTCTCTTCATTTACAAGAATAGTTGCCAAATAACCAATGGGAAACCTCTTTACTATTGAAACCTGAGAAAATTCTGTAAGAGGGGCTTATGAGCCTCTACCAGCCTATTTGCCACACTGTGGAGTGTACTTTCGTTCTCAATAAATCCCTGCTTTTGCTTTCCTGGTTTCGTTTGTGCGTTTTGTCCAGTTCTTTGTTCAAGATGCCAAGAACTTGGACACCTTTTACTGGTAAAACAATCAGCCTTGAGCACATCACTGCACTCCAGTCTGAGCAACAAAACGAGGCCCTGTCCGCCCCACCCCGCCCCACAAAAAAGGAAGGAAGGTGGGGAGGGAGGTAGGGAGGGAAAGATCTAATAAAGTTTGAGGCCGTCTCTTCCCTTAATATATTTTCTGAACATCTTATTGATTGGCACATTCATTTCAGATTGGTTATTTGCTTAGAAAGAAAGTACTTCAGATTTGTCTAGCACTCAGTACATTTCCTATGTGATAAAAAATATTCTATTTAACTGTAACATTGCCCGTCTCCCTGCTACACTACAAGTTCTTCAGCGGAATGGACCTTGTGTTATTCAGAGTTATATGCCTAGCAACTGGTGTGTGTGTGTGTGTGTGTGTGTGTGTGTACATACAAACTAAAACATTTGTTTTAGTTACATGGATTCTTGTTCTTGATCACAGAGGAGCAAAGGTACGGAAAAAGTTATCAAGGTAAGAGTTTAAACAAATTGAGCGACTGGGGTATATACATTAGGCAACTTAATCCCACAGAGGAGACTCAATAAATCTTGAAGTGAGTGCTGTCATGTACCTACCACCATACATCTTGTCCTAGATAGCTGCTTCCTTCCCTCAAGAAATATTTGTTGAGTTAATGGAATACTGTAACTAAGATAAGATTTCTACCTTCAGAGTTTAAGAACACAACTGCAAAAATGCTAAGCCATTGTGAAAACAACTGTATATGGCACATGGTGTTTGCCAGAAGTAAATGTCTTAAATCTTTGAAATAAAGTTTGAATCACAATCAAGAGTTCTTCTTAAGATCAGTGAAGTCATCAGGCACAGTGGTTTATGCCTGTAATCCCAGCTCTTTGGGAGGCTGAGTCAGGCAGATCATGAGGTCAGGAGTTTGAGAACAGCCTGGTGAAATCCCATCAAACATGGTGAAATCCTGTCTCTGCTAAACATACAAAAATTAGCCAGGCATGGAGGCATGCGCCTGTAATCCCAGCTACTCAGGAGTGTGAGGCAGGAGACTTGCCTGAACCTGGGAGGTGGAGGTTGCAGTGAGCCGACATCACACCACTGCACTCCAACCTGGGCAACAGAGCAAGACTCTGTCTCAAAAAAAAAAAAAAAAAGTCAATGAAGTCAATGTAAAATTCCTAACATAGTGTTTGGAACACATATGGTACAGAGAAATTATTAGCTCCTTATCATCTTAATACAAAGCCAGGGGTAGCTAGTGAATGTTTTCCTTCACTACACTGATGCACTGAATATTGAATATTTTTATTGTAAGACATTTTTGAGGATCTGGTTTCATTTTTTGAAAATATTGGCAAGGCCAGACCTCAGTCAAAATGTGGAGCAGGAAGTTCCCAAGGCTCATTACCCTTCACAGAAATACCCAAAAAATGAATAAAAACTGTCAGAATCCACTTCTCCAGAGTCTGGAAAATAGTCAAAGGTTTACAGCAACCAAATGAACACTGAATCAAGAAAATGACTTAAACCAGTAGGAGAGCTTTGTGGCTTTACCTTAGCTTTGCTGCACTCCCATTCCCAGAATAGTAGCAGATCTTCTAGATGGCAATCTACATTCCTGCTGAGGGTATCTGGTTTTGGAGGGTGTAGAGTGGACCTTCTTCCCAAAGAATTCATAGCTGCAGTATGCCTGGGAGTTTCCTAAAGGATTGACACAACAGAACTGCCTTTATTTCGCCTTATTCAGAACTCTTTTGGGGCAGAAAAATGGCTAAGTGAGAGCATTCTTCAAAAACATTGAAAGGCAAATAAACAAGCTTAGGAATCCCTTTCTTGAATGTATATAATATACATATTTAGACTATGAGCTGCCAGATTGCTTTACAGAATGGACGAATCTGTCTGTTCTTTCACCAGCAGCACGAGGTCCCTGTATCTCCACATTTCCACCAACACTTGGGAAAATTAGAGTTTCTACTGTGTGTCAATCTAACGGTATAAAATCTCACAGTTTCAATTTGTATTTAATTACTAATGATTTTGTCCGTGTTTTCATGTAAGTGTTAGGATTTGGGTTTCTTCTTTTGTGAATTGCCTATTATCATTTGCCCATATTTCTATTGTATTTTCTTGTTGTTGTTAATTTGAAAGCATTTATCTATGTTCTAGGTATCAGTACCTTCTTAGCATGAGACAGTATTAATGATTTCTCCTAATTTGCTAACTGTCTGTGAACTTTTTTAATAATGTTCTTTGTTGAAAGGAAATTTTTAATTTTATAAAGTCACTCCTTATTCCAAGTCTTGGGGCAGAAATGTTCATTATTTTTTTTTGCATCATTCCTTCATCTTAAGGTTCTTGCTTTCTGGCAGTCTTAACTTTCAACTTTTCTGAAGTTGTTTAAATTGAAAAGCCATGAGCCATAGTTTGCATTATGTAGATTTAATTTTACAAGCCTGTTCATGGATTTTAAAGAGAGGGGCTCTTTACCAGTTTAGACGATGTTTTTGAATAGCCTCTCTCAGTACTGCACCAAACCCATTAACAAAGCTGGTAACTAAATCAGATACCATGCAGTCATCAGGATTAGGCCCAAATAAACTTTCCAGATGTTTTTTAAGCAGTGACTATGATTAGAGACTGATTTGTCTCTTTATTATATGTGCTCTTGAAACTTAGACCAGTTTATTTTAGATAGCAAGGCCATAGGGTAGGAATCTCTACTTTCCTTAGCTTCATGATATGTGATGGGTATATTTCAATGTAATTGTAAGTCTTCATTGACTCTGGCCCATTTAGCCTTAGATAGGGAAGCATCTCCAGGACCCACAAGAAGTTTGACTGGTTGTTAAATCTCTGGGAGCCCTAGAGAATATGCCACTCAACCTAATTTGTGTAGAAAACATCTCTGTTTTCTTATGGGTCAGGGAGTCCTCTGTTATATAATCTAAGGCAGATAGAGATCAATGGTTTAAAATGACTTACTGAGGAGGGCCAATTGAGATCCTTCAACTTTCCTTCCTTGAGGTCTTGAGGCCTGAGTACAAGGAGAGTAGGGCTAGCTTCTCAAGTAACTACAGGAAACTGGGGCCAGCAAAGTAGGTATAGATTTGGGGAGAAGTGGGTAGACACAAGGAGCTCCAGGCCATCGTGGAGAGAGAGACAGGAAGGGGTTGGAGAAGCAGATTGATAAGAAGAAAGGAGACAGGAGTGAGTGTTTCTGAAGTTGGAGTAGATGAAGGAATAATAGCTGGGGACAAATGATCCTTGAGAGATTGAATAGCTTCAAATAAAGAATATTGAGATTGTTCATGGCTTGATTACAGTTAGACTGAGGCTGAGTGTAGTGGCTCACACCTGTAATCCCAGCACTTTGGGAGGCTGAAGTGAGAGGACTGCTTGAGCCAGGAGTTTGAGACCCTTCTAGGCAACATGCTGAGAGACCATTTCTACAAAAAATACAAAAAAATTAGCCAGGCATGGTGGTACATACCTGTAGTCCCAGCTACTCTGGAGGCTGAGGTTGGAGGATTGCTTGACCCCAGGAGCTCAAGGCTATAGTGAGCCTTGATTGCACCACTGCATTCCAGCCCGGATGACAGAGTGAGACCCTGTCTGATATGCTTTGGCTGTGTCTCCAGCAAATCTCATCCTGAATTGTACTCTCATAATTCCCACAGGTTGTGGGAGGGAGCTGGTGGGAGATCATTGAATCATGGAAGTGGTTTCCCCCATACTGTTCTTGTGGTAGTGAATAAATCTCATAAGACCTGATGGTTTGATTAGGGGTGTTTCCACTTCTGTGTCTTCCTCATTCTTTCTTTCCCGGCCACCATCCATGTAAGACATGACTTGCTCCTCCTCACCTTCCGCCATGATTGTGAGGCCTCCCAAGCCATGAGGAACTGTAAGTCTATTAAATGTCATTTTTTTGTAAATTGCCCAGTCTCAGGTATGTCTTTATCAGCAGTTTGAAAATTGACTAATACATTGTCTTAACAACAACAACAAAAAGTTAGGCTGAGAAAGACGTTTGTCAGCTTCTTCACATCAAGAGAAATTAGAGATCTTGAATCCCCTGGATACAAGGGCTTTCCATAGATGAGCCAACTTTGGGGAAAGAGGCCATTGTGGCTTCAAATTATTCTTTATAAAAGTTTGCCAGCTGGGCATGGTGGCTCATGTCTGTAATCCAAGCACTTTGGGAGGCTGAGGTGGGAGGGAGACCAGCCTGACCAGCATGGTGAAATCCCGTCTCTACAAAAATACAAAAACTAGCTGGGCATGGTGGCAGGCACCTGTAATCTCAGCTACTCAGGAAATTGAGGCAGGAGAATCACTTGAACCCAGGAGGCGGAGGTTGCAGTGAACCAAGATCACACCACTGTACTCTAACCTGGGCAACAAAGTAAGACTCCATCTCAAAAAAGAAAACAAAATTTGCCATTTTTTGGAGATGTTGAACTGAATTAGTGCTATAGTGCTGCTGGAGCATATAGTCTGGAAGGGAGAAAGTGGACAAGCATCCGGTGGAATGAGAATTATTATTATTATTTGAGACAGAATCTCAGTCTGTCACCCAGGCTGGAGTGCAGTGGCATTTGATCTTGGTTCACTGCAAGCTCCACCTCCCAGGTTCAAGTGATTCTCATGCTTCAGCCTCTTGAGTAGCTGGGACTATAGGCATGCACCACCATGCCCTGCTAATTTTTTGTATTTTTTTTTTTTGTAGAGATGGAGTTTTGCCACATTAGCCAAGCTGGTCCAATTCCTGACCTCAAGGGATCCACCCTCCTTGGCGTCCCAAAGTTCTGGGATTACAGGCATGAGCTATAGCCCCGGCTTGGAGTGAGAATTATTAATTGAATTAGTTTAGTATTCAGGTAAACAAAACAGGCCTCCCACAAGATCCAGGAGGAATCCCATTCAACAAAAAAGAGCCAGGAAAGGCCAGGCACGGTGGCTCAAGCCTGTAATCCCAGCACTCTGGGAGGCTGAGGTAGGTGGATCACCTGAGGTCAGGAAGTTGAGACCAGCCTGGCCAAAATGGTGAAGGCCATCTCTACTGAAAATATGAAAATTAGCTGAGCGTGGTGGTGGGTGCCTGTAATCCCAGCTAGTAGGGAGGCTGAGGCAGGGAGAATTGCTTGAACCCGGGAGGCAGAGGTTGCAGTGAGCCTAGATTGCACCACTGCACTCCAGCCTGGGTGACAGAGTGAGACTCTGTCTCAAAAAACAAAAGAGCCAGGAAGAATTCTACTCAATAGAAAGATTCAGGGATTCATTTCTCACTCAAAATGAGTCAAGACTTCCATCCCAGAAAATTCTCATTCAAACAGAAAAGAGCCAGCAAGATTCTCTCTCAATAGAAAGAGCCAAAGATTAAATTCCCACTCAAAAAGAGCCAAGACGCTGTTATGGAAAATAGTATGGCAGTTCCATAAAATATTAAAAATGGAAATATGATTTAACAATTTCACTTCTGAACATATATCCAAAAGAATTGAAAGCATGGTTTCAAAGTGATATTTGTACACTTGTTTTTATAGCAGTGTTATTCACAAGAGCCAAAAAGATGGAAACAACTCACATGCCCAATGATGGATAAACAAATATGTACATACATTCAATGAAATATTATTCGACCTTATAAAGGAGAGAAATTCTGGATGAAACTTAAGGACATTATGCTAAGTGAAATAAGCTGGTCATGAAAAAATGAATACTGAATGATTCCACTCATATAAGAGACCTAAAGTGGTCAAGTATGGGCTCATAGAAACAGAAAGTTGACTGGCAGTTGCCAGGGACTGCAGAGAAGGGGAAATGAGAAGTTGTTGTTTAATGGTTATAGAATTTCAATTTTTCAAGATGAAAAAGTTCTAAAAATTGGCTGTACAACAATTTCCATATTCTTTCTACCACTGAACTGTCCTCATAAAATGATTAAGATGATAAATCTTATCTTATAAAATGTATTTTATTTAACAATATTTATGCCTTTTTTTTTTGTGATAGGGTCTCAATTCTTTCTCTTTATAAGGTCTCTTTTGATACTTTATAAGGTTGCCCAAAATGGAGTGCAGTGGCGTGATCTTGGCTAACTGAAACCTCCCCCTCCCAGGTTCAAACAATTCTCCTGCCTCAGCCTCCTGAGTAGCTGGGATTACAGGTGTGCACCACCATGGCCAGCTAATTTTTGTATTTTTAGTAGAGACGGGGTGTCACCATGTTGGCCAGGCTGGTCTCAAACTCCTGACATCATGATCCGCCCGCCTTGGCCTCCCAAAGTGCTGGGATTACAGGCATGAGCCACCGCGCCCAGCCCCATTTATGTCATTTAACAATTAAAATATATATATTTTTAATTAACCAAGATGACCTTCATCCAGGAAGATTTTTGTTGAAATAGAAAAAAAAAAAAAAAAAAAAAAAAAAAAAAAAAAAGGAAGATCCCGCATTCAATATCCTTACTATGTTAGACAACTTTCTTTTGTGTGTATGTGTGTCATGGAGTTTTACTTTGTTGACCAGGTTGGAATGCAATGGCACAGTCTTGGCTCACTGCAACCTCCGCCTCCTGGGTTCAAGTGATTCTCCTGCCTCAGCCTCCCGAGTAGCTGAGATTATAGGTATCCACCACCATGCCTGGCTAATTTTTGTATTTTTAGTAGAGACATAGTTTTACCATATTGGCCAGGCTGGTCTTGAACTCCTGACCTCGTGATCTGCCCACATCAGCCTCCCAAAGTGCTGGGCTTACAGGCATGAACCACCGTGCCCGGCCTTGTTAGACAACTTTCTAAATCACCAGATTAGGAGTTGCAACTCATTGCCGTGCTTTATGGGCTCAATTGTGTTTCCAAAATTTTTGTGTTGATTTCCTAATCCCCAGTACCTCAAGATAAGACAGCAGTTGGAGACAGGGCCTTTAAAGAAGTAATTAAAGGAAAATGAGGTCATTTGGTTGGGTCCTAATCTAATATGACTGGTGTCTTTCTAAGAAGAGATTAGGAAATTGACACAGATGGAGGGACTACCATATGAGGACACTGCAAGAAGGCAGCTATCTGCAAGCCTAGGAGAGAGCCCTCAGAAGAAACCAACTGTGCTAATGTATTGATCTTGGACTTCCCAGCCTCCAGAATTGTGAGAAAATAAATTTCCGTTGTTTAAGCCATCTAGTCTTTGGTATTTTGCTATGGCAGCCCTAACAAACTAATGTACCTTGGATCTTGATTTCCCAAGCCAAGAGGAGGATACAAAAGATCTGAGAAGACAGCATGAATATGAATACCTAGGTGAAGACAGTAGGTTCTGAGGGACAAATAGCACTTGAGCAAGTCATGACACTAAAACTATCAAATAAACAAATCCTGACAACTAAGGAGAAACTTTTTCATAGAGACTATGCAATACAGAGAATGCTCTGAACATAAGATCTAGGGAGCATCTCAAAATCAAACAGGAAAAGGCTTTTCTTTTACAGGGAAAGGTAAGCAGGGATGGCAGAAA
This sequence comes from Sapajus apella, assembly GCF_009761245.1. Lineage (NCBI taxonomy): Eukaryota > Metazoa > Chordata > Mammalia > Primates > Cebidae > Sapajus > Sapajus apella. The sequence continues at coordinate 14,296,116 of NW_022436942.1, forward strand.
CTTTATTGAGGGTTACTAGAGTGGGCTAACAGGAACTTCATTGAGGTTGGCTAGAGTGGGCTGTCTCAGTGCCCAGTTGGCTGAGGCAGCACTGTGCTTTAGATGATGGAGAATATCTCTTTAGTGTCCCATGGCTGAGCGCAAGCTCAATTGCATAAAGCTTCATTTTCTTCTTTGTTTTGTCTTGTGAGTGGTGGGGTTCTACCTTATGGTACTGAATATACTACCAACAAAGGAATCAAATTCTACTCATAATAATGAAACACCAGGACATCATTAAGGTAAGTGATCCACAGGACCAGCTAACGGTAGAGATTCACTCTGTCATCTCCTGTCCACTTCCCACTTTTCTAACTTGACTATGAGTTAGAAAAGGTGACCAGAGGGACACCTTAGAACAGAACTCTAATATCGAAGAGAACAGGTTAGGTGGGAAAGACAGAGTAGAGACTGCTGTTTCAATCCAGACTTGCAGACTATCCATCTGGATGTGACAGAGGACTTTAGAATAAAATCTCAAACACAGTAAATTAGTAATTTAATTAGGCTATGGATTATAACATTTAGTGATTCAAGACTCCCACAGGAAAAGAGATTTCTTCAACATTTGTTCACCAGTCCCCTTTACATACCAGGTATAGGCCAAGCCTTTCTTTGTGTGAGGGCAGATACGGAGAGCCATGTTGAGCCTCTTAAGTCCAAGTTTTGTCCTCAGAGAACAGCATCGTATCAAATGAAGCATACATAACCTGTAGGAATGAAATTCAGTGCCTTTTCAACAGAGGAAAAATCAACTGAGGATCCCCTCCAGAAAAACATGTTTCATGTTATTCAGAAGATGGAAATGATAAAATATGCTTTAAATAAAAATAAAAAAGTACTTTATGCACTTTAAAAATGAATACCATACTAAGTATAAACAACGTATTATTCATGGATGAAGCTCTTAAGGATGCCTTGAAAAGAGAGATTGACGATTGTGTCCCATGCTCTCCTCCTTGTTTAGTTTTCCAGCATCTATGCAGAAAAAAAAAAAGGTAAAGGAAAAGGATGCATTGATAGGTAAGGTCTGCTCTCCTAACATGCCTGCTCCAATCATGAACCATAATCTTACCAGTACCTGAGAGCCCGTGCCACCTGCACGGTCTTTGAGCATGTCAGGTATTAGATTAAGAATTCCATCAGAGAGCAGATCCCAGAGGAAAAGATCACAGGAAAGACATCACAGGAAAGCCTGGGTCATTTCTCACATTCCTACTCTGCCCATTTCTTTTTTTTCCTGTTCTCTCTTCTGAGCATGCTCTATGCAACTTCAGGGTCTCAGAGCAGCGCAGGATGTGTAAGAGAGGAGACCACATAGTGAAAGAATACTTAAGAAAGCCATGGGGCGAGGTTGAAATGCCTACTGTAAAGTTGGCAATGTGAAGAAATGTATTGAGATAACATACATCAGAAGCCTCTACCCTGCAAGACCTCCCAGGTCTTCCTACTCACATTCTACTTCATGACCCTGTTGTGTGTCTTAATATCTGCTAAGGCAACTTCTTCTCACCTGGTTCTTTTTTTTACAGCTGAAAAAGATAAATAAGGAGCTTTGTTCTTTTGCATAACTTTTGACTGTTGAATTTCTATTTTTTAAAAAAACTACAGCTGGAATTTTGATTGGGATTGCATGAAACTTACAGATTAACTTAGGGAGAATATATATTTATATATATCTATATATCTATATATATAGATATAGATATATATAATTCCATTTAGGAGAACAAAATATCTTTCCATTTATTCAAATATTTCTCTATGACTTTTTTTTTTTTTTGAGACAGGGTCTTGCTACCCAGGCTGGAGTGCATTGGTGTAATCACACTCACTGTAGCTTCAAGTGCTTGGGCTCAAGCGATTCTCCTATCTCAGCCTCCAAAGTAACTAGGACCACAGAGCACAATGGCCGCGGGCTAATTTGTTGTTGTTGTTGTTGAGATGAGGTCTCACCACATTGCTTAGGCTGGTTATGACTTTGAATAGAGTTTAAAATATTTTTTCATGATTAATTTTTTCATAATTTCTGTTTTGTTTCGTTTTTGAGTCAGAGTCTTGCTTTCACCAGGTGCCAGGCTGGAGTGCAGTGGCACGATCTTTGCTCACTGCAACCTCCGCCTCCCAGATTCAAGCAGTTCTCCTGCCTCAGCCTCCCGAGTAGCTGGGACTACAGGCGCGTGCTATCATGCCCAGCTAATTTTTGTACTTTTTTAGTAGAGACGGGGTTTCACCATGTTGGCCAGGATGGTCTTGATCTCTTGACCTCGTGATCCACCCACCTCAGCCCCCCAAAGTGCTGGGAATACAGGTGTCAGCCACCACGCCTGGCCATAATTTCTGTTTTAAGTTAAATTCTTAGATACTTTTACTCTTTATATTTTTCATTGATTTTTGCCATATGGGTGATTTGTATGAATTTATCTTGTATTTAGCAATCTTTCTGAGTACTCTCATTCAGCTTGCTTATTGATTCTGAGTTTCCTACATAGATTACATCACCTGGAAATAATGAGAGCTTTATTTGTTTTTCAATGCTTACATCTCATTTCTTTTTCCTTTTTTTTTTTTTTTTCCTGAGGTGGAGTTTCCCTCTTATCACCCAGACTGGAGTGTAATGGCACGATCTTGGCTCACTGCAACCTCTGCCTCCCGGGTTCCACCGATTCTCCTGCCTCAGCCTCCCAAATAGCTGAGATTACAGGCATGCACCACCATGCCCAGCTGATTTTTTTGTATTATTAGTAGAGATGGGGTTTCACCATGTTGGCCAGGCTAGTCTCGAACTCCTGACCTCAGGTGATTCACCTGCCTCTGCCTCCCAAAGTGCTGGGATTGTAGGCATGAACCACTGTGCCCGGCCTCTTTTTCTTTTCTTATACAACTTACCAGCTCCTTCAAAACCACTGAAAATTGTACTGCTGAATATGAGCAACCTATGTTTTCCTGAGCTGAAAGCGAATGCATCTCAATATTTTTCCATTATGTATTATGTTTGCTCTGTTTCTGGTATTACAGCTTTATCAAGATGAGGGAATTTCCTTCTATTCTGTTTCTTTGTTAAAGGTGATATGTTGTTTTTTTAAATTAGCATATGTGTATATGTGGGAATTATTTTGTTTTATTTTATGGCAAGGTTTTGCCCCGTTGCCCTGGCTGGAGGGCAGTGGTGCAATCTCGACTCACCACAACCTCCTCCTCCCGGGCTCAAGCAATTATCCTGCTTCAGCCTCCCAAGTAGCTGGAACTATAGGTGCACACCACTGCACCCATTTTTGTGTTTTTTGTGGTAATGGGGTTTCACCATGTTGCCCAGGCTGTTCTCAAACTCCTGAGCTCAGGCGATCCACCTGCCTTGACCTCCCCAAGTGCTGGGATACAGGCATGAGCCACTGGGCCCAGCCTGCGGTAATTATTTTAAAAGTCTAGTGAGTTTATTATATACTTTTCTCTTTTATATTATTAGAGAGAAGTTACATTTGCTAGACTTTTCTTGGATGGACTATGCTTGTAGTCTTAGGATAAACCTGATGATACGGATTTTTTTTAGGCGTCTCACTCTGTTGCCCAGGTGTGCAGTAGCACGATCTCGACTCACTGCAGCCTCTGCATCCTGGGTTCAAGCGATTCTCTTGCCTCAGCCTCCCGAGTAGCTGGGACTACAGGCATGCACTACTATGCCTGGCTAATTTTTGTGTTTTTACAGAATTAAATCTGGCTCTGTCGCCCAGGCTGGAGTGCAGTGGCATGATCTTGGCTCACTGCAACCTCTGCCTCCCGGGTTTAAGCAGTTCGCTGCCTCAGCCTCCTGAGTAGCTGGGGTTACAGGGGCCTACCACCATGCCTGGCTAACTTTTTGTATTTTTAGTAGAGATGTATTTTCACCATCTTGGCCAGGCTGGTCTTTTTTCTTTTTTTTTTTTTTTTTGAGATGGAGTTTCGCTCATTACCCAGGCTGGAGTGCAATGGTGCCATCTCAGCTCACCGCAACCTCCGCCTCCTGGGTTCAGGCAATTCTCCTGCCTCAGCCTCCTGAGTAGCTGGGACTACAGACACGCGCCACCATGCCCAGCTAATTTTTTGTAGTTTTAGTAGAGACAGGGTTTCACCATGTTGACCAGGATGGTCTCGATCTCTTGACCTCGTGATCCACCCGCCTCAGCCTCCCAAAGTGCTGGGATTACAGGCTTGAGCCACCGCGCCCGGCTGGCCAGGCTGGTCTTGAACTCCTGACCTTGTGATCTACCCGCCTTGGCCTCCCAAAGTGCTGGGATTACAGGTGAGAACCAAGGTACCTGGCCTAGACATGCTTTTAAAATCTGGCCAATGAGATATAGGTGAAGTGACATAGCTTGGCTCTGTGTCCCCACCCAAATCTCATCTTAAATTGTACTCCCATAATTCCCACATGCGGGAGGCACCTGGTGGGAGATAATTGAATTACGAGGACAGGTCTTTCCAATGCTGTTCTCGTGATAGTGAATAAGTCTCATGAGATCTGATGGTTTTATAAAGTGGTGTTTCCCTGCAGAAGCTCTCCTTTTGCCTTCTGCCATCCAAGACATGACATGCTACTCCTTATCTTCCACCATGATTGTGAGGCCTCCCTAGCCACGTGGAACTGTGAGTTCATTAAACCTCCTTCTTGTATAAATTACCCAGTCTCGAGTATGTCTATATTAGCAACATGAAAATGGACTAATACATGGAGGTTTGAAATTGCCTTTGCAAAAATTATGACAATGAAGGAAATCTAAAAATTATGACAGTGAGGGAAATCTAATATAACTGACTCTTGTTTCTAACCTCATGAGCTGTCTTTGCTCATTCCAAGCTAACTAGGGGAGGAATTCAGTTTATAGTTTAATTTTGAATCAAAGATGGTAACAGTTTCTTTCCCAAACAAAACCCTTCTTTGCTCGGGACTGAAACTGCTTTTGTAAAACTAGCAAAAGGTTAGAATTATGGTTAGAATTCACAAAGTTAGAATTGTGACAGAGGCCTGAATTCTGCTAAGATGTAGGCACAGTTAAACTCAACTAGCTGTTGTTTTGTAACTCGCCTTTTTAAAATTAAAAAAAAAATTTTTTTTTGAGGCGGAATCTTGCTCTGTCACTCAGGCTGGAGTGCAGTGGTGCAGTCTCAGCTCACTGCAACCTCTGCCTCCCAGGTTCAAGCAATTCTCCTACCTCAGCCTCCCAAGTAGCTGGGATTACAGGTGCCCACCACCACGCCCAGCTAATTTTTGCATTTTTAGTAGAGATGGGGTTTCACCATATAGGCCAGGCTTGTCTCAAACTCCTGACGTCAGGCGATCCGCCCGCCTCAGCCTCCCAAAGTGCTGGGATTACAGGTGTGAGCCGCCGCGCCCTGCCTATAACTTGCCTTTTTTAAACTACTTACTGCTCAGGAGTCATATAGCCAATGATCACAAGATTTACAACTTCCCTAATTGCTCCTCTGGATAATACTGCTGCTGTAAAACCTAAGACTGGTGTTTGAGATATTTTTCAGACCTTGCATTCGGTATGGGTAAACTGGCACCACTCAGACTGTTAACTCATACCCAGGAACTAACTCAGCACAAGAAGGAAGTGTCAACTTCCTATGATGTCATCCCTGATTCAACCAATCCGTATTCTCCATTTTCTAGCTCCCTGCCCACCAAACTGTCCATGGAGTCCCCACATTCTTGGGGAGGTGGATTAGAGAATTCTCTCTCATCCTCCTACGTGGCTGGCCCTGCAATCAGACTCTTTATTTGCTGAAAATTCTCCTGCTCTTCTCGGTGGATTGGCTCTTCTGGGCAGCAGACAGGAAAAACCTGTTTAGTCAATTACAAGTTGACAGGTAGAACTTTGGGGAAGCTCAGCTGAGTTGTAGTTTGGACCCTTCTGCCTTGCCTTTTGTTTCCTACCTGGAAAGCAGATATGATGATGGAACTTCTAAGCAGCCATCTTGTGATCTTAAAGATGAAAGCCTCAAGTTAATAATGGTGGAGAAAAAAGCCTGTCTCCTTCGTGACTTTGTGGCACTGCTTTTTCAGTCCTGGGCCTATTTCCCTGGATTTCCATTACGTTGGAAAATTAGCCCTTATGTATCACTATACCTGGGTCTCCATTACTAGCAGCAACTGAATACAATTTGTAACAAATCCAGGTAACTGGTTATTCAAGTGTAAGAGCTCATATTCCTGTAAGATATCAGATACACCTGGGCTGATATAGTCTACTCTGGTTTTTATTTCTCCTGGTGGGTTTAAGCTGAGGATAGGGGCAGGAAAAGATGGGAATGATTCCCCAGGGCTGAAGGTCCCAGGTTATTGGTTATACCTTTTTGCTGCCTCTCTTTAGGCTACCCTTCAGAGATTCTTCTCACCTTTTAAAAAGCAGCAGCAAGGGAAGACGACAAATTCCCTCTTCAGTGATGCATTCATTCTGAGGATTAGAAAGGGAGAAGATGAGTTTACAGCCTCGTGTTGTTGAAGATGCCAGGCCTGGCCACATTTCTCATTCTCCTCCCCTAGACTATAGATCCACTAGCACAGCAGTGCTGTCTCCTCCCAGTCTATTCAAAGTTATCCCTCTGCTCACTGAGATGAATGCATATCTGATTGCCTCTTTTGGAAAGACTAAACAGAGACTCAAAAGAATGCAACCAGTTGGTCTCTCACCTATCTCCTGCCTTTGCTTCAAGTTGTCCTGCCTTTCCAGACTGAACCAATGTACTTCTTACCTATGTTGATTGATGTCTCATGTCTCCCTAAAATATATAAAACCAAGCTGTGCACCGATCACCTTGGGCACATGTCATCAGAACTGCCTGAGGCTGTGTCACGGGCACTTGTCCTCAACCTTGGCAAAATAAACTTTCTTTTTTTTTTTTTTGAGATGGAGTTTCGCTTCTGTTGCCCAGGCTGGAGTGCAATGGCATGATCTAGGCTTACTGCAGCCTCCGCCTTCTGGGTTCAAGTGATTCTCCTGCCTCAGCCCCCTGAGTAGCTGGGATTACAGGCATGCACCACACAGCTAATTTTGTATATTTAGTAGAGACCGGGTTTCTCCATGTAAGTCAGCCTGGTCTTGAACTCCCAATCTCAGGTGATCCACCTGCTTCAGCCTCCCAAAGTGCTGGGATTACAGGCGTGAGCCACCACGCCCGGCCAAAATACACTTTCTAAATTAAATGGGACCTGTCTCAAATTTTCTGGGCCCACAACTGCTTTATCTGCAGTGACTTCATATAGCATTTGACTAATAAATATTTCTTTAACAAATGAACTCCAAGGTGTTACACAGACATCTTTCTATATCAAGGGTTGTTGCATTCCTTTAATTAAAAAACAAATTTGTATTATTCAGAAGTACCCACTAATGCCCCAGGCTATCCCTGAACTGCCCAGCGTCATAATCCCCTTGGTGGAGGATCTATTTTATAGCTTGAAGAGTGTATCTGTCAGAGGATATATTAGTTAGTCCAGGCTGTCATAACAGGATACTGTAGGCTGGGTGGTTTAAACAACAGAAATGTATTTTCTCACAGTTCTGGAGCATGGAAGTTTAAGATCAAGGTGCCAGCAGGGTTGGTTTCCAGTGAAGCCTCTTCTTGCTTTCCAGACAGCTGTCTTCACAGTGGGTCCTCACACAGCCTCCTCTACGTGCATGAGTGTGGACCAAGATAAGCTTGGCCTCTCCTCCTGCTCTTCTTCTAAGAACATTCATCTCATTGGATTAGGGCTCACCCTTATGACCTCATTTAACCTTAACTACTGTTGCCCCAGCTGGAGCGCAGTGGTGCAATCATGGGTCACTGCAGGCTCAACCTCCAGGGCTCAAGCAATCCTCACTCCCCAGCCTGCCAAGTAGCTGGGACTACAGGCATATGCCACCATGCCTGGCTATCTTCTTTGTATGTTTTGTAGAGATGGGGTTTCACCATGTTGCTCAAACTCCTTGCCTCAAGTGATCCACCTAATTCCACCTCTTAAAAAGTGCTAGGATTGGCCGGGTGCGGTGGCTTATGCCTGTAATCCCAGCACTTTCCGAGACTGAGACAGGTGGATCACAAGATCAGGAGATTGAGACCATCCTGGCCAACATGGTGAAACCCTATCTCTACTAAAAATACAAAAATTAGCTGGGCATAGTGGTGCATGCCTATAATCCCAGCTACCTGGGAGGCTGAGGCAGGAGAATCACTTGAACCAGGGAGCTGGAGGTTGCAGTGAACAGAGATTGCGCCACTGCACTCCAGCCTGGCGACAGAGTGAGACTCCCTCTCAAAAAAAAAAAAAAAAAAAAGTGCTAGGATTACAGGCATAAGCCACCATGCCTGGTGAGTCTATAATTCTTAAAGAGAGTATTTGAAGATAACTTAATAAGGGGGCTATTTACAAAGGTTTGGGCAGGCTTAAAAAATACTTAGGGTTCAGGTACAGCAGCTTACACCTGTAATTCCAGCACTTTGGGAGGTGGAGGCAGGAAGGTCAGTTGAGGTCAGGAGTTTGAGAGCAGCATGGATACACAGCAAGACCTTGTCTCTACAAAAAACAAAAAACCAAAAATTAGCCAAGTGTGTTGTAGTCCAGCTACTTTTAAGCACCTGTAATCCAGCTACTTGGGAGGCTGAAGCAGGAGGATTGCTTGAGCCCAGAAGTCTGAGGCTACAGTGAGTCAAAGCCAAGACCATACCACTGAACTTCAGCCTGGGCAACAAAGTGTGATCTTCATCTCAAAAAAAAAAAAAAAAAAAAAGAGAATCCTTTGGGAAGGTGAAACAGCATGGGCCAAAACCCTGGAGGAGTTGTCATCATACCTCCACTCCTACCTCCCCCTTCCCCGACAGGACAGGGAAAGGGCCCAGTTGCTGGAACCTGGTGAAAGTCGTTGTAATTACAGCAGTTGTAGCTTTCCTATAAACAAAGTTAACCCTCAGCAAACCTGCAGGCAGGGAGCTGGGGAAGTACCACCTGGCCATCACTTTCTTCCTCTGCCCTCCTGCCAACACCTTCCATCGGCCAGACCCAATTAGCAGCCCAGGGAGAGGGCAGTCTACCAACACAGTCAATGTTCTGTTTCCTAGAGTACAGAGAATGGAGAGTGGAGAAAGAGGGTGGAGAGTGGATTTGAAAGAGCAAAAGGAAAACATTCAGTGTAAGTGGTAATCACACACTGGTCAGTTGTGTGATTTATACTTTTCTTTTTTTTTTTTTTAAGACAATCTCACTCTGTTGCTAGGCTGGAGTGCAGTGGTGCGATCTTAGCTAACTGCAGCCTCTACCTCCTGGGTTCAAGCGAGTCTCCTGCCTCAGCCTCCCAAGTAGCTGGGATTAGAGGTGCTTGCCACGATACCCAGCTAATTTTTGCATTTTTAGTAGAGATGGGGTTTCATCATGTTGGCCATGATGGTCTCCATTGCCTGACCTTGTGATCCACCTGCCAAGGCCTCCCAAAGTGCTGGGAGTACAGGCATGAGCCACAGCGCCCAGCTGTACTTTTCTTTCTATGGAACTCTTTCCTACCACTGCCTTAAACAGATAGATACCAAGAGACCAACTGTATGAAACCCTGATTATTTCTGTCAGTGTGTCCAGGAACCATTGGCATCTCTACTTGGATCTCCTACACTTCAGCACATTCATACTTCTGTCTACAATCTGTGGGATCTACCTGTCCTCAGCAATAACTGTAGGTAGCATGCCTCCTTTGTTTAACAACATATTATAACCACAGTCTACCCATTCATGAGTACATGAGCACCTAAGGTACTTTTCCCCTTCAGCCCCCATGCCAGCAGACACTGATGGTCAATGGCAGAGTTAATAGAAGTCTGTATTCCCTTCTTAGCGTGGTGAGGGACTCTAATGTCAGTTTCTACTAATTGTACCAAAGCATCAACTTTCTAATGCTGAACTCGATACCTACAGTACACTTGGACAATTTTATGGAAATAAGCCATTCCCCAGGATTATGTAATTAGTATATTTCCTCCACTCCCCCACAGGTTGTCATTATATCAGACAATTCCAATTGCTACACAGGGTGATCGCTGCATCTTAGGTGATATGTAGATTTACGGTCACAAACTAGGAATATCCATATCAAGTAAGTTTCACTTTGTCCTGGATCATTAAATTATGGTCCCTTAGCTCAGATCGCAAATTCAAATCCTTGCTCTGCCATGGCAGCATATTAAATTGGGCAGTTATTCCCAGCTTTACATCCTAGTTTCTTGTGGTCATTCCTCTAAGGTATGATAGAAACTTAGTTCGGAGACTCTCACAGTAATCGTGACCATATTGATATCTTGGTATCTACTAACTACATCACTACCTGAGGATGTGACCAACTTTCCCAGGATTTCACAGGTGTGTGTGTTATGTAGGTGATGGGGAGGAAGGCAGCAAATCACACTGCCAGGTGTGCTCCTATGCAACAATTTTGCATGTTCTTCACATGTACCCCAAAACCTAAAATGCAATAAAATAAATGGAAAATAAAAATAAAAATATTTACTCCATTAAAAAAAAATAAAATAAAAATAAAAATGGTCCCCCAGAGATATCTATGTCCCAAACCCTGAAACCTAAGAGTATGTTACCTTACATGCCAAAAGGCACTTGCAAATGTGATTAAGGATCTTGAAACAGGAATACTATCCTGGGTTATCCAGATGGGCTCAATGTAATCACAGGGTCCTTATAAGAGCAATGCAGGAGAGGAGGGTCAGAGTCACAGAAAGAGATGTGATCAAAGAAGCATAGGAGTGTGTCTGTGTGTGTGTGTGTGTGTGTGTGTGTGTGTGTGTGTGTACATGAGAGAGAGAAATTTTAAAATGCTATGGCTTCTGGCTATTTTTTTTTTTTTAATAGAGACAGGGTTTTGCCATGTCACCCATCTTGTCTCTAACTCCTCAGCTCAAGCAATCCTCCTGCCTCCGCCTCCCTAAGTACTGGGATTACAGGCATGAGTGCTGTGCTGGCTTTCAAGACGGAAAAAGGGATTATGAGCCAAAAAATGAAAATTGCCTTTAGAAGCTGGAAAAGGCAATGTCCCCCTGCCCCCGGGCCAAATTCTCCCCTAGAGCCTTGGGAAAGAATGTAGCTCTGCTAACAGTTTGATTTTAGCACGTAAGACCCGTTTCTGACTTTTGATTTACAAAAATTCAAGGTAATAAATTTGTGCTTATTGTGAATATTTCTGTGATAAACACAATTGTATGTGTCTTTTTTACATGACGATTTCTTTTCCTTTGGGTAGATATCCAGTAGTAGGATTGCAGGATTTTAGTTCTATTTTTAGTTCTTTGCAAAATTTGTTTTCCATAAAGGTTGTACTAATTTGCATTCCTACCAGCAGTGTATAAGTGTTCCCTTTTCTCAGCATCTTTGCCAACATCTGTTATTTTTTGACTTTACAATAGCCATTCTGCCTTATGGAAGATGGCATCTCATTGTGGTTTTAATTTGCATTTCTCTGGTGATTACTGAAATTGAGCACTTTTTCATATGTTTGTTGGCCACGTGTATGTTTTCACGTGAAAAATGTCTGTTCTTGTCCTTTGTCTACCTTTTTGCTTTCTTCTCATTGAGTTGCTTTAGTTCCTGTATATTGCTGATACTAGACCTTTGTTGGATACACAGTTTGCAAATATTTTCTCCAATTCTGTAGGTTGTCTGGTTACTCTGTTGACTATTCCTTTTGCGGTGCAGAGGCTTTTTGGTGTAATTAAGTCCCATTTGTCTATTTTTGTTTTTGTCGCAATTGCTTTTGAGGACTTTGTCATAAATTCTTTGCTTAAGCCAATGCCTAGAGTTTTTTCCTAGGTTTTTTTTTTTTTTTTTTTTTTTTTAGTATTTTAATAGTTTCAGGTCTTACTTTTGAGTCTGTAATATATCCAGAGTTAATTTTTGTATATGGTGAGAGATATCAGTCTGGTTTCATTCTTCTGCATATAGCTATCCAGTTTTTCTTTTCTTTTTTTTTTGGTGATGGAGTCTTGTTCTGTCATCCAGTCTGGAGTGCAGTGGTGCGATCTTGGCTCACTGCAACCTCCATCTCCCAGGTTCAAGCAGTTCCCTGCCTCAGCCTCCCAAGTAGCTGGGATTACAAGTGCCTGCCACTGCACCTGGCCTAGCTATCCAGTTTTTCCAGCATTTGTTACTGAATAGGGTGTCCTTTCCCTATTCAGTATGATATTTTGGGCAGTATGAACATTTTAACAATATTGATTCTTCCAATCCATGAGCCTGGGATGTTTTTCCATTTGTTTGTGTCATCTGTGATTTCTTTCATTAATGTTTTGTAGTTTTCCTTGTAGAAATCTTTCACCTCCTTGGTTAAATATATTCCTGGATATTTTATTTTTTGTGGTATATATATATATATATATTTTTTTTTTGAAACAGAGTTTTGTTCTTGTTGCCCAGGCTGGAGTGCAATGGCAGGATCTCGGCTCACTGCAACCTCCACCTCCCGGTTCAAGTGATTCTCCTGCCTCAGCCTCCCGAGTGGCTGGGATTACAGGTATGTGCCACCACACCTGGCTAATTTTGTACTTTTAGTAGAGATGAGTTTTCTCCATGTTGGCCAGGCTGGTCTGGAACTCCTGACCGCAAATGATCTGCCAGCCTTGGCCTCCCAAAGTGCTAGGATTACAGGTGTGAGCCACTGCACCTAGCCAACCCCTTCAACTTAACAGTAAAAATATAAATAACCTGATTTTAAAATTGGCAAAAGATTTGAACAGACATTTCTCCCAAGATGATATACCAATTTCCAACAAACATGTGAAAAGATCCTCAACATCTTTAATCATTAAATGCAAAGCAAAACTAAAGTGAGATATCACCTCATACCCCTTAAGGATCACTACTGTCAAGAACAAAAAAACAAAAATAACAAGAGTTGACAAGGATGTGGAGGAGTGGAACCTTTGTACACCATTGGTGTGAATATAAAACGGTGCAGCTACAATGGAAAACAGTGTGGTGGTTCTCAAATACTTAAAAATAAAACTCTCAGATCCAGCAATTCCGCTTCCAGGTATATATTCAAAAGAATTGAAAGCAATATCCTAAAGAGATATTTACACACCTATGTTAATTGCAGCACTATTCACAACAGCCAAGAGGTGGAAGCAGCCCAAGTGTCTATCAGTAGATAAATGAGTCAAGAAAATGTGGCACCTATTACATGCGGACATCCTGGTGGAGGAGAACCTTCTCCGCTCCATGCTCAAGCAGATCTCCAGGAATGTAGAGCACCCACTCTCCAGGATTAGGTGTTTCGGCCACCTTTCAATCCATGCAGGGAATTGCAGCTGAGGAGGCTTCCTAGCTCCATGCCTAGGCACACCTCTGGGTACCTCGTGGCCACCCACTGGATTTTCCCTTGGTACTGGTGCTTGTGCCTGCCCTTGGGGGACCTATAGGTAAACCTGTCCATCTTGTCCCCACCTCCCTGGGGCTGAGCAGGGAGGTCAGACCACTCTGTACTCCAAGAATCAGCCCATTTCCAGAGGCAACAGAGGGTTTCTCCCAATAAAAAAGGATCAACTATACACCCGGCACCGTTGGCTACAGACAGTTCTTGCCTACAAGTGTCATCTACTGGCTTGTAGGTTGAACTGCACAGCCTGATATAAAAAATGCTGACAGAAATGCATAGGAATACAGAAGAAAACCCAGAAGACCTTATCTAATCTTCTCTACAGTCACATCGGGAGGAAAGAGAAAGAGAAAAAACAGAGGAAAAGAAAGAAATTGACCGTCAAAATCAGTAGAAATTTATTACCATGTACCAATTTTAACATGATCATATTAAGAATCATTTTTCTATGCACCGGTTGTACAGTTTAATAATTTGAAGCTCCCATACATTAAGTGGGAAGCATTTTTTCTTTAGCGAAGTCTTGGAAAGACTAAAATAACTGGGTTCACACAGCTGGACACTCCTGCCCCCTGCTGGCTAAAATTAACTAAAACCAGACGATTTCAAGTTAACTGGTAACAGTAACACTTAGAAACCTCTCAAGTTTTCTAATAAAAGATAGTCAGTTCTTCACATACTTTGGTAAATTTCTTGGTTTATTTCTTCAAAAAAGAGAGAGAGAGAAAGAGAACATCTTTCATTCTGCCTTTCCCTCCTCTTGCTCCATCTTGTTGCATTGTAATAGCTTGCTCAAGCACTGGTTTCATTATACATAAGAAATAGGGACAGTGTGTTTATAATTCAAATATAATGACCAGTTTAAAATCATATGCGATACACAGAAGGTGCTCAGTAAATGCTGAGCAAATGAGAAGCAGAGACAAAGTTGGAGAGAAAGCTGGAGAGAAAGATTGAGTGAAGTGGACGAGAAAGAGAACCTATTCTATCAAGGACTCTTTCCCCCATCTATTTGGGAGAGATTTTTTTTTAGGGAACACTAATATCATCCTTAGTATGTGCCAGGCATAGGAAATAAGAACCCAATTAAGTTGGCATAAACAGGCATTGTCCTAAGTACTTTACAAATATTCTTAGACCTCATAATAACCCTATAAAGTGAACATTATAATATTTATTTTACAAATATGGAGACTAAACCAGGACGGTTAAGTGAAATTCCCTAATGCTAAATTGCTAGTAAGCGATGGGGCTGAGATTTGATCCCAGGGAGTTTGGCTCCACAATTCACAGTTTTAACCAACCACGTGCTGCCTCTCCAAAAATCACAGAGGGGAGAGCAGAGATAAAGGAGAAAAATAGTTGCAGAAGAATTGTATCAATCTTTCCACATAAGTCACTTGCCTGCTGGAACATTGTTAGACTGTTTTTGTTTTTGACACAGAGTTTCACTCTTGTCACCCAGGCTGGAGTGCAATGGCACAATCTCGGCTCACTGCAACCTGTGCCTCCTGGGTTCAAGCGATTCTCTTGCCTCAGCCTCCTGAGTAGCTGGGATTATAGGCATGCACCACCATGCCCAGCCAATTTTTGTATTTTTAGTAGAGATGGGGTTTCACCATGTTGGGCCAGGTCTCGCACTCCTGACCCTAGTGATCCTCCTGTCTCTGCCTCCCAATGTGCTGGGATTATAGGCATGAGCCACCAAGCCAGGCCTTAGACTGAGTTATTTCAAAAGACGTTTTCAAATTCTGACACTCTCTCTGCTGCTTGGTCTAGTCTATTGTTGAAGCTTTCAACTATATTTTGTATTTTATTCGAGGACTTCTTTAATATCAGAATTTCTGGGTTTGTTTTTTTTTTTTTTTGTATATCTATCTCTTTGGTTAATTTCTCATTTATATCCCTAATTGTTTTTCTGATTTCTTTGTATTTATTTATTTATTTTTTTGAAATTCTCTTGTACCCACTGAGCTTTTTTAGTATCATAATTTTGAATTCTTGGCCAGGTGCAGTGGCTCACACCTGTAATCTCAGCACTTTGGGGGCCGAGTGGTCTGAGGTCTGGAGTTTAAGACCAGCCTGACCAACATGGTGAAACCTCATTTCTACAAAGATACAAAAATTACCTGGGCATGGTGGCACATGCTTGTAATCCCAGCTACTTTGGAGGCTGAGGCTGAGAATCCCTTGAACCCAGGAGGTGGAGGTTGCAGTGAGCAGAGATCATGCCATTGCACTCCAGCCTGGGTGAGGGAGCAAGACTCAGTCTCAATAATAGTATTGAATTCTTTTTCTAGGATATCATGAATTTATTTTTGACTGGGATATGTTGCTGGGGAATTACTGTGTTACTTTGAAAGTATCATTTCTTTGCCTTTTCAAGCTTCCTTGATACCTTCTCAACTAGTGTAATAATTTCTTCCAGTTTTTTGAATTTGCTTTTATAGGGAAGGACATTTTCCTGAAGGGTATCAGTGGTGTTGGTTGGGTGGGGCACTTTGTCTTTGCTTCTGGGTACCTGTGATAGTGTAGTCTCTATGATTTTTTTCAGCTGTTAACAGTGTTTAGTATTTTTGAATTCCTTAGTGGCTTAGGGTTGGGTTATTAGTGGAGACTATGCGAAGTTTTGCAGGGGATGGGGAAGCCATATGTGCTGGTCTTCGGGCCCCTCGGGCCACAGTGGTGGCAGCAGTGAGAGCTGGGCTCTAGGTGAATGCTGGCTGATGTTAGCTGGACCAGACCCAGGCCAGTGGACCTTGAGCCTCCAGTGGCTTGTTTAGAGTCTGGTGGTGGCAATAGGGGGCTAGGCAGGGGAGCCAGCTCTTGGGTTGCTAGGCAGCTGCTGTGGTGTGGGCAATGACTATAGCAGGAAGACTCTCTGGGTCCTGATCGGTGTGCACTGGTGTTGGCTGTGGCTACGTCGCCAGGTCGCCATCCACAGCTCCAAACCTGTAGCTCTTAGGACCTCCTGCTGTCTGATGAAGCAGTGCCACGGCACCGCGCAGAGTGTGAGAGGGACCCCACCCCTCCCTTCATTTGCGAGCCCAGGCACTGAGGCCACAATGCCAATGGGGCCACAGTCACCCCTCACAGCCCCAGACAGACAACCCTCCAACTTGCCTGCCCTAGCCTCTGGAGGTAGTGGCAGTGGCTGTGCCTGCAGTGGTGTGCAAAGGGGAAGAGGGTGCATTCTCTGCAGTGTCAGCCCGAGGCGCAGATGCTGCTCAGCTTCTCTTTTCTGCAACAAAGAGGAGCAGAGTTTGTGCCTTGCAGTATAGGTCGAAGTTGGGTAATGTGCTGCCTCCAGATTTGTTCTTTTTTCTTAGTCTTGCCTTGGCTATGTGAGCTCTTTTTTGGTTCCATATGAATTTTAGGATAGTTTTTTTCTAGTTCTATGAAGAATGATGATGGTATTTTGATGGGAATTGCATTGGATTTGTAGATTGCTTTTGGCAGTATGGTCATTTTTACAATATTGATTCTACTCATCCATAAGTACGTTCTAATTGTTGTATCCCAATTATCATATCCCTGTGATTTCCCAGGTGTTATATCTCAGAGGTTTTGGTAAGTTGTGTCACTGTTATTATTCAGTTTACAGAATTTTAAAGTTTCCATCTTTATTTCACTGTGGATCCAAGGATCTTTATAGTTTTGAGGGTTCCTTTTGGGCTTAATTTCCAGTTTTAGTCCACTGTGGTCTGAGAGGGTATTTGGTATAATTTCAGTTTTCTTAAATTAATTGAGACTTGTTTTGCCGCCTGCCATACAGTATATCTTGGAGAATGTGCTGATGAAAAGATTGTATGTTCTGCAATTGTTGGGTAGAATGTTCTGTAAATATCTGTGAAGTCCATTTATTCCAGGGTACAGTTTAAGTCCATTGTTCCTGTGTTGACTTTCTGCCAGTAGAGTACTGAAGTCCCCACTATTATTGTGTTTTCATCGATCTCATCTCTTAGGTCTAGTAATAATTGTTTCATAAATTTGGGAGCTCCATGGTTAGGTGCATATACATTTAAAATTGTGATTTTTCCTGTTGAACTGATCATTTTATCATTAAAGTCCCACTTTGTCTTTTTTTAAATTATTGTTGCTTTAAAATGTTTTGTCTTTAAAGTCTGTATTCTTACAATAACTACTCTTGCTCCCTTTTGGCTTCCATTTCCTTTTTACCTTAAGTTTATGTGAGTCCTTATGAGTTAGGTGAGTCTCTTGAAGACAGCAGATACTTGGTTGGTGGATTTTTATCCATTTTATTTTTAAGTGGAGCCATTCTGTATTTTTTAAGTGGAGTATTTAGGCCATTTACATTTAACATTAGTATTGAGATGTGAGGTACTGCTTTATTCATTGGGCTACTTGTGGCCTGAGTCCTTTTTTTTTTTTTTTTCCATTGTGTTATTGTTCTATAGGCCTGGTGAAATTTATGCTTTAAGGAGGTTTTATTTTGGTGTATTCTGAGGTTTTGTTTAAACATTTAGAACCCCTTTTAGTATCTTTTGTAGTGCTGGCTTGGTAGCAGCAAATTCTCTCAGCACTTGTTTATCTGAAAAAGACTTTATCTCTCCTTCATTGATACAGCTTAGTTTTGCTAGATAAAAATTCTTGGCTGGCAATTACTTTGTTTGAGCAGGCTAAAGATAGGACCCCAAACCCTTTTGGCTTATAGTGTTTCTGCTAATAAATCTGCTATTAATCCAATAGATTTCCCTTTATGGGTTACCTGATACTCTTGCCTCATAGCCATTAAGATTCTTTCCTTTGTTTTGACCTTAGATAACTTGATGACTGTGTGCCTAGGTGATGATCTTTTTACGATTAATTTCCCAGGTGTTCTTTGAGCTTCTTAAATTTGAATGTTTAGATCTCTAGCAAGGCCAGAAAAGTTTTCCTTGATTATTCCCTCAAATAAGTTCTCTAAACTTTTAGATTTATCTTTTTCCTTAGGAATTCCAATTATTCTTAGGTTTGGGCATTTAACATAATCCCAAATTTCTTGGAGTCTTTGTTCATTTTTTGTTTATTCTATTTTCTTGGCTTTGTCTGGTTGGGTTAATTAGAAAGCCTTGTCTTTGAGCTCTAAAGTTCTTTCTTCTACTTTTGCTAGTTTCTTATTGACACTTGCCAGTGCATTTTGTATCTCTGTAAATGTATCTTTCATTTCCAGAAGTTGTGAATGTCTTTCCTTTATGATATCTATGTCTCTGGAGAATTTTTCATCTATATTTTGCATTTAA
Organism: Sapajus apella; assembly: GCF_009761245.1. Classification (NCBI taxonomy): domain Eukaryota; kingdom Metazoa; phylum Chordata; class Mammalia; order Primates; family Cebidae; genus Sapajus; species Sapajus apella. The sequence continues at coordinate 14,314,786 of NW_022436942.1, forward strand.
AAATAATTTTTTAAAGTTAGTTTTCACCTTTTTCTGGTATCTCCTTGAGTAGCTTAATAATCAACTTTCTGAATTTTCATCTGGCAATTTGGAGATTTCTTCTTGGTTTGGATCCACTGCTGGGGAGCTAGTGTGGTATTTTGGGGGTGTTGTAGATCCTTGTTTTGTCATATTGTCAGAATTAGTTTTCCGATTTTTTCTGATTTGGGTTGACTATTTCAGTGGAAAAATTTAGAACTCAAAGGCTGCTGTTCAGATTCTTTTGTCCTATGGAGTGATCCCTTGATGTGGTGCGCTCCCCCTTCCCCTAGGGATGGGTCTCCCTGAAAGCCAGACTGCCGTGACTGTTATTGCTCTTCTTGGTCTAGCCACCCAGTGGGGCTATGAGGCTCCAGTTTGATGCTGAGGAATGTCTGCAAAGTGTCTTGTGATGTGATCAATCTTCAGGTCTCCCAGATGTGGATACCATAATCTGTTCTAGTGGAGACATGGGAGTCAGGTAGACTTTGGGAGCATACTTGGTTGTGGATAGGTTTAGTGTCCTGGCTTTCTTGAATGCTGGTTCTGACAGTGGTTGTCACGTGGACAGACTCAGTACCTCTGATTAGCCAGGATGCTGCAGGCAGTAGAATTAGCTTTTGTTTTCTCTTCCCTTGGAGCAGGGTTATTTTGTCATGAGCTGCTGTAATGTCTTGACTTCTTTAGCCTCCAGCCAGGAGGTGGGCTTTCGAGAGATCACTAGCTGCAATAGTAGAAGGGAGATATAAGCTTGCCTTAAATTGGCTAGGATAAGTATTTGGGTTTCTCAGGCAATAGGCAGGGCCATAAAGCTCCCAGGAGTTTATGTCTTTTGTGATAAGCTACCAGGGTGGGTAGAGAAATAGCATCAGGTGGTGGCAGGGTTAGGCGGGTCTGAGCTGAGACTCTCCTTGGCTAGGGCTTGCCATGGCCCCTGTGGGAGTTGGGAGTGGTTCTCAGGCTAATGGGGTTATGTTCCAGAGGGGATTATGGCTGCCTCTGTCACCAGGGAAGTGGGGGAAAGCCAGTAGTGATAGGACTCACCCAACTCTCATGCAGTTGGCAAGGCCAGTCTTGCTCCTGCTGTGCTCTGCTAACAATGCTGAGTTTATCTCCAGGCAGCCTGTACAAGGGACTCAGAGCATGGCCCAGGCTATATGCTTCCCTGCTGAGAAAGCAACGATAGCTTTCCCATCTGCCCCTACTGTTGGCAGCTGCTCCTGCACTCCTTTCAGCAGCTCCTGTTTGCCATTTGGATTCTGCTCAAGAGAGTTTGCACCCAGTAGAAATCATTACAAAGTTCAGTTGGAAGCTTCTTTCACCTTGTGACCCCTCACAAATTGCACTGCTGCCTTCCCTGAAGGCCCTTGTGAGATATAGTCAGGGATGGCTTCCCTGGGCTCAAGTTGGAGAATGGGAGTGTCTACAAGGCTCTTCCAGCTGCTGCCTCTACGTTTATATTTCAAACTAAATCCATTTCATCCCTAGGTAAGGCTAAATCCTTCTCTTGTAATCTGGATTTTCAGATTCCCCAGTGAAGATGTACATTTGGAAGGAGGTTTTCTTCCTCTCACACTTTGGGAACTCACAGTTTTTTGCTTGTCTCATGGAATTTGCAGTGGCACGCTACTACTTTCAAATGGTCTGTGAGGTTGGGCACGGTGGCTCACACCTGTAATCCCAGCACTTTGGGAGGCTGAGGCAGGCAGATCATGAGGTCAGGAGTTCGAGACCAGCCTGACCAACATGGTGAAACCTCTTCTCTACTAAAAAAAAAAAAAAATGCAGAGCATGGTGGCGCAAGTCCCAGCTACTTGGGAGAAATGCTTGAACCTGGGAGGCAGAAGTTGCAGTGAGCCAAGATCATGTCACTGCATTCCAGCCCATGTGACAGAGTGAGACTCTGTCTCAAAAAAAAAAAAAAAAAAACAAAAAAAAAATCAAAAAACGAAACCAAATGGTCTGTGAATTACCTTGGTTTTCCTGGTACTTTCCTGAAGTGGTTCTTGGAGAAAAAGTTCACAGTGTGAGTGAACATGCTGTTCTTTTTGTCCAAATGGGAGCTGCACATTAGCTCTATCTCCTATCTACCATCTTCCTTCAGTCTCCTGACTGGTGCCCTTTTAAAATGGGAAAATTTAAAGTGGTATTCTTGGCTGGGTGTGGTGGCCCGTGCCTGTAATCCCAGCATTTTGGAAGGCTGAGGTGGGCAGATCGCTTGAGCTCAGAAGGTCAAGACCAGACTGGACAACATGGTGAAACCCCATCTGTACTGAAAAAAAAAAAAACAAACCCAACAAAAATTAGCCTGGTATGGTGGCATGCACCTGTAGTCCCAGCTACTTGGGAGGCTGAGGCACGAGAATTGCTTGAACCTGGGAGGTGGAGGTTGCCGTGAGCCAGGGTAGCATCTCTGGACTCAAGCCGAGATGACGACAGCATGAGACCTAAAAAAAATAATAACGTCCTTATAAAGTGGGGAAAATGGACAGGCTCAGACAAGGAAGAATGTCATGTGAACACAGACAGAATTTGGGACTATAAGCCAAGGAACATCAAGGATTGCTACAAACCACCAGAAGGTAGGCAAGACACAGTGAACAGGCTTTCAGAAACCTCGGGTGGAACCAACTCTGCCAACACCCGGTTTCAGGCTTCCAGTCTTCAGAATTGTGAACAATAAATGTTTGTTGTTTAAGCCATTTTTCTCATTTAAATTTGCGGTACTTTGATTTGGCAGCATATTTGGCAGAATATGATGTCATTCAGTCTAACAATCTCTATCTTTTAATTAGTGTGCTTAGATAATTTTCATTTAATATAATTAGTGATATTATTGGGTTTAAGTCTCCCAACTGATTACTTGTCTTACCTGCTTTTTGATTCTTTTACCTTTTTTTTGCATCCTTTAGTATGATTTGAATACTTGATTATTCCTTTTTAATTTATTGGCTTTTTGTCAATGTCTTTTGAAATTTTTTGTCTTAATGGCTTCTCTGTGGTTTAAATTATACATACCTAACTTAACCTTTCCCATTTTATTCAGGTTAATACTTTACTACTTAAGTAAAAGGTAGAAGCCTTACAACCTTAAAAAGTAGAAATTTTACTCTCCTCTCTTCATCTTACAGTTGTCATATGTATTACACCTACAGACGTTAACATTCTTACCAGGCAATGTTATAATTTTGAGAGGAGACTTATTTTACCCTATTGTAAGCTTATTAAGTTAGCATGCTGTAATTTCATGAATGCTGAAGACACTAGAATCCTGGGTCAGAGACAAATGACATTTTTATTCACACACGGCAGTGGCAGAAACCAGAGAATCAGCATTTTTCTGCTGGTTCCCTGAGCCCCACAGCCCATAAGGTGGTGTAAAAGGCCTAAAGAAGCCAATACACATGGTGGATTTACTGGGCCACAGGAAAGGAACATCCAGATTAAGGAGTCCCTGTCTCTACAAAAATACAGAATTAGCTGGGTGTGGTAGCATATGCCTGTAATACCAGCTACTTGGGAGGCTGAGGCAGGAGAACTGCTTGAACTCAGGAGGCAGAGGTTGCAGTGAGCATGGATTGTGCCATTGCACTCCAGCGTGGGCAACAAGAGTGAAACTCCGTCTCAAAAAAAAATAAATAAATAAATTAAAAAAAAAAAAATTAAGGAGTCCTTCACTTTTTTCTTTTTTTTTTGAGGTGGAGTTTTGCTCTTGTTGCCCAGATTGGCGTGGAATGGTGTGATCTTGGCTCAATGCAACCTCCACCTCCTGGGCTCAAGCAATTCTCTTGCCTCAGCCTCCCAAGTAGCTGGGATTATAGGCGCTCACCATCATGCCCAGCTAATTTTTTGTATTTTTAGTAGAGATGAGGTTTTGCCATATTGGCCAGGCTGGTCTCGAACTCTTGATCTCAGGTGATCTGCCTGCCTTGGCCTCCTAAAGTGCTGGGATTACAGGTGTGAGCCACTGTGCCCAGCCTGAGTCCATCACCTTTATGGCAAGCAGTAAAAAGGCCAGCTTTTTGTCTGAGAGAACGTATTATATCACCTCTGAGAACCGCCAGCTGCATAAACAACTCTGAGAACTGACCTGGCTGAGACAATCTCTACACACTCCGCAAGGTGTGTAGGAGTACAAGAAATTTGTAGCAAACTGCCTCCCAATCATATTTTGCTTACCTTAGTAACACACATTTTTTAAAACTTAGGATAAAAATAGATTATTATATTTACTCAGATCTTGGTACTTTTCATTGCTCTTCTTTCATTTTTCAAGTTTTAAGTTTCTGGTATCATTTTTTTCTTTAGCCTGAATAATTTCCTTTAAGCATTTTTTAGAGATGATTTGCTGGTGATGAAGTCTCACAATTTTCCTTCATCTCAGAATGTCTTTCCCTTTTATGCTAATGGATATTTTTGCTGGACAAAAAATTATGAGTTGATTCTTCTTCCCTCTTTTATCAGTTTAAAGGTGTTCCATTCTCTTTTGGACTCCATCACTTCTGATGAGAAATTCAAAGTCATACAAATCATATGTTAGATCTTTTGATATTGTCCCACGGGTTCTTATTGCTCTTTTTTAAAAAAAAATCTCCCTCTACTCTGTTCTTCAGTTTGGTTAATTTCTATTTATTCTCTTCCGGGTCACAGATGCTTTCCTCTGACACCTCTGTTTTGCTATTGAGCCCATTCAGTGATTTTTATCTTTAAAATAACTTTTTATTTTGAAATAAAAAGTTTCTCAATAGCTAAATGGTTAAACAAACTGGTACATCTATACCATAGAAATCTACTTAGCAATTAAAAGGAAAAAACTGATGGAAAACACAACTTTGATAGATATTAAGGGCATTGTGAATAGCAATGACATAACAGAAAGTTGCAAAGATGATACAGAAACGCCTTAAGTATTCTTCATCCAGTGTACCTCAATGGTTACATCTTATATAATTATAGTACAATATCAGAATCAGAAAATGATGTTGATACAATGTGTATTTATAGCTCTATATTATTAAATCACGTGCAGATTTGTCTAATCACCACTGTAATCAAGAAACCAAACTATTCCATCATGATAAAGATCTTTTATGTTATCCTTTTGTAGTCATACTTCCATCCCCCAACATCTCTAAGCCCAGGCAACCACTAATCTGCTTTCTATTTCTGTAATTTTGTCATTTGGAGGATTTTATACACATAGAATCATACGGTATGTGTGCTTTTGAAATTGGCTTTTCCCCCCACTCAGCACAATGCCTTTAATATCTATCAAAGTTATGTTTTCAATGAGGTTTTTCCTTTGAATTGCTAAATAGATTTCTATGGCATAGATGTACCAGTTTGTTTAACCATTTAGCTATTGAGATACTTTTTTTTCCCCCAATTATGGGCTATGAAAAATCACTTACAGGTTTTTAATGAAAAAACGACTTCTTTTCTTAGAATAAATGCTAGGAGTTATTGCTGTGTTACATAAGCCTTTGTTTAAAAAAAGTGCCAGATTGTTTAGAGTTGCTGTACTATTTTGTATTCCCACAAGCATACAATCCTGGTTTTTTTTTTTTTTTTTTTTGCCTCCTTGTCAGTATTTAAAATTTGTTCTAACACTTTATGTAATCTTCTGTAAGTTTTATAGTTGTATGCTTTGCATTTAAATTATTCATTTTGAATTAATTTGTGTGTAAGATACAAGTTTTAGGTCTAGGTTCATTATTTTGCTTATGTCTATCCAATTATCTGGCATCATTTGTTCAAAATATTCTTCCGCCATTGAGTGGGTTTTTCAGTATTGTCAGATATCACTTAACTGTACTTGTGTGGTGCTATTTTGGGAGCCCTCTCTTCTGTTCCATTGATCTATGTGTTTATCCCTCTGCCAGTATCAGTCTTGATTATTGTAGCTGTATGCTTTGAAATCTGCTATTTGTTTTTCCCTCTGTTAATTGGTCACATTTTACTTATTCTTTTTTTTTTTTTTTGAGATGGAGTCTTGCCCTGTTGCCCAGGCTGGAGTGCAATGGCATGATCTCGGCTCACAGCAACCTCTGCCTCCCGGGTTCAAGCAATTCTCCTGCCTCAGCCTCCTGAGTAGCTGGGATTATAGGCACATGCCACCATGCTGGGCTAATTTTTTTGTATCTTTAGTAGAGATGGGGTTTCACCATGTTGGTCTGGCTGGTCTCGAACTCCTGATGTCGTGATCTGACCGTCTCAGCCTCCCAAAGTGCTGGGATTAAAGGCATGAGCCACTGCACCTGGCCAAACATATACTTTTAACAACAGCTTCAAAAAGGAAATTTCAGCCTTCTATTAAAAAGACCTTTGTGTAGCTGGGCGTGGTGATTGATGCACACCTGTAGTCCCACCTACTCGGGAGGCTAAGGCAGGAGAATTGTTTGAACCCAGGAGTCAGAGATTGCAGTGAGCAAAGATCGCGCACCACTGCACTACAGCCTAGGGGACAGTGTGAGACTCCGTCTCAAAAAAAAAAAAAAAAAAAAAAGTCTTTTGCGAATGATAGATATGTCTGTAAGAGGAAATACTGCCTGATTTTCCAAAACCTGGCAGTTTACACTTCCACGTCCATAAACTCAGTACTTCCAAGACACTGGCCATGAAAACTGTAATTCAGACGTTAATGCCTTGTTTGGAGCTTGCTGTGGTGGAAGCTGTAGTAATATAGAATTTTTCCTACCATTATCTCACTGTAGGTAGTACCCAAATATCTAGGATTAATGAGGTTTACTGTTTTAATTTTCAGTATTACTTCAACTTATACAGTAGGTACATAGCTCAAAAGGGAATATAATTCTGAGTTTTAGAAATTAAAAAGCTTTACCAAAGTCACTAAATATTTAAGGGAGCTCTACAGAAATTATTTCTCAAATTAAAAAACAAGAACTGTAAGTAATTTTCCCATCTTTACATTTTTTGTTTTTTACATTATGGGCAATTCAAAAATAATTCCTATATGCTTTACCTAATTCTTGGGACACTGATAATTCACCACAATGTGATTACAAATAGGTAATCCTTGGTGTTTTCTATTAGGGAGTTCAAGAACTGAATGACGGGCTGGAGGTCTCAGTCTTTTTGGGGAAATGAGTTAAACAGGCATGATGGAATTAATTTGGATGAACTTATCAAACAATTTAAAAATTGCCCACTTGATATAGTGGAAAGATGGCTCTCACTTGAAAGATTAAATGCTAGATTTAATAGAAATGACTCAAGTTCAGAAGAGAGTGGTGCACATATGACTAGACAAAAGCGAACACTTAAGTCTAAATTACTTAAAACTTAGCATACTTAATGATGAACAGAAGAGCATTAAAGGGTTACATCTATTAACACAGAAAATTCCTTTATAGGGTATAAAAGAAGAACGAATACTATTTAAAAAACATTTTGAGAAACTTGTGTTTGAGGTGTTACAAAGTCTAAGAATTCTGAAAGATTTTAAATAAAAATTAGAAATGTGGTGATGTTTTAAGGTTAAAACAACAGCTTGGGAAATGTTAAGTATGTGCTATTACTGAGAAGAATGTAATAATACACATTATGGGAAAGACTGTTGGGATGTTTCCAAATTTATTGTTTTACTTTTATGTATGCAGATTTAACTCCAACTAGCAACAAACTTAAATGTCACAGCAAATAAAAACTGTTTGTTTTTGTTTCACCAAACTATATAGAACAAGCTACAAGTTCGTGACATGAGGGAAAAAATTTTTAGCAAAATGAGCACCAACTTTAATCAAGATTTTCTACAGCAGAACATAGTAAATTACCAATACAATTTAAACATTTAAAATATATTTTGTGCATATTGAAAATGTGTGGTCTTATTTTACACATTTCAAATTCCAGAAAGACAGCTGTATTTTTAGCTGCTTTGTAGAATCACATTTACTATGCATTTCTAGGAAAAAAATATCAAAACTCATTTGACTGATTTTCTCTCTGTCCTTTGAGACTCTAGTCCAATACATTATGTAAATTCCTGATTTTCCTTGAATGGCTTAACCATTTTCTGAATGTCCTTAATAGTCTAAGGTCTATTTCACCACCCTGACAAGTTCCATACGTACTCCCAAAAGTAGAGCTGGGGAATAATTAAACCATGGCACAATGTGGGGTATGTTTCCGGATGCATATATTTTCCAAAAGTAATTTTTGAACTGTCTGTTTTATATTATCCATTTAAAAATTCTTCACCCCATCATTAGTTAAAAAAAAGTCTTGATAAATATTTGAATTTTTACCATTTATATTTTATTTTCCCAATTCTGGTACTTTAAAGCCTATTCTATATAGTTTATACAATTCTGACATAACTCAAGTTTAAATAAAAGTTTTGTTATCTGAGTTACTTGGAAATTCTTTTTCTTAATATTTAGTAAATATGAATTAAACACTTAAAACACATACATACTGAATTGAAATGACCTCCAAACCTAGAATGCCTATTAAAAAGCTATCATATATATTTCTCACTAGAAAATCTGATAACAATATATAATATAGATCTGCAACTGAATATGTAACAAAAACTAACAAGGATATAAATACACTCACCATTTTCTCCTTTCCCTATCCTCTGGTCAAGTGGTACTTAAAAGATTTATTTGGGAATAAGCATCAATATATTTTCAGGATAGGTTTTTTTTCCAAATTTCTGAGGTTAAGTTATTCAAAGAGCAAAAAATTTTATTTTGTTGTAAAGTAAAAAATATGAACAAAAACTTCTACCCTTATTCTTTGGCCCTAGCAATGAGCTTTTCCTTTCCTTCTCACTCATCTTATACTTTAGATGACCTTTGCTTCCTTCCCCTAGTCTATGACTCAAGAATTTTCCACATTTTTATCTTAAAAATGCACGTGGTGAGAAGGTGCTCATCTATACTGCACAAGCACAGGAGATCAGAAACATACTAAATAGGGAGAGTTGAAAGCAGGCAATAATGAAATGCATTATCTGTAGATAACTTAAAAATAATAAAACTAAAAATTGGCCTGCTTTTTCTTGTCACCATACATCAGTCTTAAATGTTATCAGTGCTAACATATTCCTCCTCTCTGAGGTAGAATGCTCCTACTACACGCTACACTCCCTTTGGTCTACCACTGAAGGAGACTCCATTTCAGTCTCCTGGCTTATTTTATAAGATATTCTCACTTCAATCAAATTAGTTCATAAAAAAACCCACCACCTTTATGTTGTATCTATTTTGGTACTTACAGATTTTCTTCGTGCCCAAATCAACGTTTTGTGCAGTTTTATATCCAGCTGTCAGGAAAGCAAGGATAAATACAGGACTACTAAAAGAACGCACATTATGAGAAAGCAAGATATTTAAATAAAGCATCAGGCTGCAACTTTTTCAAGATTAATTAAAAGTAAATTATAAGGCTGAGTCAGGAGCATCACTTTAGCCCAGTAGTTTGAGGTTACAGTGAACTATGATTACACCACTGCACTCCAGCCTGGGTGACAGAGTGAGACCCGGTCTCTAAACAAACAGAAAACAAAACTAAAGTCTAGTTTACAAAGTCCTGAAATTCAGGGTTGCATTTAGGGAAATGAAAAGAAGGAGACATAAGTTACATCAAAAGGATAAGAAAAAATGTCACATTATATTTATCATTCAATTAATATTATAATAAAGGTATATAAATCAAATGAAGTTAACTTTTAAAAGGGAATGGGTTAGTCAATATTCCAGTGGGTACTTTCTTATTCAATGCTCAAATACGGAGCTAAAGATACTTTTAGAAGCAGTCATTAGACTTCAAGATGCCTTTCTATTTAGACTGAAGAAATCGGTGAGTGTGTAATAAAGTTTACAAAGCTCTTCCCACAAAATACACAATCCCATTTGAGCTCTCAACAATCCTATGAGGCAGACACTATAACAGTGAGAGGTAGTACATATCTGAGGATAGAATATTGGCTCTACTACATAGAAATTCTGTGAGCTTGGTAATATTACTTAAATGCTTTGTATCTTGGTTTCTTCATATGAAAAATGGGGATGACAACTGACCCTACCTCATAGCTGTTGTGGGATTAAATGAGAGAATGCATATAAACACTTTAATATAGTGCCTGGTCCATAGTAAGTGCTCAATAAATGCTGACTATTATTATCATCATTATTCTACAGGTAAAAAAACAGACCAAGAAAGATTAAGTTCAAAGTCACATGATTACTAAGTGGCAAAGCTAGAAGTAGAAATTCTAGTCTAGATATATTCCCACTACCCTGTATTACCTATGAGTATCGACTTTTTTTTTTTTTTTTGAGACAGGGTCTTGCTCTGTTGCACAGGCTGGTGTGCAGTGGTGTGATCTTGGCTCACTGCAGCCTTGACTGCCTGGGCAAGCAATTCTCCCACCTCAGCCTCCTGAGTAGCTGGGAACACAGGTGCGTGCCACCACACCCAGCTAATTAAAAAAAAATTTATTTGTACAAATGAGATTCTCACTATGTTGCCCAGGCTGGTTTCAAGCTCCTGGACTCAAGTGATCCTCTTGCCTCAGTATCCCAAAATGCTGGGATTACAGGTGTGAACCACCATGACCGGCCTGAATGCCTACCTTATTTTTTTATTTATTTGAGATGGAGTCTCACTCTGTTGCCCAGGCTGGAGTGCAGTGATGAGATCTTGGCTCACTGCAACCTCCGCCTCCCAGGTTCAAGCAATTCTCCTGCCTCTCAGCCTCCTGAGTAGCTAGGATTGCCAGTGTGTGCCACCACGCCCAGCTAATTTTTGTATTTTTAGTAGAGATGGGGTTTCATCATGTTCGGCAGGCTGGTTTTGAATGCCTGACCTTGTGATCTGTCTGCCTTGGCCTCCCAAAGTGCTGGGATTGCAGGTGTGAGCCATGGCACCCGGCCTAAATATCTACTTTTAATTAGAATGTGTATTATCCTTTTGCATTATTTTTAAAGTCTACTTTTTGCAGCTGAAAAATGACATTTGAGTTTGACAGCTTCAATGGCATTATTAACATCACTTCTTTAAGTGGGAATAAAAGTTAATGACAGGCATTAAAAAGAAAGTGGTCTCTGAAGAATTAGGATAGAGACCACAATCTAGGTTTAAAAGAGTTAGCTTTGATTTTTCTTTAAACCTTAAGAAAAATGAAAATATAGTCCATTAGTTGGTAGACGGCAGAAATCAAGTAAGCTCTGTGAAGGTAAGAATATTTGTTTACTGCTATATCTCCAGACTCTAAACATGTTTAATGAATAAATACTAAAGTTGAAAAAAATCAACTTTAAAACATGCCCTTAACAGTACGATTCATTTTGCTCTGACATAATTTCCTTTCTAGTATTAACTATTTATAACTAAGAAGTCTAGCATATAGTCATCTAACCATAAAGTAGGGGATTTTTATTAAAAGATTAAGAGTAAGAAATAAAAGACTAAATAAGGCCTTGAATAACTTTATTGAAATCTGTATAAATAAACATGCACATTTCAAATGTAAACTCAAGTGAACTCAAGTGCAGACAAAATTTTAACCTCTGTCATGCAGGAGGCTAGTTTACATTAAAAAAAAAAAAGAAGAAGAAGAAGAAAAAAAAAACCAAAGCAGCTTCTTAAAATACCAGGATGTTAAACCAGCTTTAATATCAAGATATAAAGCAAAGCCATGATCAACATACCTCATTTATCCTGGTCAAATGCATTTTTTTTTTAAAACTTTTAAATGCTAACATAAATAAATAATTTACCAAAATGTGCACTCACAGAGTGAACTTTTATTTACAATACACAATTTATAATCTATTGTATTTGATTAGTTCAAGTGAAGAACATTATACTTTTTGCTTTAATAGCAGTGGGACACAAAGCAATTTCTCAGGTAGTCGATACGTGAAATGTGCCCCAGCATTTAGGTTTTCTATTAAAGGCAGTATTGTATGCCAATTTACAATACATTCTTTCATCTAGATCAAAGGGAAAAAGCAGCAAATAAAAATGTTTCAAATGTTCACACATATTTTTGGCATCCTGGATCCTTGAATGTGGTGAACTAAAATCAAATTCAAGGTGTTTATGCTTTATATACTGTACAGGTTCTGACTCTGGAACATGCAAATGCCATTTCTCTTATAACAAGTTACCGTCTGAGAAAAGCTGTAAGGCTATGGTGAATTCCATCAGGAACACACAAAGAAAGTTAACAGACCTACCTTTATAGCCAATTGTCCATTAATGATTTAAAGGCCAGTATATGAAAAAAATCTCTCATCTAAGCTTGATGCAATTATTACTATGGATACAGAATACTATTAAGTCTGTCCTTATATTACAATAATTGGGAGAATTAAAGTTGCCAAATTACCATAAAATGGGGTAGAGAAAAACAGACAGCAAAAATTTTAATTTTGGACCAACACCAGATTAAAGATATGCATTTTAAAGCAAAATTGTTTTTGAATGTCTGAAGAACAGATCCCAATAGCAGTAGATAATACTTACATGTAACTGAAACATGACTTTAGATGGAATATGAAATCTAGAACCTGTTTCCACATTGGCAGTAAAATGAATATAATATTCTGGATTTTTAATGATACTACAAAAAGAAATATCTTTTCTAAGACTGTTTCTTGTATCATGATTTAGTTTTTTAATAGGCCCACATTGATTACCGGGATAAATTTGGAAATGTGGTTTCTGAAGAACGCTGCCGCAGTATTTATGCCACACTGATACTGCAGCTAAATATCATAGTAGTATATATGGCAGCCTAATGCACATGAACTAGATTATCCAAAAACTAAGTTCAGCCATAGTTTTCTTGCAGTATTATTAAAGCAAAATAAATGACCAACATCTACAAATTTAACATTTGTCATCAATTAACTCACATCCAAAAAAAAAATCAAAGGAAACATAATTAATCAAAACAGCAGCAAACTTAAAAGGGATTTATTTGTGATTTCCTATATATATTTAGCTTGTAAATACAAGACTGTAAATGTATTAAGAGACAATTTGTTAAAGTTTTCATTGTGTTTCACTTCAAGTACTGCACAAGTTAAAATCTGATAAAGGATTTACATTCGGTTATCTGAAACTCCCCATCTCAGACTTTTGTTTTAATGTGGTGGGTAACTTCATCATTTCCATAGATACCACCAGCAGGAAAGTCTCTCTTTTATGGCTTCTGGGACTTTCATTAGTTAGTATGCATACAGTTTTCATTTTCTATATCATTGTCATTATCATTGCTATCTTCATCACTTTCTAATGGGATGCCAGTGGCAGCTGAAGCACCTTTAGTTTCTCGGTCAAGAGGAAAAAAGCCAGTTCCAGTGAAAGTGTCTTGTCTCTGGTAGAAGAGTACATATGCTGCTTTGGACTGTCAAAACAAAGGATGTTAAAATGGTCACGATTCCCAAAGATCACATTAAATACATTATGAATTTTTAGCTGGTCACCAATTTTGGTGTGAGGGTATAAGTCAGATAGAAAAAACCATGCATGGTCAAATGAAGTTACTAAAATTCATTAACAATAAGACAATTTCTACTAAAGGAAGAACGGTCATCAGAATTACAAATCTTTATGTGCTTCTAAATTATTTGAACCAAGAAATAAATGCAACTGTATCACAGATTAACCTAGTTACTCTAACATGAAATAGAGTTCTATGCTTTCTTTCCTATCTTCTCTTAAGGAAGAGGTAAATTTCTTCCAATACTAGTCACTTCAACCCATGTTTGCTGTAGAGTCCAACTTTTCCTACCATCTTAAGGATACTGTTCCATCAGTCATCACTGTGTATCTTTAATGAGTCCTTATCCACTGGACTTTTCTCTTTCACATTAAAAATTACCTAAGGCTTTTCCTAAGTCCCTCACCATTCTACCTCCTCTTCTAGCTGCCATGTACCTCTCTCTCCCCCTCTTCCTCATAGGGTGATAAACAGAGTAGTCAATACTCATCATTCACTGTCATGCACAGTTCTCAACTCAAAATAATCTAGTTTTCCCTCAAACCATTCTAGTAAAATGGCTTTCACTAGGGTCAATAACTTCATAAACAACTGAAATGGGTGCCTTTTTCAGTTCTTTTGGTCAATCTCTCAGTAGCATTTAATGCTGCACTATTTCTTTCTATCAACAAACAATGTTTTGCTTTTGTGACAACACAACTCAGATGTCCTATCTCTCTGGTTTTTCCTCAGACTCTTCTGTGGACTCACTAAATCCTGACCTTTAAACATACTATGTTCTGTCCTCAGCCTACCATTGTCTCAACATGTATCCTCTCACTAGGTGACTCATTTAAACCTATGGCTTCAACTGCTGCCTGAGGCTGACAACTCAAATGGATAACCTAAATCAGTTCTCACTCATTAACTCCAGTGTTATTAGTCCAAGAACCAAACAGAAATTTCCACACAGCTATCATACAGGCATCTCAAACTTCAACAGCAACTATTCTTCCTATATTCCCAATCTTCGCGAATGGTGAAATAAGAGTCATCTTAAACGTCTCCTTCTCTGGATTTCTACAACTATGATCTTTATTATATCTATCTTTTATCAAGTTATATTAATTCTGACCAGTAAACATCTCATAAATCCATTCTCCCCTTGTTTACACTGTTCTAACTACTATTTTAATTGCTTAAATTATGTGACAGTCTACTGTATGGCTTTTCTGTTTCTTTACTCAGTGTCTTCAGTCTGCCTTCTATGATGTTCTCAGAGAGAAGTTAAGACACAAATTGAACAATGTTATTCTCTTATTTAACAAGCTAATGGCTTCTCATAGTCTGTAACAAAATGTTTAAACAACCAGAATGCCACTTTTCTTGATCTAAGTGCTAAATTTATCTCCAGCCTAATTTCTTCCCCATGTCCCTTTAAGAGCTTTTCCTTTGAGTCATATTCAATTATGTGCTGTTCCCTTAAAATGTCACGCTTTGTCATGCCTCCTTGTTTTTGTAGATACTGTTCTCTTTGGTTAGAACACCTTTGTTTCTTTTGTTTAGTTTACTCTTATTTTTTACTAACAGACTCAGGTCAGACATCTTCACCACATGAACTTCCCTGTACTACAACTTCCCTGTATTGGTCTTATCCCCTTAAACCCCAAATCTGAGTTGAGACAAAAGTTCCCTTTCTAAGTGGCTATAGTAAGGTATTTAATAGTACTTAGCTGTAACTGTTAATTTACTTATCTGTCTTCTTTACTTTATAAATTAGAGGTAGCTATCTTTTAAACTCTGGACTGAGAGATAACTGTCTTTTTTTTTTTTTTTTTTAACGGAGTCTGGCACTGTCTCCCAGGCTGTAGTGCAGCGGCGCAATCTCAGCTCACTGCAATCTCCACCTCCTGGGTTCAAGCAATTCTCCTGCCTCAGCCTCCCGAGTAGCTGGGACTACAGGCATGTGCCACCATGTCCAGCTATTTGTTTTGTATTTTTAGTAGAGACGGGGTTTCACCATGTTGCCCAGGATGGTCTCAATTTCCTGACCTTGTGATCGGGCCGCCTTGGCCTCCCAAAGTGCTGGGATTATAGGTGTGAGCCACAGCACCTGGCAAGAGATAGCTGTCTTTTTAACTCTGTTTAGAATGGAGTCCTTTGTGCATATCTATCTACCTATTTTTTTTTTTTTTTTTTTTTAAAGACAGAGTTTTACTCTTGTTGCCCAAGATGGAGTGCAATGGTGTGATCTTGGCTCACTGCAATCTCTGCCTTCCGGGTTCACGTAACTCTCCTGCTTCAGCCTCCCAAGTAGCTGGGATTACAGGCGTATTCAATTTGTTCATTAAATGAAGAATCGCTGCTAAAATGCATGGCAACAACAAATTCATATATTGTATATAAACAAGATAATTGTTTCTTTGAAGCCAAGATTAGGGCAGTGTTGTTAAAAAGACTGATGGAGGGGGTGGGCAATTTTAGGATGTTTGGGCTGGGAGAGTTAAGAACAGAATTGAATTTCTTTTGCAGAACAAAAGAAATTAGGAGTTTAAGTATAAACCAAAAATGTGGTTAATTCAGACAAACACAATTTAAAAAATATTTATAGTGTTCAAGTCTCTTTTTTATCATAGATATAGGGAGACAAGTAACAGGATATGTATATGTATGTATCTGTATGTACATATATGTATACACATACACAAAACCATACTGAGTCAGCGGTGAATGATAAACTGATGTTAAGTGTGAAGAGATGGAACTTCCTAATTTTTCCACTATTCAGAAAATATTAACGTAGCAAGTACACAAGCATTAATATTTTAAAGATCTGTAGTTTGTTTTATCAAATTATGTCATTTTTAGTTTAAATACTTAATTTTCATAAGGCAGGATAAGACTTCAAAGATCACAGGTGTATGAAAAGGTATTTCAGGGATTTTTCTTCTCCTGTTTAAACATTCTGGCTTTGAGTAGTCAATGTCTAAAAAGTTAAGAGCTGAATCTACTTTCCAAAGAAAACTTAATTATTTTTATTAGAAACTCCATGTTGAAAACTACTAAAATTTTTTTCACCTTGCAATTTATGCTTTTATTAGTGGGCAAATTTAGAAGACAAATTTCTATTTAGGGGACAATTTGACATTTCTTTAAATAAGAATTGTCACTTTTAGCTACTCAAGCTACTAGAGTATAGATTACAGTGTTCCATGGGCCCCTTTTACTAATTTATATTCACTCCTTAAAACAGTGAATCCCATAGTTTTCAGGAAATGTAAGACAAGCTTACCACAATTTGGTCTTCAGATGCAGTGGAGACACTACTGTCATCAAAGTAGTACCATTTTCCATCATCTTTATTTTTTGCAAAAGCAGTATCTAATGAAAAAAATATAATCACTGTGACAAAAATGATCTTGGTTTTCTGGGGACTTCTCAAAAGCCTATAATCATCTATATAAGGAATATCTATTAAAACTGCCTGACAATCATCTATGAGGCTTATTTATTACACATTCAATTGACTCAAATGATTAAAGGTATTTTAGAATAATTTTCACAATTAGATGCCTAAAAAAATTTTCATGTAAGTTTAAACATACTTTTTTCATCTCAGGAAAAAACAGATTACTTTTAAATTCACAGAATAGCACTAATGACAATAAATGGTAATGAACATTTATGTAGTGCTTACTTTGTACCAGGCATAGTGTTATACACTTTACATGTATCATCTCATAAAGAAGGTATTATCGCTATTATTCTCCCCACCTTAGAGTTTGGAAATTAAGGCATCAAAAAAAGGATAATTTACTGAAGGTAGTATAGCTGTTAGTTAGCAGTTAGGATTTAAACCTAGACCTGTTTCTGACTTCAAAGTTTGAAATTTCCGCTATTATTAAATTTTCTATGACAATTTCTTTTCTGATAGCTCTACTCATTAAGCTATATATATATATTTTTTTTAAATGCCAGAATCTCTTTCAGTTTTTAACAAAAGTACAATTGGTCCTCTGCATATAGGGGTTCTGCATCCCTGAACCCAGCCAACCACAGATCAAAAATATTTGGGGGAAAAAAATTCCACAAAGTTCTGAAGAATAAAACTTGAATTTGCCATGTACTGAGTACTATGTTGAATTCATGTGAATGAAGTGACATGCAGGCATCGTATTAGGTATTCTAAATAATCTACACATACAAGTATATGAGAGGATGTGAAAAGGTTATATGCAAATAGTACAATATTTTATATAAGGAATTTGAGCATCTGTGGTATCCACTGATACATAGGGATAGACTCTACAGAGCAAGAAAAAGGCAAAAAGTGATTAATCCGTATAATTTTTAAAGAACTACTTTATCTTTAAGTAAAAAAAATGCCCCTTTTCCCATCCCATGTCTTATGTAAACTACCCAGTAAATGAAGAAATGAAGTTGCAACATGTTCCTAAAAAAATTATCTGTAGTCATTGCTTCTAAAAAATGACACTTTGTAGGGTATGGTTTCTAAATAATTCTTCCCATCCTAAAGTAAAAATTATTATCCTTCCCATTCATATATAAATAAGAAATTGAGGTATTATCCTTAATACGGCTAAAACCAAAGGGCAATATTCTCTATTAAGTTACCTGTTTGGATGATGTTCAGAGGGAATGACATTATTTTGAAAGTAAGGTAATTATTATCTTTAGTGAAGCTTCATTGGAAGCCAGAAGAAAATTCAAAAGACAAACCAATCAACCAACCAACCAACCAGGCAACCAGCCAACCCACCACAATAAAATAACAGCTTAAATTCTAAGTTGTTTAGTTAATGATTTAACTGAGCACCTACCCTATGGAAGAAATGTTTCGTATACTACCTGCTGTTGGTTACCTCTCCTCAAAAGTCAACCATGGAAAAAAAACCACAGAAGCAGAGGGAAGTTAAGGTCAAAGAAGCTAACAAAAAAACTGAGAACACTGTTCTCAATATGTCACTGATATGATTAACGGCATATCAGAGTGAACTAACTCAAGGATATTTCTGTGTGCATGCAAGATGACTGAAGAATGCGACAGAATGGCTGGAGGCAGAAATGAGAAGACAATTTGGAAGAAAGCTTTTAAATTTCATGCTTCAATCTTTGTCACAGAAATTAGCAATATTCAGGCTACCTACATCAGAGTCTTATTGCTGTTGGGTTAGCCCTGTTGGGCTAACAAAATATTTCACACCTAATATGATTGTACCCCATGCACTCTGGTTAAAAATCAGCCTTGGTGAGGAGTAGAAGGAAACAGCAGTGGGCTGAACAGCTTCCTTTGAGCACACCCTTCCCTATTTTCTCCCCTTCCAGCTACATATAGGACCTCTGCTAAGCTGTTGCTGTGTATGCTGTATTGTTTCTTGACCTGTATCCTGTCTTAAATCTAAGTCAACCTGGTGCTGGGTGAAGCCTTTTGTGTGCTGTGAGTTTGTCAATCTCAATCCAAGACGACTGCAGAGCAGATGCTGCATTTAGATCTGTGTGATTTACATGAGATACATTCAACAAAAAGGCACAGAGAGTTTGTAAATTAAATGATGATATCCAAAAGAAAGCTAGAGTAACACTTGTAATATCCGAGAAAAGGAAAAAAGGGGCAAAGAATGTCAAATCCTGGTGTAAAAGGAACAACACAGAAAGAAGAGCTACCCATTATGAACATAAATGTAATTATGCAAAATATTAATAAGGACTAATAAAACTGTTGGGAGAAGCAGGTCAATCAACACTTCAGTAGGAGTCCTGACAAATTCCTCTCAGGAATAAAATGAACATAAAAAATAACCAGGGAGAGTAATGGTTTGAATACAGTTGATAAGCTTAAGCTATCAGAGATACAAAGAACTCCATATCTAAATGGGAAATGTATATATTTTTCTAAGCATATAAATATTTAAGGAACAGACCATGTATGTATTAAGATATTGGGAACTTTCAGACTCCTAAAGATTAATAAAGACAATGTTCTCAACTGCTATGTAATAACTGAAAGTAAGAACAAAGTGACAAACTTTGTATATTTGTAAACTAAACATATGATTAAATAACATTGGGCTAATTAGGAAATCATAAAGGAAATTAAAACATACACACAACTGAAAGACAATAAAAATATGAAGTACAGCTAAAGCAGTACTTAGCAGAATATTTATAGCCTTTATTTTCGGCCTTCAATATAGGAGAAACAATGAAGAGCAAAAAGGTTAAGCATTTAACTCAAGAAATTATAAGAAGAGTAACATAGAAACCCAAAGTAACAAGAGGAACCATACAATGAAGGGAAGAGAAGAAATCAATTAGATAGAATAAATACATACAGGTGAGGTGTGGTGGCGTGCACTTGCAGTCCCAGCTACTCAGAAGGCTAAGGTAGGAGGAACGCTTGAGCCCAGGAGTTCAAAACCAGCCTGGGCAACATAGTGAAACTCCATCTCTACTAAAAATGCACAAAAATTAGCTGGGTGTGGTGGCCTGTAGTCCCAGCTACTCAGGAGGCAAAGCTGGTAGGATCATTTGAACCCAGGAGGTAGAGGTTGCAGTGAGCCAAGATCATGCCACTGTACTCCGGCCTGAGTGACAGAGAGAGACCCGGTCTCAAAAAAGATAAATAGATAAAAAAGAATACATACATACAACAAAAATAAAAATCTGATAAGATGAAAAGCTAATTCTTTGAAAAGATTAATAAGAGAGAAATCTGGAAAGACTAACTTTTTTTTTTGAGATGGAGTCTTGCTCTGTTGCCAGGCTGAGTGCAGTAGTGTGATCTCAGCTCACTGCAACCTCTGACTCCCTGGTTCAAGTGATTCTCCTGCCTCAGGCTCCCAAGTAGCTGGAATTTACAGGCAGGCGCCACCAAGCCAAGCTAATTTTTGTATTTTTAGTAGAGGCAGGGTTTCACCTTGTTGGCCAGGATGGTCTCAATCTGCTGACCTCGTGATCCTCCTGCCTGCGCCTCCCAAAGTGCTAGGGTTACAGGCGTGAGCCACCAAACCCAGCCAGAAAGATTGACTTAAAAAACAACAACAACAACAACAACAAAAAAAAAAAACAGAGAAAAAGAATGAAAAAAGACAAAAACAGAGTAATGTAAGTATTATAAACAGTTCTTAAATTAGAAAACGTAAATGAAATGTATACATTTTTAGACACAAAGATAACATCAAAATATACACAAAAGGAAAAAGAAAACTGAACACACCAATATGCATGACGTAAATAAAAACAATTATTGTAAACCTAGATGGCTTTACAGGTTAATTCTACTACACTTTGATGAATAGTCAATTCCTGTATTGTACTAGATGTTCCAAAAAAACAGACAAAGGATAAAGCATCCTAGCTTGTTTTATGACTCTAATCTTTATTCCAAACTAAGATAAATGAAAATATAAAAAACTTACAAGACCATTTCACTTATGAATGAAACTGTTGACAACCCTAAATAAATTGGACTAAATCCAGCTATGTATCAAAAGATATACAAAGATAAGTAGGATATATCCAAGGAATGCAAATATTGTTCAACAGAAAAATCGATCACTTGCAGAATGTAGAGTGGAACAATCTGACAACACTTACTTAAACTCAGCAATCTCACTTTTGGGTATGCAGCCCAAAGAAATTCTTACATAGGATACCATAAACAATTGTTTATCAGTCTTACAGTGGTAGAAAGTGAAAGGCAATTTAGAAGTCCATCATGAGATAAGTGGAGAGATAAAATATGGTAGATGTAAATCATGAGCAGTGAGTGAGAAACAACTGACTAAACAGACACAAAATAACATAGATAAGTCTTAGTAAGAGTCAAGACCTAGTGAGAGAGATACCACAGTACTAATTATATAAATGAATAAATATTAATGATTTACAAGAGTATATGCATCAAACATGTTAGAAAGCAAAGGGGAAGGAGACTGTGGAGGGAAATGCACTCTAAATAAGACAACAACATTCCCTCCTGGGCCCTGAACTGAGGAGTATGATGAACTCAATCCTCTATATCAAGTGTGAAAAAAAAAAAGGTTCAAAAGCTGACTCATTCATTAATCAATATTGAACTACTATATGCAAGACACATCTGATATTTTATCCTTAAGAATTAATAAATATCTTAAAGAAAAAAGTCTGGAGTTCTTCAAACACCATGATTTGGGTAAAAAGGCAAACTGTCAACTTACAGTGTCCTCCTCCCATCCCTCCATAGTGGTTGGAAACAGCAATCAAATTATAGCGGCAAGGACCTGCATTTGGATTAATTAAGAATTCCGACATATCCAAGTCACTGTTTAAAAAAGAAATCAAGTTAATTTTATTTTGTCCCTAAATGCAATGAATTCTATTCCCTTCTGCCATTGTTGTTTGACATATATGTGTATGTGTGTGTGTGTGTGTGTATGTGTGTGTGTGTGTGTGTGTGTATATATATATATATATCATTAAAGAAATTGTGAGTCAAGTAACTTACAAAACAAATCATACATGTACCTCTGAGATATTAATGTTTTGGCAAAGATTTGTTTATGGGTTGAAAATGTTAAAATGTTTTATTGAGTATATCATAGAGATATCTGCACTCTCATGTTCGTTGCAGCAATGTTCACAACAGCTAAGATCTGGAAACAACAACCAAATCTCATTGATTTGATGGAACTACATGTTGCAATGTTGATGGAACTAAGTGTCCATCAACAGATGAATGGTTAAAAAAAGTCTGGTACATATACACAATGAAGTACTATTCAGCCATAAAAAAGAATGAGATCCTGCCATTTCCAACAACATGGATGGAACTGGAGATCATTATGTTAAATGAAATAAGCCAGGCACAGAAAGATAAACATCACATGTTCTCATTTGTGGGATCTAAAAATCAAAACAACTGAACTCATGAACAGAAAGAGTAGAAGGATGGTTAACAGAGGCTGGGAAGGGTGGGGATGGTAATGAACTAAAAAAAAAAAAAAAATGAATGAATAAAACAACTATTTGATCACACAATAGGGTGACTATAGTCAATAATAATTGTACATTTAAAAATAACTAAGAGTGTGATTGGATTGTTTGTAACAGAAAGGATAAATGCTTGAGAGGATGGATATTCCATTCTCCATGATGTGACTATTCCACACTGCATAAAAACATCTCATGTACCCCACAAATATATACACCTACTATGTAGCCACAAAAATTAAAAAATAAATAAATACAAATGTTGAATGTTGTTATTCAGATTAATGTTTTTATGCTAACACATTTAATTCTCAGTATATCACGAGAAAAAGCCATCACTATTTACCACCTGGGTCCAATGGATCTTTATTTTAAAGTCTATTTTATAAAGTAGTTTATGGGCAGGGTGGGAGGTTAAAAAAAAAGGAAGTGATTTATATGAAGAAAAATACAAGAATAGTGAAAACAACTTTCTCAGAAGTTTTAAAAAATATTAATATATCAAACCCTAATTTTTATTCTACATTTGTTGGCTTTGATGACCTATACACCTGAAATGGGCAACATCCTTTGAATGTAACTGACTAATCATAATCTATCATTCAAGAACCTGGAAAATGACCATCTTGTAAATAGGTTATTATTATTTCTGGTTATTCTTTTTGTATTTGCATCATTAAAAAGCAATAATGATTCTAATTTTTAAATACATCTCTAACAGATTCTAGTTTGTCATTACTCCTGATTCTTTTTCTTATTCTTACATTGCCAAATGCTACATTATAAAAACTTTTAATGGCTCACTATTTTGTTAAAAAGAAAATGAGCTTTTTTTCATTAAATAATTATATATAATTTTCATTTTTAAATTTATAACCATCAATTAGAATGAGCAATCTAATAAATATTTTGTTTTATGTAATCTATTTACTTCTAGTTACCTTTGTAGATACACCTGCCATTAGCATTTGTCCATTTACTAACTGTATCAAGTAAATTTTAGTGCACAAATACCACAGAATGTAAAATAATACCATTGAAAGTTCTCTTTGCAAAATGGGAGAGTACAAGTTCTTGTGCAAAATATTGTGTGACAAAGTCCTTCCTGTTGAATGACTAAGTGATTGAGAATACAATGTTCTCTTTTTGTCATTCTGAATTTACAACTGTTTAGTAAAAGCAGGGGGTAAAAGAAAAAAAAAAAAGAATATGAAGATGTATAGACTTTTTTTTATATCTTTTTACAGACAAGATTGGGGTGCATTCAAGTTGGTATGGCCATAAATATATCTTTTTACAAATATGATGTCATATAGTGGCAATAGGAAAACTGAAGGATGATGCAATAGGGATGGTTTATTTCACTACTGTGTTATCCTTCTAAACAATTCCATTATTCTGTTTTATTTTAGTCTCTTTGAAAACAGCATATTAAGGGCTGGGCAAGGTGGCTAATGACTGTAATTCCAGCACTTTGGAAGGTCAAGGCGGGAGGATCACTTGAGGTCAGGAGTTCGAGACCAGCCTGTTAAATATGGTGAAATCCTGTCTGTACTAAAAATATAAGTGATGGCAGGTGCCTGTAATCCCAGCTACTTGTGAGGCTGAGGCAGGAGAATCACTTGAACCCAGTAGGTGAAGGTTGCAATGAGCTGAGACTGTACCACTGCACTCCAGCCTGGGCAACAGTGTAAGACTCCGTCTCAAAAGCCAAACAAACAAAAAACCAAACTGGCATATTTAGGAATAAGTGATGAGTAATGATTAAATAATTCCTAGGATAAACAAAATCACTAAGTACCATAAAGTATCTTAGATTTATAAATCAGACCAATTAACCCATAGATAATGTAATACAGAAGGAGTTTTATTATTTTTTAAAAGTATATTTTCGGCCAGGTGTGGTGGCTCACGCCTATAATCCTAGCATTTTGGGAGGCAGAGGTGAGTGGATCACCTGAGGTCAGGAGTTCAAGACCAGCCTGGCCATCATGGTGAAACCCTATCTTTTAAAAAAAAAGAGTATATTTTCTCTTTGGTCTTTGGAAAATCTCTAAAAAAATAAAATAAAAATTTTGAAACACCGATCCTTATAAATCATTAGAACTACTCAAAAACAAACTTGAAAGCTGAAATTGGGTCCAATGACATCTGATGTTTACTAAAGGATAATAACTATGGCCAGGCCTAGTGGCTCACACCTGTAATCCCAGAACTTTGGGAGACCGAGGTGGGCAGATCACGAGGTCAAGAGATTGAGACCATTCTGGCCAACATGGTGAAACCCTGTCTCTACTAAAGAAATACAAAAATTAGCTGGGCATGGTGGTGCTCGCCTGTAGTCCCAGCTACTTAGGAGGCTGAGGGAGGAGAATCACTTCAATCTGGGAGGTGGAGGTTGCAGTGAGCCGAGATTGTGCCACTGCACTCCAGCCTGGTGACAAAGAAAGACTTTGTCTCACACACACACAAAAAAAGAATAATAACAAAAAGCATCAGTTCGAAAGAAGAGTTGCCCAATGCTTATAAGTACAATTAAAACTTACTTGATAGGAAAATCAACTAAGGTATCCAACTTGTCTCTCATATATCGACTGTAAGAAAATCTCTTGAGATGTACCACAAGTACCGGAGGCAGGGACCACAAATCCAATTTCTTTGTGGCTTGCTGATGTTCTTTGCAATTCGGACAATACCTAAGAATAAAAAGAAGCATTTAAAGCTTGAGAGAAGTACAAACAACCCCCATTAATGAAAATAACAGACCAGAAATGTTTGGAAAGTTCTACATTTATTCAGTGGGCAATTATCGTATGCCTAATATGTACTAGGTTGAAAGCAACTCTTTTTCCTATTTTTATTTTCAACACATTTTTCAAATAGATTTAACCATTATAAATTAATATACAAATACATATTGAAATAAATAATGAGGACTAGATTATTTCTTTTTTAGTATGAGAAAAAGACATAGATCGCAAATTTGTGCTGGAAGTTAGGTATTAGAAAATCTGAAAACTTCTGGGCTGTAATGGAACACCACCACAAAATATATCCCTATACTTTTCCTAAAAAGCTTTTCTCAAAATGATTACATAGCTAAAATTTCTTGGAAAAAAAGTAAGATGAATTATTAACAGTATAATGACTATTATGGAAAACACAGTAATGAAATTAAGGCAACACTATAATAGGTTTTTATTTTTTAGTTTTTTTGAGATGGAGTCTCACTCTGTCAACAGGCTGGAGTACAGTGGCACAATCTTGGCTCACTGAAACCTCCACCTCCTGGGTTCAAGCGATTCTCCCGCCTCAGCCTTCTAAGTAGCTGGGATTACAGGCAAATGCCACCACACCCAGCTAATTTTTTTGTAACTTTAGTAGAGACGGGGTTTCACCATGTTGACCAGGATGGTCTCGATCTCTTGACCTTGTGATCGCCCGCCTTGGCCTCCCAAAATGCTGGGATTATAGGTGTGTGCCACTGCGCCCAGCCTGTAATACTATTTTTTAAAACATTCCCATCCCTCTTAAGAGGCTATAACTTACTATATAAAGAAAGCTTTAGTATTTAAAACCAAAGAGCTTTAAATACTAAAGCTTTCTAAAGCTTTAGAAAGCTTTAGTATTTATTATCAAAAGGAATTTAGTAATTACTTTTCAACTTGATGTGGCACACAGCTCAGAATAAATTCTTAAAGAAAACAAAAACAATTATTTAATTTTGTCTCTTACCAGGGATCTTCAGCACCTAGCTTTTCTTTTGTTGTAAAAAGTTCAATGCAATCTTTTAATTTCACAAAGGGTTTTTTAGGAGGTTTATACTCCACACTTTCATGTTTTTCAAAGTCCTAAAGAGAAGTATTTCTTGAGTTAAGAGAACAAATGAAACAAAACTCATTTTAGTGATACCATCTTACTATGAATAATAATGAAAACTCCTAAATTTTCTCAAAAGAATCATAAAGCTTCTTTCAGTTGAGATTTATACCATACTTCTAAATAATTCCTTTATACTCCTATATGGATGACCAAAGCATGTTCAAAACAAACTTTGAATCTTTAAAAAAAAAAAAAAGGTATTTTTGCAAAGACTTTCTTTTTTAGTTCATGACTAATTTTTTACTGGCAAAATAAATGTATTTGGTGCAAGCAAAGAATGTAACAAAACAGTATGATTATCTCTGGTAATTACGTAAAGTAAATCAAGGATAGGTAAATGAGTGAGCGAGTGATGACTTACCTCAGCAGCATTTTCATCAAAATATCTTTTTTTCAAATCAGGATCCCAATCCAAAGCAAGAAAAGATCTTTCTAAGGTGGAAAACATATTTTTTCTTTAAAATTTAATATGTCTTAGTATTAAAATATATTTTATGTTAGGATATATATAAGAATAAATAAACAGCATCTTTTCTACTTGTACCAGGTGATTAGGGCTAATAGCAGTTTCCGAGTCATTGAAATAATTTAAGAGTTTTAAAAAAGACAGAAAACTTAAGCATAAGTTCAATCTCCATTTATAAAACATAGACACACATTTTACTCTACTAAGATATTAGGGCCTTTCATATGAAATTTGAAATAGAAAAGTAAATGGCAGTTTTCTTGACAGAGCTGAATTTCATGGTTTTTAACTAAAACAAACAAACAAACAAAAAGTGCTCTGCGTGTTTAATGTTCAAGCCATTTTTCACAAATACTTACCATCTAGCCTAAGCTGCCTATCATCAAATCTTATATGCCTGGTATCATCTTTGATGTAGTTGATATCAGTATTGCCTAAGTTGTTGAACTGGAATGTAAACAATCGTTTTTTGTGTCCCGTGAGTTGACCTTTGCAAGTGTCCTCAGTACATAATCCATTTTCAGAATCATTATCTCCTCCAACTGAATCTTCAGACTGACTGTTTTCATTCTCTGAGGGAAGTTCTTGATCCTGGCTGGATTCATCATCTGGCTCATCTGTTTCCATTTCACCTAATTTCAGATATTAGAGAGCTTTAGATAAGCCCAATGTTATATTTAGGTTTGCAGGTATTTTTTATTTCTTTAATTCCCACTTTCTTAACTTTTTCTCTGAAGCAATTATCTAAGTGAAACATTTTTATAAGTTAACAGAAAAGTCTTACTTGGTGAGCCTTCTTCATGTATGCCATTTGGGCCATTCCCATTAATATTTTGGTCCTTACAGCAGTGTAGGGATCCTTCAGTTTCTTCAGTTTCAGTAGATATTTTGACATATCGGCTTAAATAAAATCAGAAATCAAACAAGTTCAGTACTACAAAGATAAAAACTTTAAAAAAAGTTTTCTATCAGTAAAACAAAACTTTTTAATGTGATAACAGTGGTCACTTAGCTGATTCAAGGATGAATTCAAACTTACAGTATCATAAGTGTAACTGACTAGTAATTTGTTTTGCTTGTCATTATAAAAATAATTAATAGTTACTTTTAGGTTAAATGTCAAATGTTTGTTGCAAATAATTTCTCAACTTATCCTCATTTAGACGGTATATATTATTGCTAAAAACACTTATATTTGTATAATGTGACCTATATATATGGGTTATGAAACTATAACAATTAGATATGCAAGAAAGAATACTAAATATATCAGCATTCAAGGGTAAAAGAAAGGAATCAAATAACATTTTTGATAACTTTATAATTTAAATCAAGAGTTTTAGGAAGGCAAAAACTAGGCTGCCTTACAATACTATTAATCATGAACTGGTAAGAAATGAAGCATTTGACATTTGTTATTGTTTTACAAATAATAAACAAAATTTATTATTAAACAAAATTGAGATAATACAGACTTGTGTAATTATATTCTGATAGTACCTTTTGTGTTTATTTTTACCAGCTATTTTATATTTTATTCCCATATTTATTTTGTCAATATAGAATTGTCTGGTTCTTACCACATTCTCAAGAGCAGGAGATTATAAAGTTTGTCTTCAGTATTGTTTCGTGGTACAGCCATAAGAAAAGGTTGACCAAAAAGTGAAGAACCCGTATGGTGGGTATAACTTGAGTGTCTGAATTTTTCTCTTAGGCAAACAGGAATAATCACATGCTCTGTATCTTCGGTCCTATTGATGTTAATTTCAAACCTACAAGGACAAAACTGACCATAAACTCTCAAAATTTTATGTTACTTCTTTTGATTTTTTTTTCAAGTAATATTTTGCACAATGAGTTTTATACTTACACATAAATATCATCCCGTTCCATAATACTACTAAGGTTTTCATCCATAGCGAATATTCTGTGAAATCTATGATTGTATATATCAGTAACTATCATCTAGAAAGAGAAGAATTTCTATTAAACTGGTTTTACAACACTGAGAAACTAAATGCCAACTTGTACACTTCAACCCCAGAAACATCTTACCTTATCTGCAGGTATTCCTGACAAAGTAGACAATGCTGTACAAAGATCTAATATGTTTCCAATTTTGGGGACAACCACTTTGTACTAAAAAACAAACAAAAAAAATTGTTAAAAATGTATTATTTTGGGAAAAAAAATTCAGTAAATGAGAGTGACCTCATGGTTGTTTCCTCATATTCATTTGGCTCACAGTGTTTGTTTCCAATCTTGCCACCATCCTGGATCCTAGGTGACAATGTCCACATGGATAATTTGTCCTAGTCTTATCATTCCTTGGCTCCTCAATTCAAAGGTCTACACTTGCATTCATTCAACCTTAGTCAACTTATTAGATCATATCATCACTTGAAACTGCTCCCACTTTTGCTATTTTTTTTTTTTTTTTTAAGGACAGGGTCTTACTCTGTTGCCCAGGCTGGAATGCAATCACATGATCTTGGCTAACTGAAGCCTCAATCTCCCAGGCTCAAGCCATCTTCCCACTTCAGCCTCCCTTGTAGCTAGGACTACAGGTGTGTGCCACCATGACTGGCTAATTTTTATTTTTTAGAGACAAGGTATCACTATGTTGCCCAGAACGGTCTCAAAATCCTGGACTCAAGTGATCCTTCTGCCTCAGTCTCCCAAAGTGCTGGGACTACAGGCATGAGCCACTGCACCTAGCCCCAATTTTACTATCTTAAACTAATGGTTACTGTCTAACCACTACTTCTTACTTCTCCTGGAAATGCATTCTTATCTATTCTTGGCTTGCACAGAGATTTCTATTCCTTTTAACTCTGTTTTCTCCCAGTTAACCAGCTACCTACTGTCTTCTTGCCCTTCTATCCAGGCCCAACATACTTTATCACAAGCTTTTAATGTCTTTGTTACTCAATTTTACTCATTCCACTCTTGCTAAATTTTCTCAGAGCTGTTCAGATGTGCTTGAGAAAATTTCCCAATTTTAGATGCTGGTGTGCTACAAATTCACAGTGCCCAATCTCAACTGATCCTTTGACAGTACCCAGAAATAATTCTGCGTATCACATATTTGCTTCTTCTCTCATCTATCTCAATAGCTATTTAAAATCTTCACTGGGCTGGGTGCAGTGGCTCATGCCTGTAATCCCAGCACTTTGGGAGGCCAAGGCAGGTGGACTTAAGCCCAAACATTTGAGACCAGCCTGGACAACATGGCAAAACTCTATCCCTACAAAAATACAAAAAATTAGCCAGGCATGGTGGCACACGTAGTAGTCCAACTACTTGGGAGTCTGAGGTGGGAGAATTGTTTGAGCCCAGGAGCCGCCTGCAGTGAGCTGAGATCATACCACTGTACCCTAACTTGGGCAACAGCACAAGGCCCTGTCTCAAAAAAAAAAAAAAAAAAAAAAAAAGTCTTCACCATTCTTTAGGCTTCCTATTTCACTTCTGCTCCCTTCGTATCAGCAGAATATCTGTTTGACCTCAAAAACTGAAGCTACTGGGTGGGAAAATCTCCAACTTCCTGTTTTCCTACTAACTTATTTTAATCCATGTAGCTAATTTTCTGTATCTTGCAACACATGGAAAGAGAGGTGTCTATCATCTTATTTACGGCTAGCCTTAGCATCTATGCTCTGAATCTACGCTCTTTTGCTTTCTCTGTGACCTACACCCAGCAATTGTTCTTTCTTCCACTTTATGCTGACTCTTGCATAAGCACTGGAATATAAAGTCTCTCAAAAAGCAAGAGTCCCTCATTGCTTTCCCTCTAATAATTCCCTTCTAATTATCTCCCCCTCTCCTTTATATTATAAATAGCTTTATTAGTGGTATCTATATTACTAACTTCCTTATCTCCCGTTACTTTTTAACCTGTTTCCAAGGTTATCAATATTGTTGTACAACTTACCAGTTTTTTATCGACCTCTTTGTAATATGACTGCTGACCACTTTCTCCTTAAAAAGTTCCCTTTCCTTATAACACAACTACTTCTTAATTATTTTCTACTGTTGTTGATCATATTCTCCTTTTGAAGCTCTCCTATAGTGTTCTTCAGAGTTTTGTCTTTAGCCCTCTTCTCAATTTTATATGCTCTCTTCAGACGAGTAACAGTATCTCCCGATTTGCTTTGGCCAGTCCTGGATTAGCCTGCTATCCTAGTATAATTGTTAATGACAGTCCCTTCTATTTTCAAAAGAGTTCTTGCTTAGATGATGAATCACAAGGTCACCTTAGCCTTAAGTAATCTCATCTTTATAAAACACTGACTATCATTTTCACAGAGCTCATTGCCCAATTTGTATCTAAAGCAGTCTTTCTCCTTTGGTCTAGATAAACAAATTCAATGCCTACTGGATATCTCTACCTAAATGTTCCTCATGCATCTGTAAGTCAACATTTCCAATGCTAAACACAGGTTTAGGTCATGTTAGGCCATCATGCTCAATACTAAAATAGATTCCTTCTTCAACTTGTTCTTCCTATATATCCCATTAAAACAGCACTACTGTCTCCTGTTTTCCAGTCAAGTAAACTTGGCATCATTTTTGAATATACATAAACATTTTCACTTCCCACATTCAACTGGTTCTTCAAACTACCATCCTGACACGAATCTTCAGCGTTCAAGCGTTTGTCATTTGTCTGTCATCCGATCACGAAAAGCTTCTTACCTGGTCTTAGTACTAAGCTTTTCTAACTAATTGCTTTGCCAGCCAGAATCATCTTTCTCAAACACAATTCAGGCCATATAATATCTATACTTAATAGTCTTTAATGGCTTCCCTAGTTTTTAGGATGAAGTTCAAAATTCTTACACTGGCATCAAAGTTCTTTGTGATTTATCTCCTGCTTGCTATATTAACTACCTGTAGGTTACAGAACTGGGCCATGTCCTCTTTTGCCATAAGCTTTTTGTACATGCCATTCTCTTGGCCTATAATGCTTTTATTTCTAGTTTTCACGTGCTTACAACCTAATTGTCCTTCAGAATTCATCATAGGCCTCATAACCAGTTTGGGTGGGTTGCTCTTTCTGTGTTCTCCTGCAGCACCCTGTCATAGCAATTTTCACACTGTATGACTAGCTTATTGAAGAACAAGGAGTAGAAACACCATTATATTTCTAGCACCTTGAATAGCACGAGAGCCCAAGACATAATACATATTCAATATTTTTCCTAATAAGCTTCTATGACCTAAATCAAATTTAATGATGGGAAAACTCAACAAATAGGGCAACTCAGCTAATTTCACTTATCAGCTGGTTAAAGCACAGTGTTAATGAAATGAGGTAATCATTTTGTATTTGAGTTGTTACTGCCTTTAAATGGGGGAAAAAAAAAAACCCACGAAACACAAAAACAACCGAATTTCTCTGTGCTAATCATGGCTCTCACCTCCACAAATTCATATTATTGGTCACCAAATGAGAAAAGCGTAAGTTAATGAAACTCACATTGCTAGAAAAATAATTTAGAGCCCAATTTATGGAAGAACACTTATCACATACATTATAGACTGTGTAAATTAATGCAATTTGCCACTATTATGATATCGATTACCTTATATTATTGGCATGGGAGAATATTGTCTTTAACAAATGTGCTACAGAGAAATAAAACATCTACATTTATTTTTTGTTGCAGTAAATTTATACTCATTATTCTATACTCTCTTGCTCCATTACACTCATTGGTGTATCTTTGCAAAGTTACCAACTAGAGAGGTAAGGATGTGGTCTGGCACTGCTATAGTTTCTCACCACTGAAAAGAATGTTGACAATCTGGTACTTATAAATAAGTGAGTAAGTGAATATCTAAAGGATATAACTTTAAAAATGTGAACATATATTCCCCTGGCCAAAAGTAAAAGCAGGGCTTTACTGGCTCTGCTCACAGATAAGGACAGTACACTTAGAACTCCCCAATGAACTACTGATATGCGGGCACTTTGTTCAATGAGTTAATGAAGAAAACATAAAGCAGTAGAAAAACAAATGGCTTAAATTTGCATAAGTGAGTATATAAGTAGTATTTATTAGACTTTAATTACTTTGAATGAAAGGTCTGTGTTTTTATGAACACTACATATACCTTGCTTTTGTTGACAGTAAACCCAAATACATCCCTGAATGGTAAGATCATAATTTTGTTCAAAGCATGGCTTTCATATAGATATCATGACTATTATGCACTGACAAACTGAGCTATTTGGCTAAAGATTTACAGAAAACAATCTTCTAAAGCAAGAATCATATCTGTTTTGTTTAGTGAAACAGCTTTATAACCAGTAGGTGCACAGTTAAGTACCCTAATGAATAAAATTTTTGAATACTTCCTGTGCATTAATATCTACAAGTCACAAGAGCTGGAAATACAAAGGTTTACAAGGTCCCTTCAAAGAACTTGTAGTCTAGGGAGAAAAGATAAAAGTAAACCAAAGGTTATAATAAAAATTGTTAAGTGTTAGAATTTAGGGAAAGAGAAGGTAGAAAAAGAAAGAAATTACTTTCACTGGGATGGGTCAAGCGTCAGAAGAGAATTAACTGATTAATAAATAAGGGAGAAAATACAGTATTTTGCCCACAAAATATAAATAATCCAATTACAACACTAGGTAATAAAATCAGGCAGACAATTTGACAGTTAAGACTTACAACAGGACTTTTGTACAGAATAAACAATATGTGATATTTCAAAGTATTAAAAATTAGAGATCATTACTGAACTAAATATTTTTAGTCTAACTACATTTCCATTTCCTTTTAAGTTCTTAAAATGCCAAAAATTACAGGTATTTAAATGTACTATTGTCACATTATAATTTAAAATGTAAAGTATTATCTTTATTTCCAATAGGCAATAGTATAAAAAATTATAATCAACACTAAAGAAAGTTGAACTTTAAAAAATATAAAAACTATAATGTTCATCTTCATAAGCTAATATTCATCCCAATATTATAAAAATAAACTTCTCACCTTTCTTTAATGAGAAAAAGCCTTTTGAAAATTTTTTATATGGTATACATTGCTCTTTCAAGATTGTAAAAAGTTACACTAATTTCCAAAGTATTCAGCTTATAAAATCTCTTACACAAATAAGCATTATTGATTGGGCTTGAGAATTCAACACTTAATTTTTATAATAAGTACTCAACACTAATTTTTTACAAAAGCAACAAATGCAAAGAAAATAACCATGATTTACCTGCATAGGTTTGGTAAGCGGATCCATTCTAACTAAGTAAACTTCCAAGGTACGCTCTTTTTTCATGGGCAACGGAAGTGTCAAGTAACAAAAAGGATCGAATGTTACTGAAATCTTAGCACACTCAGGACAAACTAAAGTTGATTTGAAAAGGCCATGAAAAATATCTACTATGATAGAATCATTTCGTTTTAAATGGTTTTCCCAGGCTTCTTCAGCAACCACCTATAAGGATAATAGACACAAATTAGAACGAGGTATCACAAAATTATAGCAATGGTGACAATAAGATCATGAAATTTACCTTATCTGGCCTTCCATCTGCATCTTTTAATTGTATATATGGTTTTTTCCTAATTCTATTCAAATCCTCATGTAATCCATCTAGTAGGAAAGCTAATAGTTCTTGACAGTCTTGCTGCTGATATCCAGAGAACTGAGGTGCAAAACGTCCTACCTGTGTCTGTAAGAAAGGCAAAACCATAAAATCAGTTTTAGGAACCGGGTTGATTTTTAAAAATATGTACAATAGATTCTCATTATTCATGGATTCCACAGTTGTGAATTTGCCTACTTGCTAAAATTTGTTTGTAACCCCAAAATCAATTCATGGTCATTTGCGGATATGTTCAGTGTGGCAAAAAATTTGAGTCACCTGATATGCATGTTACCAACTGGGGTTGAACAAGGTGATGCTTCGCCTTCTTGTTTCAGCTCTCAATCTATAAACAACTGTCCTTTAGTAGTTTATTTAGTGTTACGTTTTTTCATATTTTTGTTTTGCTGTTAATTTCAGTATTTAAAATGGCCACTAAATGAAGTACTAGCCAGCTACTGTTCCTAAATGCATGAAAGCAGTGATGTGCCTTATGAAGAAAAAGCATGTGTTAGATATGCTTTATTAAGACATGAGTTACAGTGCTGTTTCCTATGAGTTCAACGTTAACGACTCAACAACATATACTAAACAAGTTGTTTTTAAACAGAAACATATGCAAAACAAAGTTATAAATTGTCTGGTTCACGAAAATGTTGTGAACAAAGGCTTGGAGGAATCGCACCCTATATTTTCCCTAGGAGTAATGGTTCAGTATTTATTTCAGTGTTTGTAGCAGCTTCATGGAACATAACTACTGTGAATAATAAAAATTGTATACATGAACAGGAATACATAGGAATTATATTTTGTTTTGCATTCCTCAACAAAGCTTATATGGGACAAAATAGATCAACACATGAAATCTTTAATATATATAAATGTACTGATCTTTGTTTGATCATAGATTTCACTGTCATTAATTGTTGTTTCACTATTTGTCAAAGGATTTTCCAGATGTTCTCGATTCTTAGCTCTAGGTATTCCTATTGCCTCCTCCTATAAATGTTTGATAGGTAGACAGTAAGAGGCAGGTTCTCATCCTTTTTTATTACCACATATAAATAATTATGTATCTGAAAGCATTTTAAAGATAAGTACTTTAAGTTCTCATTTAGTTTCTATGTGTAAAAGGAGGATGAATCTCATAGAGATAACCAATACTAATGTCCATGTTCAATTTTCCTAATCTTTGCATCACTAAGTATTTTTGAATGAGACTGAAGATAAATGTAATAGCATAAATCATCTTGTGAAAGAAAAAAGTCATATATATCAAGAACTTACTTACACATAATTTTAAGAGAGAACATCTACCAAAACGAAACCAAGTAGAAGGCTGGGTAAGGGCTGAGACATGGTTTGTCTAGACTACTGTGTCCAAAGTTCAGAATGTTAAGGAAGACGAACACAGAGGTATTTTGATTTGCTGGTTGTTTTTTAGTTTCTAAGAATTAGTATATAGTTAATAAAAAATGTTGTCTAGTAGATGTTCTATATGAATGCCATTTAAATTACTTGTATAAATAATGACTTAAAACTGCTTATTCTCTTTATAAGTTTAAAATTTCTCAAAGTTTCACCTATATAATTAGGACATTTTTTTTAACAACATGAAGTTAAATTTCAGCTATAAAGCTAAATTTCAGCTCAACTTTTATTTGAACAATAAATTAAATTCCTTGATAAGTAACAATTCACAAATGTGAATAGCCTTAAAAGTTTAAGAACCGTACTGAAAGTACATTTAATTTTTAGTGCTTGGTGTGCAGACTATTTTCATTTTGATAATTTTTCAAATTCATAATGACTCTCAAAATTAAATGAGTTCTTAGAGTTCAATGACATGCCCAAATTCAGTCTTTTACATTTATGCAGAATATTCATATAGGTTTTCCAGAGATGTACTGTATTCTAAAACAACTATGCAAACACTCATTGCTGTTTCGGTAGTCATTCTTGTACCATACCAGTGTTTTTCAACTTTTTTTTTTTCATTATTCTCCTCATCCCAGATTTAGATGTTAAAAAAAAAAAAACAAAAAACTGATCAACTGTTTCATATCCCCCCCCACCTAAATTTTATACCACAGATATAGTGCATATCTTTTTATGTACTGTGTTTCTTTGGAGGGCCATAATCCATTTCAATAGCTACTCTTTTTCACTCCCCCATCCCCAAGAACCAATTTTTGTACCCTTGTAGGTGTCCTTGCTGAAATGCATTTATCACACTAACCTTAAAGGCTCTTGGGGTGACGTAGCTAAACTTTCCAGACCACATTTGCTTGATCAATTCAGCATAAGATTTAGCTATTTCACCTCTCATTCCTAAGGGATTGTCAAAATTCAGTTCTTCTTGATACTTATCATTGAGGAAATACTCAGTAAGTGGAGGTGTGTTGCTCAAACACTGCAAAGAATAAAATATATTTTCAAGTAAAAGTAACCATACTGCATTTTTCTTAAAACAAGTTAAAATGAAGAGAGAAACAAACTGATTTGCAATAACACATAGAGAACAATTTATATGATGGTTTCTTGCACTAATAACTGGTCAAATAAACACTCAAATGATGCACTCAACTATTCATTTCCCAAATTTCAAAATAATTACTTATAATAAATGAAAATGCTAATATCTGCTGCTGTAAAATCTGCATTAATTTTAACCACAGCAAACTACCTGGTAACTGGGAGAGCAGCTCAGTTTTCTTTCCTTCTTTTACTTGATTGGTAGAAATTATGGATTGTCTACTCATCCCAGGCACCTGCAAATTAGCCTGAGTAGGTAAAAACTGAGATAGAGTGCAAGCAAGAAATTAACTTAATAGAGGTATTTACTGCTTCCATTGTCAATTATTTATCATGAACAAGCAGCCTTTAAACCTTCTTTGGTCAACCATTTTTAGAAGAGACAGTACAGATTACTTGCGCCTGAGAAAAGTATACGAACTCTGGCTAAGTGTGTTCTCACTTCCAGCTTTTCTCTAATGTCATAAACGATGCAATTTTCCTTTATGGCAAAATAAAAACTATAAATAAGTTAATTTTTCACCTCTTTCCAATTCTGAATTAAATAGTCATATTTAAAATAAAATAGATGGCAGAAGTACAATTTTTCCAAAATATTTTATCTCAAGTTGGAATAATTTTAAGGTTATGATCCATATAATTTGACCTCAATACAAACCCAGTACTACATTATCAATTAGATGTCTAGAATATGCAATGACTAACACAGACTTATAGTCACATGGGTAAATTTTGCTGTTGTTGTAGCAAGATATTTTTGTTGGAATTAAGTGGCAAAGTGCTGCAAGGAAGCTAGTTGCTTGCATGGAAAACAGTAGAAACCCACTTCTATGAGAGCTTGGATTCACATAAATGGAAATCAAAGTTTTTTGAAGCTTGCTTATAGTCATTTGTATTAAGTTAGATAGGTTTGGTAGCTATGAAAGGTTCAGCCTGTTGAATTCATACAGATAACTTAGATACTATAAACTGTGACTATATACCATGCATTGTTTAGCTAAAATTCCCAAATAAGCATAGACAATGTTTACTTAGTTTTTAAAAATAATTATGGTACTCAATTTTGTGGTTTCAATTATAAAACAACATGTTTACTGAAGTAGTCAATAATATCTGTTTAGAAACTTTCTGTGTAATACAAATAGTATTATTTATTATAAATTGCTAGTCTGGCCCCTACCTCAAGGCAAAAATTCCATGATATATAATATCATGCAATTTGTGATTATATTATTCTTAGGGAATGAAAATAATAAAAACAGCTAAAATGTTTGGAGTGAGCTATACAGGCCTTTAGAGTCATACACCTATTTTCAACAGTAGAACTTTTTATGTATGTGAGCAAGAAAAAGAGGGGTATGCTACAGTGTAGGAGGCAATTAAGTGAAAGGATGCTTCCCAAACTTTCTTCCTAACTCTTAGACCTCTCTCATAATCATACTCCTTTTGAGTTTCAGTTTCTCTTCTTCTTTGTATTATATATCCTTTTAATTATAAACCTAGCAATAGAGGGAAGTCCAGGCAATTTAGAATACATCATTGCTACACAGGGGGTAAATGCCATCAGTTACTATCATCTGATTTAGTACAAAATAAGATCAACATTAAATAGTCAGGCAAAGGAGAGGTCAGATAGCAATTTCTAACAATTATCAATTGCTTTCCACTTCTTATAATTTGATCAGCTCAGGGTTATGCTAAGAATATAACATTCCATTATTGTCTGTTAATACAATTACATAAAGAACCTAATTTACAAATATCTCGAAAGAACCAAATTGCGAAAACCTGGGTAATTCTTAAACTTTGTTATTACTTAATTATTCACATGTACTCTTATCTTGGAAAGAGCTTACAGGTATAACTGAAAATTTTTTTTTAGCTTTCCAATAGCATCCAGAGTGATCTCCCTAAAATGTACATTTCATCATGTTGCTTCCTTGCTATAAATCCTTTAACGGCTCTCCCTGCTTACAGATTAAAAACTCAAAATTCTCAGAAGGCTCTGTCTTTTGCTTATCTATGTAGCTTCATCCATTTCTTTTCAACTGTTCCAGCTCTATTTAATAAGTCATTCATCCACAAATTCCCTCACTCTGAAAGTTTGCAACATTACTCCATCAACTTGAAAATGTACTTTTTTGCCTTACTAACTTCTATTAATCCATCAAGATTCTATAAATCCATCAAGATTCTCTGAGAAGCTTCCCTTAGATTTCCCTATCGTGTTTCCTCCTGTAAGTTTCCTTAATGCTTAGCGCTTACTTTTATTACAACACTTATTTGATAATATACTGTAACTTTTAGTTTGTTTTGTCAAATGGACTGAGACCTCCATGAAAGCAGGTACCAGGGTATTCTTATTTACATCTCTAGCACTGAGTGTTACGTCACCTGGCACTAAGCATGTGCACAATAAATGTATGCTTACTGAAAATATTTTTGCCTGTATTTAGTAAAGCATTTATCCTCTTTTTACTCTTTTCCTTTTTTTTTTTTTTTTTTAAATAAGACAGGGTTTCACCATGTTGGTCAGGCTGCTCATGAACTCCTGAACTCAGGTGATCCACCCTCCTTGGCCTCCAAAGTGCTTGGATTACAGGTGTGAGCCACCACACCTGGCCCTTTTTACTCTTTTCCTTTAATGTTTGGCACAGACAGGTCAATAAATTTTTGTTGAATGAAATACTACTAAATGGAGGAAAAATATATTTGTAAAGAATAATCTCAAAAGTATCTTCAAGCTACCTAGGTACTAAACCAAAGGAAGGGAAGTACCTCTTAAAAATTTTTCTGCCCCATTGTCTGATTTTTCATTCAATTCACTATCTGCTTTGTAAATGATCCTCTGCTTTGATTTTTAAAAACTCCTTGAAACAGAGACCAGCATTTATTTTCACAGTGATACATGCTAGTTTCAAACTGACTATAATTCAATGTTAACAAATAACAACAAAACATAAATTATTTTAATGATAAGTAACTTGCCTGTGCTATCTGTGAAGATATCATAACCAATATTTAAATTCAAGCTATTATTAGTCCTAAGTGGGCCCAAACAAGCATTCTATTTGTTGAACATACGTTCTAACAAGCTATGCTTCCTAACAATTTGTACAAACACATATAAATACAGAAATTCAACAGTGAATATAATTGTTCTACTAATACACATATCATATTAGTTTAAAAACTAAGATGATGTCAGATGTTTCTTCCTCATCATAAAAGTACCATCCTTTCCACCTTCATCTTGAAAACACCATTAGGAGTCAATATGTTCTTTTTTTTATTTTTCTTTTTTGAGATGGAGTCTCACTCTGTTACCCAGGCTGGAATGCAGTGGAATGATCTTGGCTCACTGCAACCTCTGCCTCCCGAGTTCAAGTGATTCTCCTGCCTGAACCTCCCCAGTAGCTGGGATTACAGGCACCCACCACCACACCTGGCTAATTTCTGTATTTTCTGTAGAGATGGGATTTGACCACGTTGGTCAGGCTGGTCTCTAACTCCTGACCTCAGGTGATCTGCTTGCCTTGGCCTCTATAGCACTGGGATTACAGTCGTGATCCACTGCACCCGGCCATGAGTCAGTATGTTCTTAAAATAGTATAAAGACCAGTTAAAATATTGAAAGTTCTCATAATTTTTGGCAAATTTAAAGGCATAAATAGAAAAAAGATCAAACAATTAAAAATACTGCCATGCCCTATGTGATGTTATATCAGTATTCAATGCCATAATTCTGGCAGGAAAAAAAACACCAGTTTTTTTTTTTTTTTTTTTTTTTTGAGATGTAGTCTCACTCCGATATCCAGGCTAGAGTGCAGAGTGCAATGGCACGATCTTGGCTCACTGCAACCTCCACCTCCCAGATTCAAGAAATTCTCCTGCCTCAGGCTACTGAGTAGTTGGGATTACAGGCACGTGCCACCATGCCTGGCTAATTTTTATATTTTTAGGGGAG
This sequence comes from Sapajus apella, assembly GCF_009761245.1. Classification (NCBI taxonomy): domain Eukaryota; kingdom Metazoa; phylum Chordata; class Mammalia; order Primates; family Cebidae; genus Sapajus; species Sapajus apella. The sequence goes on from NW_022436942.1 coordinate 14,355,716, forward strand.
ATGGGGTTTCATCATGTTGGCCAGGTTGGTCTCGAACTACTGACCTCAAGTGATCCACCTGCCTTGGCCTCCCACAGTGCTGGGATTACAGATGTAAGACACTGTGCCTGGCTGAAGCCAGTTTCTTAAAGTTCGTTATAATGTAGTTTGATTAGTAATTACTTTATGCAATTCATTTTCACATGAGGCTATCTTAGAACATGAACAGTTCTGACAATTATAAGAAAACTAGTTACTTGGACTGGCTGCAATTAAATACAATGTTTTAATGAACAAAGATAATTTTCAGTCAACAATAATTCATTGTACATTAAAAATTGATTGAAACATGAAGGAAGGATAAATGCTTGAGGTGACTGATGCTTCATTTACCCTGATGTGATTACTATACATTGAATTCCTTTATCAAAATATCTCATGTACCCCCTAAAGGTATATACCTACTATGTACCCATAAAAACTAAAAACACATACAATTAAAAATATGTGATTTTTATTGGTTTAGTAACGAAAGTAATAGAGTTCTGAAGTATCCATCTCAAAGATTCTTCTACTATAAAAAAATCATTTTCCCATCAGATGGGACTATCCCAAAACAATTCTTTTCTTAAAGACATATATGCTTTAAAAGTCTTCCATATGCAGGTAGCAGTAGAAAACTTCCCTTTTATCCTGTAAGATACTGAGTGTATTATAAAATCATAAATGTGTTGTGCCTATGTGAATATCTCTTACTCTCAATGCTTCCTAGACTGTTAAACAGAAGAAAATATCCTGCAACAGCCATGGTTGTTCTTAGTAAAAACTGAGAATATATATGAATGTATCATGAAAAACAAGAGACTATATATATCAACAGTATTAGTGAGTATGTTATTTTTGTGGCTACTTGTAAGTTTTGTGATATGTCTACCAGTCTCACGCCATTTGGAGCTATGCCTCTGTTATTTATTAGAGTTCAACTGCCTGACATTGACAAATGCCAAAACTTCAGTGTTTCAGGAGAACTAGATCTCAAAATTTATTACTAACATAATAAGGTCCAAATATGAGGCAGTAAGACTAATCATAAAACACATTTCTTAAGCCACATTTTTGTTTATATCATAATGGTACCTAGAGTTGGTCCTAAAATTGGGTAGAATTTAAATATGTTAAAAATAAAGCAATAGCCAGACTAAAGAAAAAGACTTTGTACTAACAGTTCCAATTTTTAATGCAAAAGAGAAAAACTTATATTAACAAGTAAATCATCTGTTAACTAGGTTAAATATTTTTAAATGCTCCACTGTAAGTTATTAGTACACAAAATTGACAATAGCATTTGAAAATTTAAGAATTAAAAAACAAAATTTCCTATTTAGTATATGGTAGACTTTTGGAATTCACTAACCATGATATAATGACTGGTTGGAAAGTTTAGGACATGAGCTATTAGGAAAAGTTGATCCATGAGGAATGATAAGAATGTCTAGTGTATGTGCAAGACAATTATTTAGTGAGAAGTGACCGCTAAGTGGTTTTGTGGTTTCAAACTGGCTTTGTAGTTCTCTACTTGTGCCTTCATATGTATTTTATATGGGAAACTGCAAGTAATAAGAGTACTCTTGAATTTGAATTAGGAGTCTTAAGACATATTCCTTAGTTTAACATACTGAGACTACATGCACTCTTGTCCGTCTTAGAATATTCATCCCCTATAAGAAATTCCTATTTATTCTCTAACACTCACTTCAAAATCTCTTCTAAATGTTGTATCTTCCTCCGTGTATCAAGGAAGGCTTTCTCTGGGCTAACTTGATACCTCGAACTCAATTATACTGCACTTGAGAGCCGAGTCTATGTCTTACTCACCTTTGTACCACAAGGTCTATCACAATATCGGGCACACTCAATAAGGTATGTGGAATGAATGACAACTTGTATAGTAGAAAGATTAGAAGTAGTCCTTAGAGAGACTTAGAGCAGTGAGAAAGAACTTGTCTAAAATGAGATCTGAATTGCACCCTGTTATAATCTGAATGCAGCCTAAAGCTCTCTAAGTTCAAAAATAAAAGTCCAAATAATGCCCAAAGAGGTTTTCCTAAAGAAGAAAAATAACCATTGTGACTTCCCCAACAACTATCAAGATAAATCCATAAGTAAAAGATATGCAAAAAAAATATATTTTGAAATATATTTTTATGAAGATCATTTCCCCTAAAACTTCAACTTGGATGCAGACATAAAAATTCTAAAAAGGAATTATTCTAAATAAACAAATGTCTCATCCAATGGACATTCTGTGATATGGTTCAATATATTCAGGCCATTAATTATACCTTGAAGAATTATTTATAAAATATTTGAATGGTTTATGCATTATTTATTAAACAATTAATTCTCTATTAAAAACTCTCTAATTATATATACCCTTCCTTAACCTAATATCTTAAAATTGGAATATTATGTGAAATATGATTTTCTTTTGTTATGTAATTACTTGGAAAGATGCAATGCACTGCACATAATTTTTCTTTATATAAACATGCACAAATTCTATTGCTCTTCCATTACTTCCAGGAAGTACTTCCACTAAGTATGTTCTGACTAATAAGCCTGATATTTCTAGAGTTCTCTGAAAAAATATAACTACTGCATGGAAGAGTCTCAATTTTGTATTTTGCTAAATTTCTACGTAAGTTTTTTTGTAAATTGAAGTCAAATAATATTCTACTATATAACCAAATCTCAAGTCGTTGTCAACATATTTTAGGAAATGAATAATTAATAGCCATCCCAATAACTTGTAATGCATTTGGAATTTCCCCAGTACCTGGAAAATAGCCAAAGTAATCCCCTTCAAAAAGAGAAAGTTGTCTTTTGTAATGCTGAATATGAACCACTCCCTTTCTGTTCAGGTGCTCCAGAAGCCCAATTCTCAAGAGATCATGTATGCTCACTATTTTAGTAAACCGGTAACTAGAACAGGAAAGAAAACAAACTTAATTTTTGATTATCTAAAGCTTTTGAGATGCGTAACTCATTCTATGACTGATAAAAATGTAGTACCACTCACAACCCTTAAAAAAATAGCTATACCTTCTAACTGATCAATACTAAAAATTAAAAGCCCAATCTAAATAAAATAAGGGATTCATTCTTATTTTGTTATGATTTAAAAAATAAAACCTGAAGTAATCCATGGTTAAAGTCATCTTGGAATATCCTCAAACATTTTTTTTCCTTGGATTTTAAGGTTAAATGGAAAAGAATTTTCAGATTTGCCATGTCAATTGTTTTCTAACTTATCATGACAATATTATAAACATTCTGAAAAGGTACTGTATAATTCCAAAGCAATCTACTAATATTGGGATATTGGCTTTAGTTCTGTAATGCTACACAGAGTGGATAACATAGTAAAGTTTGAGGTAAACTTTTCCAATTAAAAACTACAAATATGGGCCTGTTTCTTAAGCAGATTTTAAAAATGATATATATTTTAAGTCACTTAATGTTCTTATTTTTGTTATAGTTTTTCTAAGAAAGGCAAATCTCATTAAATTTGAGAGATCAATTCTGAAGATCACATATTTTGTAAGTGCATGTACAACTACAGCTGTTTGACTTTATATCTCCATTTTTTCTTCAATTTTTAAAAAAGAACAAACTTAGGCAAGTAAAATAGAAATGGATATAATTTTCCTCTTATTTTTTAAAACTTTTAACTGTTTTTTTTTCCTCCTGTCAGTGAAGAGAGGACTAGAATACTTAAAATATAAAAATGTTAAATAAAATAAAAGTAGTTTTAAAGGCAAAGTTTTTGAACTGAACAAGGATGTTGTCCTACTACTTGAATATATATCATTAATCTGGTCCCTATGCTTAAGACATGAATAAAATTAAACTTCATTTAAAGTCCCCACTGTTGTCCCTGCCTTCAAATTCTATGGTATTTCTTCTTCACACACTATTTGAATTAAATAAAGAATTATTATCAAAGTTCTAGGAAGTAAAAGTACTAGTACTGATGGGAAACATTTTGTTGGCTAACAAAGAAATGCCAATCCTTTTTTCCCCTCATCTATATAGGACCAAGGAAGGAAAATTGTAAGTTTGTCAAAAAGACTACCTATTACTTGCAGTGAGTAAATTCTGTAACTAGAGATGTCAATGTTAAAAAAGCCATGATTATGTGAAGACCATTAATTTTCATATTGAAAGTCAAAAAAATATGAATGGAGGATTCACTTATGACACAGATAAAAGTGAAAGTCTCTGTGATAATTATGTCACCAGCAAAAAGGCTATAAAATTAGGATAAGGTGTTTTTAAATAAGGTTTTGAAACTATTAATACTAGACTATGTCAGAAGTTTTGTCTGATTTTATTATTTTATTTTTAGTAACAGGCTATTCATGAATTTTAAAAATTTATATATTCACTTTATGGGAAGTATGCTAAAACCAAAACCAACATTAAGAAATGTTGGTGCAAGTTATATTTATTTTAAAGAATGGGAGCTTATGAATTTAATTTTAATATTAAATTATTTCCTACCCCATTAATAATTCAAAACTGGCTTACAATGAAATTTAAAATAATTAACTTTAAAAAGTTAATTTAAAAATTTAAAATGCTTAAAAAATTATTTTTCATAAATTCTTGCCTAAAGGCAAGCAAGACAAAGAATTTATGAAAAATGAATGGTTCTTTCCAATTTTGTCTGTGTTCAGTCCCTTGCACATAATATTCAGTAAAGAAACAATTTTGAATAAATGAGTATTAAGAATTGTGTGATTTTATTGATCTTAGTTCTTCTGCAAAGGCATAAAGGAAGGGACAGCGGAATTGTTTTTTAAGCTATTGATTTGTTACACTCTTTAGGAGAAATAAGCCATTTTTGTAATAAAAAAACTTTAATTGTTCAACAAATATTTATTAAGAGATCATTACTTCAAGAATCTCTGTAAATATACAAATAATGCTCTAAAATATTTTTTTTCCACATAATTCACTGTGAAATATTTCAATGAACTATTTCCATGGTGGTGCTTATATGATCCATCAAGCTGTGATTAACATGCCAGCTCAATTCAAGTGTTATCAAATTGACTGCATTTGCAGGACCATATACAGTCCAAGAGTTATTATACATATATAGGTACCTCTCTGATCCTTCACTTGCAAGAAATATATATGATGTGCTATAATTCTTATTAAAATTACTGTGCTCTTTGGGAGTTTAGATAGCTCAGGTCAAATTCCAAATATTTCTGGTAAATAGTTTTTCTAATGCAGTGTTTCTCAAACCATGTGTATAAAAGGACTAATTTAAAAGAATTCTCAAATCACCACAGATTGGTACTTGTGTAAGATACAATAAAAATGAACCGCTAGAAAAATTAAAAACAAACAAAAAAGAAGTCTTGCTTATTATTAAACTTGATATAAAATTACCCTATCAAATTGCTATAGAGAGTTTTGATCACTTCCAATATCTGTGCTTACTTTATTGTTGACCAGAACTATCTTGTCCCTACACATTGTAGGAAATACTGTTCTAATGTGTTTATGACTATCTGGCACTATAACATTGGGGATATAAAAGAAAACCAAAGGTAACCTCCGCTTTCACAATTCTCACCACATAATATGTATTTGTCCAGAAGAAATGGTAGAAGGGGGAAAGTGTGAAAAAGGCAAGTAGGGAAGCATTAACAGTATATACAAAGTTTAGAAACATAATAAATTCTAAGAAAGTAGTGTTGGCTAAAGAGGTGGACAGAATCCAGTTTGAATTTTATCCTTTAGGTGACAGGGCATAGGTTTGAAACACATCATAATCATGTTTGCTTTTTAAAACAATAAATTTGGAAGCAGTATATTCAATGGATTTGAAGAGGACAATAAAGGAACAGAGATGACACAGGCATATTTTGATAGTTCACAAAAAAGATGCTGAAGCACTGAAATTATGTACTAGTAGGAGAGGAAAGGGGAAAATATGTCATATAGAATAAGTAAAATGAACAGGACTTGGGATAAGTCTTAGGTTTTTTTACTTGGGTTACTGGATTATACCTATAAGAAAGTGTAGAAAATAAAATAATCAAGATGTAAGCAGGCATCTTGAGTTTAAGCTACATGCAGTTTATCTTGACAGGAATGTCCATTTAACAGTTACACACTGGAGGGAAATTCAGAAGAGAGAATTATGGATGAGACAAATTTTGGATGTTAGTGTGTAAATGGATGTCAAATTCTCAAAGGTAAAGGGGCTACAAGGAACCCAGGAAACAAGAGGTCAAAGGTGACCTCATCAAAAGGAATTTCTATAGGGTGGTATGATAGTAACAGTAATGATAACAGTATTTAATATTTTTATATGCTTACATGTGCCAAGCACTTCTTAAGCACTTTATCTTCATTTTACAGATGAAGAAACCATGAAGTTTCTTATCCAAGGTCAGAATTAGGATTTGAATCCAGGCAGTCCAGTTCCAAAATCCCTCCTTTGACCTACCGTGCTAAGCAGCTGACAGACTGGTGAGATAAGGACTACTGAATGGGAGATGGAAAAGAAGGGGGAAAGCAAAGATCATCCTTTTCAAGGTCATCATCTCCCTCATTACCTATTTCCCATCTGAAAAAAAGACTTGACTATGTATACATGCTGAAAGGAAGAAAGAAGGTGAAGAGGTGAGGTTAAAGTATAAAACAGAGAGGAAACAAGGGAACAAGTCTCAGGGAAGGTGAAAGAGGTTCCAGGAAGATGGTGGTATCATCACGATGGCAGATATATTTCTGGTATGGTATTACACGATGAGACTACTGTAAGTATAAAAGGAAGCTCACAGTATGTTTTATTCTACTGTTAATATTAAGGATTTCCTTATAAAAAACCAGTAACATTTTTGTCACAAATTTGCTTCATTTTTAAAAACACCTATTGGAAGCCTTCTCCTGGCAAAGTATAGAACATAGCACTTAGAAAAGCCCTGGAAATTATTCATAATGCCTCAATTATGGATCAAATATAGTATGTAACAGAAGCAGTATTATGTGCTATACACCAAATCTGGTATGTAATTCAGGAATTAAGAATAAGCATTATATATTGCTCAAAATATTTTGGTACTCCTTAGAGCGGGCAACGTGTGTGAAAAAGCATCAATAGCTGGCATATAAAAAAAATTAAAAATCAGGTATCAGGAAAAAAAAAATGGTTGGCATCTAAAGGATTCCAATATGTTTTTATTGAGTGTATGAACAATGTGTTTTTGCTGTAGCAAAAGAGATTTCTGATATAGGAATTTCTGAGGCAAAAAAAATGTAGAAACACGTATAAGCTATAATGTTTTAATTTGTACTTCTGGTAATTCTCTGCTATTTTATGACCAAATGAACATATAAGTCATAATGTACAGTAATGTACTCTAACAAATGAAATAAAAATGTGACTCAAATTTCACCTTCTTAGTAAAGCCTCTTATGTTCCAATGACCCTTCTTTCTTTGCTTCCATGACATTTTGCTGATGACGTTTCCTATTATATAACACATTATATCTTACTTATTTAACTGTCTACCGCATTCACTGAAGCATGAACTTCTAGAGGACAAGTACTGTCTTTTAAAATTGTGTATACCAATGTCTAGAACAATGCTTGGCACATAGTAGAGACTTAATGGATGCTTGCTGAGTCAGCTAAATAAATTAGCTATTAAAAACAAGAAAACAAGTTCATTTGCTTTTTATTAATAACTCCTTTGCCTCTTTCTCTTTCCAACTCTAGATAAATCTAGGCATCTGTTTTATGTACCATGTAACTAAACACTGTTGGAAAAAATTTCAAGTGAATACATTTACACCATTCTAAATTGATGACCCCCAATATCAAATGAGAACTCAATACTGCTGAGCAATCTTCTTACCCTTTCACTCTTAGCTAATGATCTAGTCTTGTATTTTGGGGATAATGGAAGCCATCATAAAATCTAGACATTGCTTGCATCAATAATCCCTTCCTTTCCTTCTATTGCAAAAGAACTCTCATTCCTCCATTCAAATGTATTGCAGGGCTTAGTTCTGGGACATCTTTTTTAATAGATGCCCACATTTAGACACAACTATTTCCATGATTTTAAATACGATGTACAACAGGCAGATTTTGATTTCCGGCCTAAGCCTCTGATCTATATTCCACACTAGAATATCCAACTATCTATGATCTATCTGCTTGGATGTTTCACAGATATCATAAACCGAACATGCCTAAAATTAACTCATAATCTCCTCCCAACCCCAAATTTACTTCTCCTATGTTCTTCTTCCTACCACTATGGAATTTTATTAAATGGTTCCATCTATCATTAAGATATATAAGCCAAAACCTGGAGAGACACTTGTTATTCCCTTCACCTTTAATTAATTAGAGTGCCTTCTATATGCCAGACACTATTCCAGGCAATGGAGCTACAACAGTGACTAAAACAAAATCCCTGCACTCAAGGGAGAGAGGGAGCACAGGGTGAGGGTTGGGGGGCGGAGAGAGGGTGTCTGTGTTGGGAGTAGGGGAAGATACACAGATGAGCAAAAGACCCTAAAAGAAATAAAGCGCCAGGCGCGGTGTCTCACGCCTATAATCCCAGCACTTTGGGAGGCCGAGACGGGTGGATCACAAGGTCAAGAGATCGAGACCATCCTGGTCAACATGGTGAAACCCCGTCTCTACTAAAAATACAAAAATTAGCTGGGCATGGTGGTGCACGCTTGTAGTCCCAGCTACTCGGGAGGCTGAGGCAGGAGAATTGCTTGAACCCAGGAGGCGGAGGTTGCGGTGAGCCGAGATCGCGCCCATTGCACTCCAGCCTGGGTAACAAGAGTGAAACTCCGCCTCAAAAAAAAAAAAAAAGAAATAAAGCATGCCAGATGGTTATGAGTACTGTATGGAATGCGGGACAGTCAGTGTTTTTTACAGGATGGCTGGGGAAGGATCTGACTGATATATGATAGAGACCTGATGGAAGTGAGAGAGCAAGGATATAAATATTTAGAGGAAGAACATTATGGGTATAGGAAACTGCAAGTTCAAAGGCCCTAAGGCAGGAACACTGACACGTTGAGAGGTCCAGGGAAGATGGAACAAGATAAGCATGGAGGTAAGTGATATGAAGTAAGCTGGCAGGGGGCCAGATCCTACAGGGCCTTATACTCTGTTTTAAGGACTTTGGCTTTCATTGTGTGAAATGAGAAGGCATTTTGTGTCATCAGCTAAGCAACAGAAAATGACTTTTTTGAAACAGATTGCTGGCTGTTCTTTTAAGGACAGATTGTGGAAGGTAAGGATAGAAGCAAAGAAACCTGCTAGCAGATAAATGCCATAAAACAGGTAAGAAGATGGTAGCCTGAAACCTTTAGTGCCTTTGTAACACATTAAAATCTAAATTCTCCCTATATGATCTGGCTTTTGCCTACTCCATCAAACTCATTTTGTCTCACTCCCCTTCATACATTATTCCACGAACTACTCTTCTGGTTCCTCAAACTTGCCCTTCTTAGTGGCTTTACACATGGTTTTTGGTCCATCTAACTTTACCTGCCAAACTCAAACACATTCTTTGGTCAAAGCTCATGTTACTTTTGGTAAATGAGACACCCAGCCATAATTAGGTGCTCTCCAGGCTCCTGTTGGCACTCTACTTTCTCTTTTTATGATACTTATCATAATGCATGATCAATTTAATATTTTTCTCCCTCATTAGACTGTAAACTCCTTGGAAAGAAACTGTTTTGTTCATCATGGTATAATTAGTGCCTATGAGAGTGCAAGTCACCTAACAGACCTTCTCAATAAATATATGCTGAGTGAATGACTTCACAAGTCATTCATTACTTGAAAAAAATAACCCAGCTTGATCATCTACAATATTCTGAAAATAATCATATTCTGAAAATAATGCTCTGAATAACTTCTGGCTTTTGAAAATCAACTTTGTCATTGAAGGATGAAAAATATCCACTAGTGATACTCAAAAGGAGTACATGAATAGTTTTTAACACTTTGATCATCAAATGAGTGTGTATATAACCTCCTAAGGAAACTGTTTTAAATGGCATAACATTAATGCTACTTAATGAGAGCTTCATGTGTTATGGGGGCCAATCTTTTGAACTAAACATAAAAATATTTTTAATAATTGTGCAACATGTGAATACACTTAGTGTCATCATACATTTAAAATGGTTAAAATGGCAAATTCTGTTATATTTTATCACACACGCACAAAACACAGCATTTTTTATAGGTTGATTGGCATAATTTTGAAAAAATACATTATCTCAAAATGTATTAAATAACAGCGCCTAATAACTTGTCTTAATGAATGGCAAATCAAACTTTCCTTGCCTCAACTTTCTCATTAGTGAAACAGAGATACTTATGCCCTAACTCACAGACTTCTGTGAAGAGAAAATTAAGAAAAAAACATATAAAAAATAACCTGCATTATGCAAAGAAGGGTACTGCTATTAACAGAGGCTGCAGTTTCAATACAGGGCTGTTAATGTTTTAATATGGGTTTATGTGAGAACTAGTAATTGATTTAGATATTATATTAATTGAACAATGGTTTAAGTAACCAACTCACTGACCCTCGCCCTGCCCAAAATAGTATAGTTAATAAGTCACTGTAAAGGAGTAAATGATAATCTTTCAGGAAACATTTTGACATAAAAAAAATGAACTGCTTGATTTTAAGAGAAGTAAATGTGAAATTAGTTTTTTCCTTTCATTTTCTTGGGGGTAGAGAGCAATCTATAGCTCACATTATGGATTATAGATTCTTATGTTTTGCTTTTAATTACAAAAAAATCCTTGAAATAATTATAAAAATTGATACAAGATACTTCAGTCTTATTATATTAATAACTTTTGTTACAAGATATAGTAATTACAATACTATCTAGTAAGTATATTAGTAAATTGGTATTGGCCTTTCCTAGCCAGGATAGTGTAAAACCTTTCTGTATTTTAGAATTAAATGTAATAATTTATAATTCTTTAAAAGAACCTCTCTATTTCTCTAAGATCTGTACTATGTCAGTTTCCTATTACAGAACTAGGGACAGATGAAACACGTACAAATCTGCATTAATTCAGAAACAGAGGCACTAATCCTAGGGAATTTTGCTTATTAACTGAGAAATTAAAGTGACAAATCAAATCTCATGTCTGCATCCGAGATTAAGAAAGGCATGTTTTCATAAGAAATCATTATTAGCCAAGTGACACAAGTGCAGGGCATTCTTTTAGAGATACCATTTCTCCCCTACTTGTGAATACTAATTTTTTACAGAACTATACCATATATGCTCTCTCCCAAAATAATCTATATAAGAATGTAGGTTCTTCTTTCCCACCTCTGTTCTCTCTTTCAAAAAGGAAGTGGTATTCTAGTCCAAAGGGCAAAGTAAAAACACTGCCATTCATATTGAGAAAAATGAATGGTTCTAATGCAAGTAAGGTTGTTTCTAGGTTTTTTTTTTTTTTTTTTTTTTTTTTTTGGCTTTTATCAAAATGGATAGATGACCTGACTGAGTTGTCATCTGATAGAGGATTAAACATATTTTTTGATGACAATTTACTATGTAATTTCTGGCACGTAACATGAAAGGAACTCACATAATTGAGTTTAATATCCTGGATTAGAATGAAAACCTTACCTAGAAAGTAGTAGTTTAAAATTTTTCATTAGCCAATTAGCCACATTCTCAGTTTATGAGAACAAATGCAAGATCCTAAACTATTTTTAAAAAAGTGTTTTGTGTTGCAGAAGTGAGGTTTTTTCTTTTACGATGGAAAGTATGGTAATTTAAATAAAATTAGAGGGTTTCGTGTTAAACTGGACTTCTGAGAAACTGAGTTCCAATAAATGCAAAAAGAGTCTCAAGGTGAGTGTAAGCTAGTTGAAGTAACATAACATAGAAAAAAGAGCTTCAGAAATAACTTTTTCACTGTCTGGCAATGTAATGAAGATCTATCTAGTTTCTTAAAATGTTATGTCTGTGTAGTATTACTTATTCTCTTAAATTAAATCTTTAAAAAGTTTAAATTTTCTACTTAACATACTTCAAAATTCTTGAAATATGTTTTTCCTAATCAACAGATCACAGAAAAAAAAAAGCTGACCTTAAAAATGCTTGAAATCCCAACTCATTTTATATATTATGACAGGAAAGGTAGTGTAACTCCATAAACTGTGATCTTGACCTGTATTAATACTTTTTTATGTGTTTCTTTCTTTTTTTTTTTTTTTTTAAAACCAGACTTTGGCTTTCTAACTGTTCCTCAGAGTCCTAGAATTCCATGAGAAAGTTTTTGAGGCCATTGCGGAAAGTAAAGGAAAGCAGATGGAGTTCTGAGAACTTCACCCAACCAAAGCAATTTTACAATATCTATTTAAATATTGGGGATAATTAAACTTTCCACAATAACTTTAAAAAAAAGGTTTTGATGCTAAACTACAAAACGTTTGAAAATCACAGTATCTTGACTATAAACTTCATAAGGTCAGGATATAAAGCTGTCCTTGGTATCTGCAGGGGATTGGTTGCAGGAACCTCCTCCCCACCTTGGGGATACCAAAATCCACAGATGCTCAAGTTATTGATATAAAATGGTGTTGTAGATAACCTACATACATCTTCCTATAAACTTTAAATCATCTCTAGATTTGTTATAATACCTAATAAAATGTAAATGCTATGTAAATAATTGTTACACTGCATTGTTTTAAAACTCACATTATTTTAAACTGTTATTTTTATTTTAATATTAGTTTTTGAGGCAGAGTTTCACTCTCCTCACCCAGGAGGGAGTGTAATGGCGCAATCTCAACTCATTGCAACCTCTGCCTCCCAGGTTCAAGTGATTCTCCTGTCTCAGCCTCCCAAGTAGCTGAGATTACAGGCGCCGGCCATCACACCCAGGCTAATTTTTGTATTTTTAGTAGAGACGGGGTTTTGCCACATATGCCAGGCTGGTCTCAAACTCCTGACGTCAGGTGATCCACCCGCCTCAGCCTCCCAAAGTGCTGGGATTATAGGCATGAGCCACCGCACCCGGACTAAATTGTTATAATGTTATTTTTTACTGTTTCTTTTTTGGAATATTTTTGATTCACAGTTGGTTGAATCCTTGAATGTAGAATCCACGTACAGAAGAATCGATTGTATGTCCCAAAATATCTCACATATGTGTGACATTCAATGTTGGCTTAATAAATTAAAGCTATATGGCAGTACCATATTGACCAGAAAAAGTCAATATTCATACAATTATATCAGAAAATCTTGAGTACCAATATCATTAAATAATAACAGCAATAATGTTAAATCACACTCAGATTGGTGCTGCTTAGTTTTTAATCATGGGAGGTCAAAAAATTCACTATCTCAAAGCTACTGATGGGCTAAGTATAACCCTCTTACACTAAAAAAGTATACTTTTTACACTCTTTTTTTTTCTTATCAGATGTCAATACTATACCACCTGATGTGCCGAAATGATCACTCAAATTTGGAGGATGCTGAATTAAGAGGTTACATTAAAATTCAAATTATCAGTAGGAATAATATTTGATAATATTTTCTAAAATTCATGACTTGTCTTCAATTTCAAATAAGTTATAGGGAAACTTGAAAAAAGCATAACTGAAGAAACAGTATCTGACAAAACCTATTTAAATAATCCATTCTATTAGTTATCTCTCATGTTTTAAATTTTTGGACCTATGAACTTACACGAGTTTTTGTGAAACAGAAGAGTAAATGCTACTGCTACCATTTTGTACTCCCTCTGACAGTCAATTTTCAGCTCGAGAGCTGACATCTTAATCAATTAAAAATCACATAAGTTTTAATAAAATAAAACTAAAGTCCTAGCTTTTCTAATTCTGGATGTGAACTAAATGCTAAAAGCAGTACAAATAAAAATTCATTTTTCCCTTCTCCAAATTGTCTGAAGAGTTTTATTTTAGATACAGTACAGTTTCCAACTAAATTAAGCTATAGAAATGAAATAATATCTACTGCTTAAAATACTCGTTGCTTTCAACACTATCCCCAACAAGCTACCAATGATCTTCTTCACAGAACTGGGAAAAACCACCTTAAACTTCACATGGAAACAAAAGAGAGCGCACATAGCCAAGTCAATTCTAAGCAAAAAGAACAAAGTGGGAGGCCTCACACTGCCGGACTTCAAGCTATACTACAGTGCTACAGTAATCAAAACAGCATGGTACTGGTACCAAAACAGAGATATAGACCAATGGAACAGAACAGAGGCCTCGGAGGCAACACAACACATCTACAACCATCCAATCTTTGACAAGCCTGCCAAAAACAAGCAATGGGGAAAGGATTCCCTATTTAACAAATGGTGTGAGGAAAACTGGCTAGCCATGTGCAGAAAGTAGAAACTGGACCCCTTCCTGACACCTTACACTAAAATTAACTCCAGATGGATTAAAGACTTAAACATAAGACCTAACACCATAAAAACCCTAGAAGAAAATCTAGGCAAAACCATTCAGGACATAGGCATAGGCAAGGACTTCATGACCAAAACACCAAAAGAATTGGCAACAAAAGCCAAAATACACAAATGGGACATAATCAAACTCCACAGCTTCTGCAGAGCAAAAGAAACAGTCATTAGAGTGAATCGGCAACCAATAGAATGGGAAACAATTTTTGCAGTCTACTCATCTGACAAAGGGCTGATATCCAGAACCTACAAAGAAGTAAAACAGATTTACAAGAAAAAAACAAACAAGCCCATTCAAAAGTGGGCGAAGGATATGAAAAGATACTTTACAAAAGAATACATACATGAGGCCAACAAACATGAAAAAATGCTCATCATCACTGGTCATTAGAGAAATGCAAATCAAAACTACATTGAGATACCATCTCATGCCAGTTAGAATGGCGATCATTAAAAAATCTGGAGATAACAGATGCTGGAGAGGATGTGGAGAAATAGGAACACTTTTACACTGGTGGTGGGACTGTAAATTAGTTCAACCATTGTGGAAGACAGTGTGGTGATTCCTCAAGGACCTAGAAACAGAAATTCCATTTGACCCAGCAATCCCATTACTGGGTATATATCCAAAGGATTATAAATCATTCTACTATAAGGACACATGCATACAAATGTTCATTGCAGCATTGTTTACAATAGCAAAGACCTGGAACCAACCCAAATACCCATTGATGATAGACTAGACAGGGAAAATGTGGCACCTATACACCATGGAATATTATGCAGCCATCAAAAACGATGAGTTTGTGTCCTTTGTAGGGATATGGATAAACCTGGAAACCATCATTCTCAACAAACTGACACAAGAACAGAAAATCAAACACTGCATGTTCTCACTCATAGGCGGGTGCTGAACAATGAGAACACATGGACACAGGGAGGGGAGAATCACACTGGGGTCTGTTGGGGGGAAATAGGGGAGGGACAGCAGGGGGTGGGAAGTTGGGAGAAATGCCAGATATAGGTGATGGGGAGGAAGGCAGCAAATCACACTGCCATGTGTGTACCTATGCAACAATCTTGCATATTCTTCACATGTACCCCAAAACCTAAAATGCAATTAAAAAAAATATAATAAAATGAACAAAACTTAAAAAAAATACTCATTGCTAAAATTTTCATCAAAAAATTTTATGGCTGTTACCATAAAATCATAAACCATCATGCTTATGGCTATGTCGCAGATGAAATGGAACATGTGATGGTAAAACATATTAAGAGGGTCTGCATTAGAGGTATCAATTTATTCTAATAAAAGTTTTGAATAGAAGGAAAAATGAATAAAATGAAGATTCTCACACCTTAAATATAACATGCAAGAAAGCTAAACAGTGCCAAATCTAGCTCAACCTAGCTGGTTAGAAGATTCAATTTTAATACCTCTTTCTTAGAAACTGCAGTTAACCATTTTGATAACAGACATATCAAAGGCACAGAAAACTAGAATGTAGTATTGCTTTAGAAGGAATTTAGTCTGAATGCTGGCCCAAGCCTCCCACGAACGATTAGCATGAACACCAACTCTTGCTCTCTCTTGACAGACTCAAATTTGGAATCCCTATGCTGTTGAAATATTTTATTAATATTTATGAAAAAACACCAAGATTGGTTTTTCATACTAGAAAAAAAAACAAAACTCCAGGGGATATCAAGCCTTTGCAATCAAAGTAATTTTGGCAATTCAAGGATAAAGAGGTATACAAAAATTAATATGACTTGGTGATCTGAGAACAGCATTTTCTGGTACTGGTATAATCACAATTTATATAACACATGTTCCAGAGATAGTCCAACAGATATTGTAATCTGTCTGTCCCACTTCTATCTCTGAAAGCTTAGCACCCATGTACTTTACTTTGTTATTTAATAACTATTAGGATAATAATACATTTTGGCTTTCCCCCTCATCTAGAAAAATAAAGATAAAAATTTAAATTATCTCTATGTTTAACTAGTGCT
The DNA here is from genome assembly GCF_009761245.1 of Sapajus apella. NCBI lineage: Eukaryota > Metazoa > Chordata > Mammalia > Primates > Cebidae > Sapajus > Sapajus apella. Next base: position 14,372,271 of record NW_022436942.1, read on the forward strand.
AGAATTCTTGAAAAACTATTTTGAATAAAGTAATTCACACTACAGTATGAGCAGGATTACTCACTCAAAGGAGATTTAAAGGAAGAATTTATTAACCTATCTGTTTAAGCAGACAGGCCACTTCCCAAGTGGTTCAACTCTAAAGCAAAATACCAGAAACTGACTATGCCCACTCACTTTCTAAAAGGATGCTAACTCCTGGCCTATAGCGTATGACAGATTCTAATTTCCAAGAATGCTATAAAGACAATGGTTAATTTAGGAAACAGCTGTATGAACGACGATGTACAAAAAGATTCACTTAGAATGCTGAATGGTGAAGAGTCATCCTTTTCTCAGATAGTGAGCAAGATGTCTAATAATGTCCTTATCAATCTATACCCTGCATTTAATCTATATCTTTGGAGGCTGCCTCCTGGGCATAGATTAAGCAAAAAAATATAAATAGAGAATAAAAAAGTTTAGACTTTAAAAATTCAGAATTCACAAAAGAGACTGACCCATTTTTTAACTTTAAAAAAAAAAGTTAAAATTCAAATATCAAAAACGGCTTGCCATTATTCTGAGCTTTTATAAACATATACATCTATAAAAGGGGAATAACCAGCCCAAATCTTATACACAGTAACAGTGATATTAAAAAATATATCTCTGTCATTACTTCAGAATCACTCAAAGACATAAATATTTAACAAGTTAAGTTGAAAGAGGATATAGACTAGAGCAGAAAGAAAAGAGAAGCTCCAAGGAAAGAAAAAGGGGGTTGGGGGTCGGGGCGGGGGGAAGGCAGTGATCTCTTATATCCCCAAATCAAAAGACCTTTAAGGGAAAGTGATTTGTTAAAATATGTATACAAAGAGAGGTTCTTAAGATTTCCCTTTTTAAAATTTTAATTTCCGATTAAGACCAAAAAAAAAAAAAAAAACCAAAAAAGGCAACAGACTTCTATTGAATAAAGGGGAGAGCTCACTAGCTTTTTTGCATTCTTTTTTTCCCTTTCTTGGACAGCAAGTTTTCTGTTTGGTATTATGTTTTTGCAAGAAGTGATGTTTAATCTTGTACCTTATGTTAATCAATCACATTACCTAATTGAGAAACATTTATTCTACTACCAGTAGTAGAATGAATGAATCAAATACATATGTTTAAATCTTCCATAAAAAATGAACTTTCCAAATGTACTACTCATGTTCTGGCATGAAAAACTCAACTCTATCTTCTTGTATTATAGATTTCCATGAAACGACAGTTTCACTTTGTTTACAAAGACCTACCTGAATAGCTGAGTTCATGAAACACGTATTTCCCAAGTTACTTAAACCACAGAGGCCTGGCTGTTCATTGTTTCTTCCAGGTTCTGAATAATCATAGTTCTTATAAGCAGTATATGATGGGAGACAGTAATTTGAGTTTTTCACACTGGAAGAAAAAAATATTTTTCATAATGCAGCCAATTATATTACAACATAGTTAAAATAAAGAGTACTATAGGCCTATTTATGAGATATGTGGTTGATCATTAAATTTCTTTTATAAAGCACTCATTTCAGATACTTTAAAAATGTGAACCTTAAACAAAATAACCCACCCTGAATTAAGATATTCCTTATCCAGTCAACAAAATAACTATCATATACCACACCAATCAATACAAACCACTATTGTATCTTTCTACCTTTGATTAACTGGAGCAGCTTTACAGCTTGCTCCATTCCCCATTGCTCCATCAAATTTAAAACATTCAGATTTTAAACAATATCTGCAGCAACAAGTCACCTCCTTTATGACCCTTTTGCATTCTGCTACTGTAATAGAGTAAAAATGATAGAAACAATAAGAGTTATGCTTTAGTTACTGGTAAGAGAAGAGATTTCCAAGGCCACTGTGACATCACTGTTCTGAAGCACTGAAGATTCTATTTAGAGTTTCTAAGCTAGACCAGCAAAAACTAATATTTAAATGCAGAAAAAAGCCTGGGTGAACAGGAATGCAAAAATAATTCAAAGCAAGTATATCCCAGTGTTATTTGCCTTTTCTTTCTTCTAGTTTCTCAGACCAATGTAGTTTATTTAATTAGATAAATATAACCTCAACGTAATTTAAATGTTAATATTAAAAAACTCTATAATATTCTAAAAGTTACAAAATCAGGATAATTTTTAGAAAGAAGAAAATAAATTAAATGATCTCTCTTCCTTTTGCATATAATAAAAAATAGTCTTGTGAAAAAGAATGGACTCTTTCTTATTTTTCAATAGGTTATCTTATAAAATATGCATGATGAATATTTCAGATATAATTCTAAAGCATGCTTTCAATCTTTTTTTATTCATTAGAAAAAACCTGAATGAGAAGATCTTTGCTAAAAGCAAATGATGCTATAAATAAAACACCTTTATAAAAGAACATGATAAATCAGTATCTCTAGCAATTCACAACTGGCTTCAATTTATCCCTGGTAATATTCTTTTTTAAGTAGTTTTTTCTTATAATTTCAAACACTTCACTTCATTATTCCATATACTACACTCTCACTTTATTATTATAAGAGTTTATGTGAACTATACTACTACCTGTTCTAACAAAGTCTTCAGTAAACACAGACACCAAATAGGTAAAACACACAAAACCAAACCAACCTAAAATTATACATACAGTGTTAGCCTATGAATGTTTCTGTGTTTTTTTAAAAAAAAAACACTCCTTTTTCCTACAAACAAAAATAACCTAACTCCTCAACTCTCAAAAAACAATCCACGCTGAGATAAAAACAGAAGGGGCCTAAGAAATGTAAGATTGATAATTCAAATTCAGAATTGCTAGACTTATAGCTACTTACTTGTCTTAAACTAAAACAAACAAAACATAAAAAATTCATGAAACTTTTTATGGGAAATCATTAGCCTTATGATTCACATTTTATTTTATATTCCTAGTAACTAAAAAAGTACAAAGCATCTATTAGCGATTTTAAGTATTTTCACTCATAATTGGATTACTGAATCTAACTTTGCATACACGCAACAAAAAGCTGAAGTACAAAAAAAAGATCTTGTTATTCTTTTATTACTGTAAGTGGGGCTAAAAATGAAGATCTTCGGTGTATTATTTTAAAAAATGCAAGGCTTGCATGTTCTACACATTCTACATATTACTGAGAAAAAAGACCTCTGGCTGTATAATTACAGTAAAATTCAAGCAGTCGGAACACACAGGAAAGTATGCTCAAATGCATGCTCATGCACGCGTCTGCGCGCGTGCGCGCACACACATGCACACACACAAACGTGTGAAAAGACTAAAAGCACATTTACATGCTCATTCCGTAAGTATATATTCAGATATCCTGTCTCTCCCCACATGTAACTTTTTAAAGGGATGCTGGAAGCTCTACTCTTCTGTGCAGCAACATGATGGAATTCGATGGGACAGAAATTCCTATTTACTGAGAAATGAACAAAGCACTTATTTGCTAAGCAGTTTTGTTTTGTTTTTAAAAAAGTCTGAATCCCTAAATAATATTTACATTTAAATGACAGAGAAAGTATAAACTTTGCTCAAAAACTGAGATAGCCTAGATGCTCAAAAATAATAATGAAAACCAATGAATTTAAGATACTTTAATATTATCTTGATTGGTCACTTACAATCCACGATATGTGTGCTCTAAATGAAATATTAAGGTTTGTCATGGAAAATATCAAAACTAGAATTTATATAATTCAAAATATATATGAAAACCTGGGCCCTAAAGATAGCCTCTAGTATCTTTCATGACTATGTCTACTAGTTATTTCGTAACAATCTTAAGCTAGTCATCATCTTTTAAGGCTATGCTACTTTGCAAAAATAAATTTACAGTAACGGGAATTTTAATACTACATTATATTAATTCTGTATATCTACCCTTCTTTAATAAAAATAAACTAAAAATGCAAAATTTTTTGGTAAAATTGAACCTTATCCTTCTATAAAAATGGATTGACTTTTAAAACTAGCACTGACACCTGACATTATAAATATGTAATTTAATCCTCATAATTATAATTATGCCCATTTTGCAGTTAATGAAATGATGATTTTAGCTAACAAATTTATTAAGAGCCAGATGGCTAGCTCTAGTAGTTTCTAAAATTCACAGTTTCTGTTCATGGCTCAATCTCATACAGGTAATCATTTTCATTAAATTAAAAAAAAAGATTTAAATGAATTAACAGAAAAACAGAAATGTGCTCTGTATTTAGAATGTCCAATTCAGACAATAAACAGATTAAAAATACTTTTTAAAGGCGGTGCTAATAATATATTAAAGCAAATACAGCAGGGCAGAAAAATGCAGGTTACAGAACTATTACCAGAAAGACAATTTGAGATACTTAAAAATGTACTTAAATTGAGGCAAAACCAAATACTCCAGGGACTAACAGGTAAAATTGTGACAGAAGGTAAACAAACTATATTATATTAACAGATTTTTCATAATATTAGTTTTTAATAAAAACATATTAAACTTAAATGATATAATTCCAACTATACTGTATTATTTGGAATTATTTTATAATGATATTCTTGTTTCTCGAAATGAAAATTTTGTATCTCAGAAATGTATCAGTGTAGGGTTAAATCTTGAATGTGTAAATAAATTTCATATGAGCTTGTGTATTGTAATTATTGATTTTAATATATTACTTATACTTGTAGACTATTTCCACATACATGAATTTTCAAAAACATACTTAATCCAAAAGGTCATTACCTATTTTACATACTTTTAAATAAACTCTGCTATTTCTATCTGAAGTCTTTCCACAAGCTGAATGGAAATGCAAGAAATAAATTTTATGTAAAATTGTTTAAATGTGATGGAATTCAAGTTTTTTAAGATAAAAAAAACTTTCCATTTTATGAATGCTTAAGTTCTGTTCCTTACAAAGACAGGCAATCCATACATCAAAGTACTTTTAAGCTCAAAATGGTCACAGCATCATGGTACCTCAATGACTATTTGCCATTAAAATTCCCTAATATGACAGGACTATTTTAATGTCTGAATTAAAAAAAAAAAAAAAAAAGCTAAAAATATAAGGCAGTCATATGATAGAATCACTGAAACTTAAGATTATAATTCTCTTAACAGTTTCTGTAGTCAGAGGTTTTGAGAGTATACTGTCACACGTTTACTATAAAAGTGCAAACAGAACAAAACCAGAAACCAGACCACATATACCAATATGGTAATTCTGGTAAAAATAGAGTATACATTCAATATAGTCTATATACAATGTTAAAAATCTCTCCAAAGAATGACTGTAAATACCTGTACATGAATTATTTTATAGTAAATATAGGAGCCATCTGCAATGAGTAAATCATAAGTAGCATTTTATCTACTAGGAAAAAATGACTTTTGATAAGTTTACTTAAAGCTCTCATATAATGCAAACTGAATTACAAGGGGTTATTTTCACCTTCTTTTTTTGGCCTGCAGACATACATTTTTAAATAGAAGAGAACATACTACAGTGTAATATTGAATATTTAGCATCTTCAGTATTTTAGTATTACACTATGATGTAATATTATTCAACATAGTGCACATATCTTTTTATGAATAACTGAAATAAGAATGTGAATGTTTTAAATCTTTCTGATTCATATTGGTAAACTATTTTGTTAGGAAAATTATTCTAATACTCCAAACACTCAAAATCCTTATAAGAATATATATCATTGTTGATTTTTTCCCCATATGACTGAGGTAGGGGAAAGCAAACGGGGTTTTTCATGGTTTTAATTTATATATCTCTAATGAGTATTGAGTGTGAAAATTTAAAATATTTATCCCAGGTGAGAAAGGTGGCTCATGCCTATAATCTCAGCACTTGGGAGGCTGAGGCAGGAGGACTGCCTGAGCCCAGGAGTTCGAGACCAGCATGGGCAACACAGAGGGATTATCTCTATGAAAATTAAAAAAAAAAAAAAATTAGCCCGGTATGGTGGTATGTGCTGTAGTCCTAGCTACTCAAGAGGCTAAGGTGGGAGGATCACTTGAGCCTGGGAGGTCAAGGGTGCAGTAAGCTGTGATTTTGACAATGCACTTCAACCTGGGTGACAAAGTGAAACCCTACCTCAAAAAAAAAAAAAAAAAAAGTTTATCCCTTATTTAATTCTTTTACTTTTACTGCCCAGTGTTTCCAAGACTGTCTTAGAAAATTTCCAATTTTTATGAGTTTGATATATTAAGAATATATAACCTTTATCACTTGTAGCAAGTATTGTTTTCCATTTATTTGTCCTTTTTTAATATGCTTAACAATTATCTTGGATTTAAAATTCCAGAGAGAAATTCTCAGGCATGAGCCAATTTTCTCAACAATATTTCCTGGATAATCTGCCCATTTCTATTAGTCTACAATGCCTCCTGATCACAATAAATTCTTTTTATACAAAGATCTGTTTCTTAGCTGTTAGATTTCACTGATATGTAGACATATTTTTGGGTTAGTACTATGCTGTTTGAATTTTTATGTATTTAAAATACATTGTGATATTTAGTTTAAGACTAATCCTTCTTCATTATTATTCTTTCCCATAATTATTTTAGCTCTTGTCATCTACTTATAATTCATATGTATGTCAGAATCATTTTTGTCATCCTCCCCTAAAAGATAAATTTAAGGGAAAATTAATTCAACATGTAACTTTAATTATTGATGTTTCAATTTTAAAGATTATTTCTCAAAAAAGCTTTAGTCTTTTAGAATTTAGTCGCTGAGATAATCGGATGCCATTTAGAAACTGAAAAAATAAATACTAATATTTTATAATTAGTATAAGCATATAAGTATATACTAATATATAATCAGTATAAGTACTAGATAAATATCTAGTACTATATGTTAGTGTAAATATCTAAATACTTCCAACCTAATCCATAAATGGCACTATACATATAAAAAAATAAAAGGATAATCATCTCTAGATCAATATCCTTCCCATAATTTGGGTTAATTACAAATAATAAAGGCCTTCTTTTGACCCTTTTCAATAAAATGGACATGTCAATGTTCAAGGTAATACACTCAGAGTCAATACAAGGTAATACACTCAGAGTGAAGCCCAAGTAATCTTGACCTTCAACTTTTCTTATAGCAATAAAAGAACACACACTTTAACAAAATTTTTATAAATTCCATGATTCTAAATTTTATTTGGGAAGGGGTAAGGAAATTGTTTTTCTGAACTTCTCAAGAAAAAGTGATTGCCTTTTTCATAAAATTTTTTATGTGCTTTCCACTTGAGAATCACTGATACATACTTTTAAAAAATACTTTATTTTATGTGATTACATATCTAGTTCTAAAATGACATCTGAATTTATACTCTTCCTAAAAAATTGTGTTCTAACAAACTTCTAAATATATTTCAATTAATGTTTAGTATATAAAATTCTTTAAGTGTTTTATTTCTTTCAGTATATGTATTAAATCGAGAAGTAATTTAACTGCTTTCTTTTTTGTTAAGTTACTCAGGGAAGAACTAATCAGTAATTTAAAAGAAAACCAATTTTAATGCATTAAGACTTTTATCCTAAATTTTAGATACAAGAGATTTTTTGCAACCATAATAGGGTGATCAATTAAACAAAGAGTTTTTAAGATGCAGTGCTTACTTTCTGTTGTTGATGTTGTTATAATTATTTGATAGAGATGAAGGAGAGATCTTTGGTAAAGTTGAAAAATTGGATGCACCTGGGGACCTTTAAAAATATGAAAATGTTAAATTAGATAAAAAAATGAAGAATTTTAAAATTATGAAATAAAAAAGAACTAACAGATGACAATGTTTGTAGTAAATGAATGCTGAAAATAGATTTATGAGCAAAATCACTATATATCCTTTGGTCTTAAATTCTGAATGTATAAAAACATAAAGTACAAAAGGGAACTATTTTCAAATAAAATGTATCAAATTAAATATGCGACTTGCTATTATTCCTATAAATCTACTAACTATATATACCAATTTCTAAGTTTAGGTACCCATTTTTAACATTTTATGATCAATATCCATCAGTCAACGGAATTAAACTATTCTATTTTGTTTCTCACTGGTATACCACGGCATTCTAATTATGTACCACATTGACACAGAGATCAGAGAATGTTACCAATTCTTAAAAATTTAAGTCAATGGGGACAAAATAGATAAAAGAATTCCAAGCATAATCCCAATATGTTATATTTGGCCAAAGTAAAAAGTCATAAATCTGACTATAGTATACATACCTCATTAATTCAGAATCTTTTTGAAGAAATCGCAATACTATTGGTTTTTAATCAACAAATATGCATTAAAGGCATGATCTATAATCAACAAATCTATAATACAGCAATAATTTAAGTTCTTAAAGTTCACTAAAAGTTTTATTTTCCCTTGTAATTTTGTAAACATGTTATTTTAATTTACTAGGCAACATCTAGGCAAGGGGCTGTAAAAAGCTAGGTTTCAGTCCAATGACTCTGTCATTGTAAATTCTAAATTAGTGAGGCTTAAAATGATTCATTTAAAATATTATATTTACTCAGATGCTAACGAGCAATGAAATGGTCAACAGGCAGAAAAGCATAACCTACAAAATTAGCCTTTTTTAAAAGACAGAGTTCTGCTCCTGTTGCCCAGGCTGGAGTGCAATGGGGCAATCTCAGCTCACTGCAACCTCCGCCTCCTGGGTTCTTGCAATTCTCCTGCCTCAGCCTCCCGAGTAGCTGGGATTACAGGCATGTGCAACCACATCTGGCTAATTTTTTTGTATTTTCAGTAGAGCTGAGGTTTCTCCATGTTGGTCAGGCTAGTCTCAAACTCCTGACCTCAGGTGATCCACCTGCTTCGGCCCCACAAAGTGCTGGGATTACAGGCATGAGCCACCACACCTGGCCCAAAATTTGCTTTTAAGTGATTTGGATTTATCTAAATATATATACTTACAGTGCATTGTACAGAACAAATGGTGGGTAATAACAATTTTTAAATATAAAAAAATTTACATTTTTATTTATTTTTTTAGGGTTTCACTCTGTTGCCCAGGCTGGGGTGCAGTGAAACAATCATAGCTCACTGCAGCCTTGACCTCCCAGGCCCAAGAGCTCCTCCATCTCAGCCTACTGAGAAACTGCAACTATAGGTGCGTGTCACCATGTCTGGCTAATTAAAAAACAAATTTTTTTGCAGAGACAGAGATCTCACCATGTTGCCTGGGCTAGTCTCAAACTCCTGGCCTCAAATGATCCTCTTGCCTCGCCCTCCCAAAGCACTGGGATTACAGGTGTGATTACAGGCTGCACCAGGCATAATTAACTTTTAAAGTTTCATACATTATGAAATCTTAGAAAAAATTTTCTTTCTTCTGAAAGAGGTTCTTTTAGCTGATAAATGCTATCTATATGTTAATGGATTATGTTGTGAGATTTCTAGTTAGGTACCCTTCCGACAGAAATCCCTTTACCAAGATTTATTTTACTGTACTAAACTCAAAAACAAAATACAATCAACCAAGTTTTAATATAAAACAATGTAGAGTACACAGTTAAAAATTTTAATAATCCTAATATTCTCACATGATAGTTTTAAAACATTAATAAAGAATGGAAATATTTTGGCATTTTTGCCTCCACATTAAGAATTCTAAATTAGGAAAAAACATCTAAATTGATGACAGACTGAGTTATAACAAATTAAGGAGGTTAATTTTTTAACGTGTAATTCATTACAACTTTCAGAAACATATATATACAAATTGAATGTTCCCCTGAATCTTGCTTAAAGTAAAAATTATGGAAATAAAGATCCATTGCTTCGTCCAATAAAGTGGTTGAGGGATATATGTATATATTTATAAAATATATATACATATGGTATATACTTTGTGTATACAGACACATACCGTGTGTATGTGTGTATATATATACATATACATTTTTTTCTTTTCTTCCCATCTGTAGCCTTTTTTATTATTCATTAGCAACTCTAAGAACTGTATTAGAAGGAAAAGAAAATGAAATACCATAAAATTAATTTGTATTTTCAGTTTTTATGGAGTTCATTGAAATATTCAAACGCTTATTAAATATTACATGCCTCACCCTTGATAAGTACTGGGAATACACAGAAAGACACAGTTCCTGACCTCAAACAGCTCACAATCTAATAGGAAAAAATGACATATAAGCAAAATAACTGTAATATAACAAATTCTTATATAAAATTTTATGGGTGGTAACATGAGGTGATTTAAAAATGATGTGCAGTTAGAGGGATAGGTGGGAAGTAAAAGAGTATTACAGGTAGGAAGAATAACATATAGAAATCATGCAGAAACCGTGATGTGTTCAGGGAATTACCAGTAAATTCAGGTTGGCTCAAAGACTAGGAAGTACTGACAGGAAGAGAGGTTAGTTACTAAGGTAGGTATGATAGTAAAGAGTCTCTTTTATGCTCTATGAAAAAATCCGGATTTTATCCAATTGTGCTGGAGCATGTTAAAAGATTTTAAAAGGGTATCAACAAAATCAGATTTGTATTCTAGAAACTTTTAAGGAAGAGAAAAAGACTAAAGATTTGAAGACCAGTTAGGGAACTATAAAAACAACAAAGATAGGAATTAATAAGAGCTAGAGTTAAGAAAGTAGAGTGGGCAAAGGCAACATAGCTTGCATATTTAAGAAGTGGTTCTCAAAGTATAGTCCATGGATCCTGGGAGTCATCAAGACCCTTTTTAAGGTGCCCACTGATGAGGTCAAAACTATTTTCATAATAATATCAAAGTGTTATTTAAATGTTACTTGACCTCTTTCACTGAGTGGATGTTTGCTACTGGCAGTGCAAAAGCAATGGTGGATAAAACTGCTGACACCTTAGCATGAATCAAACAAGAAGCACTCATCTACTTCACCACCTCACAGTAAAAGTTTCACTTGAGAATATCCACATTGAAAAAATAAACAATCACTGATTTTATTGAATCTTAACCTTTAGTTACACTTTTTAATATTATTTGATAAACTAGGAAGTTTACATAAAGCATATCTGCTATAAACTGAAGTATCATGGCTGTCATGAGGAAAAGCTTGTGTAATTATTTGAACTGCACGAAATGCACATGGTACCAGTTACTGTTTTCAGGACACCACTCTTTTTTTCTCTTTTACATTAGGAAATGATGGTGTGTGCTTATTTGGACTTGGCTATTGATATGGTTTTGTTCTGTGTCCCCACCCAAATCCCATCTTGTAGCTTTCACAATCCCAGGTGTTGTGGGAAAGGCCTGGTGAGAGATGACTGAAACATGGGGGTGTGTCTTTCCCATGTTGTTGTTATTATAGTGAATGGGTCTCACAAGATCTGATGGTCTTAAAAATGGGAGTTTCTCTGCACAAACTGTCTTTCCTTGCCTGCCACCATCCATGTGAGACATGACTTGCTCCTCCTTGCTGTCTGCCATAATTGTGAGGCACTCCCCAGACACACAGAACTGTAAGTCCAAAAGACTTCTTTCTCTTGCAAATTGCCCAGTCTCAGGTATGTCTTTATTAGCAGTGTGAGAATAGATTAATACAGTAAATTGGTACCAGTAGAGTGGGGTGTTCCTGAAGACACCCATGAATGTGGAAGTGATTTTGGAACTGGGTAATAGGCAGAGGATGGAACAGTTTGGAGGACTCAGAAGAAGACAGAAAAATGTGGAAAGTTTGGAACTTCTTAGAGACTTAGAAGACTCAGAAGACAGGAAGATGTGGGAAAGTTTGGAACTTCCTAGAGACTTATTGAATGGCTTTGACCAAAATGCTGACAGTGTTATGGAAAGTCCAGGCAGAGGTGGTCTCAGATGGCAATGAGGAACCTGTTGGGAACTGGAGCAAAGGTAACTCTTATTATGTTTTAGCAAAGAGACTGGTGGCATTTTGCCCCATGCCCTAGATATCTGTGCAACTTTGAACTTGGGAGAGAATATTTAGGGAATTTGGCAGAATAAATTTCTAAGCAGCAAAGCATTCAGAAGGTGACTTGGGTGCTGCTAAAGGCATTCAATTTTAAATGAGAAAGAACATAAAAGGAGAGTTTGCAGCTTGACAATGCAATAGAAAGGAAAATCCCATTTTCTGAGGAGAAAGTCAAACCAGCTGTAGAAATTTGCAATAAGTAACAAGGAGTTGAATGTTAATTCCTAAGACAATGGGGAAAATGTCTCCAGGGCATGTCAGAGGTCTTCACAGCAGCCCCTCCCATCACAGGCCTGGAGGCCTAATAAGAAAGATGGCTTTACCAGCCAGGCCCAGGGCCACCCTGCTCTGTGTAGCCTAGGGACTTGGTACCCTGTATTCCAGCTGTTCCAGTCATGGCTAAAAGGGGTCAAGATACAGCTCAGGCTGTTGCTTCAGTGTGTGGAAGCCCCAAACCTTGGCAGCTTTCACGTGTTGTTGAGCCTGTGGGTGCACAGAAGTCAATAACTGAGGTTGGGGACCTCTGCCTAGATTTCAGAGGATGTATGGAAACGCCTGGATGCCCTGGCCTAAGTTTGCTGCATGGGTGGGGCCCTCATGGAGAACGTCTGCTAGGGCAGTGCAGAAGGGAAATGTGGGATTGGAGCCCCCATACAGAGTCCCTACTGGGGCCCCACTTACTGGAGCTGTGAGAAGAGGCTCACTGTCCTCCAGACCCCAGAATGGCAGATCTACTGACAGCTTGCACTCTGCACCTGGAAAAACTGTACACAATGCAGGCCCACGAAAACAGCCAGGCGTGGGGTTATACCCTCCAAAGCCACAGGGGCAGAGCTGCTTAAGGCCATGGGAGCCTACCTCTTGCACCAGCGTGACTTGGATATAAGACATGGAGTCAAAGGAGATCATTCTGGAGCTTTAAGATTTGATTACCCTGCTGGATTTCAGACTTGCATTGGGCCTATAGCCACTGTTTTGGCCAATTTCTCCCATTTGGAATGGGTGTGTTTACCCAGTGCCTGTACCCACATTGTATCTAGGAAGTAACTAACTTGTTTTTGATTTCACCTGCTCATAGGTGGAAGGGACCTGCCTTGTCTTGATTGAGAACTGGACTGTGGACTTCTGAGTTAATGCTGAAATGAGTTGAGACTTTGGGGGACTGGTGGGAAGGCATGACTGGTTTTGAAATGTGAAGATATGAGATTTGGGAGGGGCAAGGAGCAGAATTATATGGTTTGGCTCTGTGTCCCCACCCACATCTCATCTTGTAGCTCCCGTAATTCCCAGGTGTTGTGGGATGGACCCGGTTAGGTAGTGGGTGCAACCCACAGAGAACGAGCAGAAGCAGGGTGGAGCATCATTTCACCTAGGATGTGAAATGAGTTGGGGAACCTCCCTCCCCCAGTCAAGGGATGCCATTATGGTCTGTGCTACCTGGCCCAGGTACTACACTCTTCCCATTGTTTTTGCAATCTGCAGATCAGGGGATTCCCTTGTAAGTCTACAACACCAGGGCCCTGGGTTTTAAGCACAAAACTGGGTGGCTGTTTGGGCAGGCACTGAGCTACCTGCAGAATTTACTTCGTACCACAGTGGTGCCTGGAACCCCAGCGAGACAGAACCATTCACTCCCCTGGAAAAGGGGCTGAAGCCAGGAAGCCAAGTGGTCTCACTCAGTGGGTCTCATTCCCATGAAGCCCAGCAAGCTAAGAACTACTGGCTTGAAAGTTTCACTGCCAGCACAGAAGTCTGGAGTCGACCTGGGATGATCCAGCTTGGTGGGGGAAGTGGCGTCCACCATTACTGAGGCTTTAGTAGGTGATTTCCCCCAGCAGTGCTAAGGAGACTGGAAGATTTTGACTGGGGATAATTCATCACAGTGAGGCAGAGTGGCTGTGGCCAGACTGCTTCTCTCCATTCCTCCTCAACCGGGCAGGGCATCTCTGAAGGAAATGCAGCAGGCCCCAGCCAGAGGCTTACATATAAAACTCTCATCTCCCAGGGACACAGGACCTGGGTTAGAAATGGCTGTGGGTGTTGCTTCAGTGAACTTACTCTTTCCTGCCTGCAGGCTCTGAAGACAGCAGCTGATCCTGATAAGGGGGATTCTCCCAGCACAGTGCACCATCTCTGCTAAGGAACAGACTGCCTCTTCCAGAGGGTCCTTGACCCCCGTGCCTCCTGCCTGGGAGAGACCTTCCAACAGGGGTGGACAGACACCTGGCATCAGGCCAGCTTCCTGTATGATGAAGCTTCCAGAGGAAGTATTAGGCAGCAATCTTTGCTGTTCTGCAGCCTCCACTGGTGATACCCAGGTGAAGAGGGCCTGGAGTGAACCTCCAGCAAACTGCAGCAGACCTGCAGAAGAGGGGCCTGACTGTTAGAAGAAAAACTAACAAAGCAACAAAAACAACATCAACAAAAACACCCCTACACAAAACCCCCATCCAAAGGTCATCAGCCTCAAAGATCAAAGGTAGACAAATCCACGAAGATGAGGACAAACCAATGCATAAGTGCTGAAAACTCCAAAAACCAGAATGCCTCTTCTCCTCCAAATGACTGCAGCTCCTTTCGAGCAAGGGCACAAAACTGGACGGAGAATTAGACTGATGAATTAACAAAAGTAGGCTTCAGAAGGTGTATAACAACAAACTCTGCTGAGCTAAAGGAGCATGTTCTAACCCAATACAAGGAAGCTAAGAACCACGATAAAAGATTATAGGAACTGCTAACTAGAATAACCAGTTCAGAGAGGAACATAAATGACCTGATGGAGCTGAAAAACACAGCACAAAAATTTGTGAAGCATACACAAGTATCAACAGCTGAATCAACCAAGCGGAATAAAAGATATCACAGATTGAAGATCACCTTGCTGAAATAAGGGATGAAGATAAAATTAGAGAAAAAAGAATGAAAAGGAATAAACAAAGCCTCCAAGAAATATGGGACTATGTGAAAAAGACCAAACCTACAATTGATTGGTATACTTGAAAGTGATGGGGAGAATGGAACCAAGTTGGAAAACACAGTTCAGGATATTATCTGGGAGAACTTTCCCAATCCAGCAAGACAGGCTAACATTCCTATTCAGGAAATAGAGACCACCACTAAAATACTCCATGAGATCAACCCCAAGACACATAATCATCAGATTCCCCAAGGCTGAAATGAAGGAAAAAAATGTTAAGGGCAGCCAGAGAGAAAGGTCAGGTCACCTACAAAGGGAAGTCCATCAGTCTAACAGCAGATCTCTCTGTAGAAATCCTACAGGCCAGAAGAGAGTAGAGGCCAATAATCAACATTCTTAAAGAATTTTCAACCCAGAATTTCACATCCAGGCAAACTAAGCTTCATAAGCAAAGAAGACATAAAATCCTTTCCAAACAAGCAAATGCTGAGGGATTCTGTTACCACCAGGTAGCCTTTTAAGAACTCCTGAAGGAAGCACTAAACATAGAAAGGAAAAACTGGTACCAGCCACTACAAAAACACACCAAAATAAAATGACCAATGACACAATGAAGGAATTGCATTAACTAATACGCAAAATAACCAGCTAGCATCATGATGACAGGATCAAATTCACACATAACAATATTAACCTTAAATGTTAAATGGGCTAAATTCCCTAATTAAAAGACAGAGAGGCAAACTGGATAAGGAGTCAAAACCCACTGGTGTGCTGTATTCAGGAGACACATCTCACTTGCAAAGAAACACACAAAGGCTCAAAATAAAGGGTTGGAGGAGTATTTACCAAGCAAATGGAAAGCAAAAAAAAAAAAAAAAAAAAAAAAAGAAAAAAAGAAAAAGCAGGGGTTGCACTACTAATCTCTGATAAAAGAGACTAAATCAACAAAGATCAAAAAAGACAAAGAAGGGCATTACAGAATGGTAAAGGGATCAATGCAACAAGAAGAGCTAACTATCCTAAATATATATGCACTCAATGTAGGAGCGCCCAGATTCAAAAAACAAGTTCTTACAGAACTACAAAGAGACTCAGATTCCCATACAATAATAGTGGGAGTCTTTAACACCCTATTGTCAATATTAGATCAACAAGACGGAAAATTAACAAGGATATTCAGGACTTGAACTCTGGATCAAGTGGACCTCATTGACATCTACAGAACTCTCCACCATAAACCAACAGAATATATATTCTTCTCAGCATTGCATGGTACTTATTCTAAAACTGACTACATAATTGGAAGCAAAACATTCCTCAGCAAATGCAAAAGAATGGAAATCATAACAAACAGCCTCTCGGACCACAGTGCAATCAAATTAGAACTCGGGAGTAAGAAACTCACTCAAAACCACACAACTACATGGAAATTGAACAACCTGCTCCTGAATGACTCCTGGGTAAATAACAGGAGTTACGATAAATAACAAATAAGTAATGACTTTTTGGGAAATTAAGGCAGAAATAAAGAAGTTCTTTGAAACCAATGAGAACAAAGAGGCAATATACCAGAATCTCTGGGACACAGCTAAAGCAGTGTTAAGAGGGAAATTTAGGCCAGCTGTGGTGGCTTACGTCTGTAATCCCAGCACTTTGGGTGGCCGAGGCAGGCAGATCATGAGGTCAGAAGATTGAGACTATTCTGGCCAACATGGTGAAACCCCATCTCTACTAAAAATACAAAAAAATTAGCTGGCCGTGGTGGCATGTGCCTGTAGTCCCAGCTACTCAGGAGGCTGAGGCAAGAGAATCTCTTGAACCTGGGAGGTGGAAGTTGCAATGAGCCAAGATCATGCCACGGCACTCCACCCCTGGGTGGCAGAGTGAGACTCCGTCTAAAAAAAAAAGGAGGAAAATTTATGGCACTAAATGCCCATATCAGAAAGCTGGAAAGATCTGAAATAGAAACCCTAATATCACAATTAAATGAGCTAAAGAAGCAAGAGCAAACAAATTCAAAAGCTAGCAGAAGACGAGAAATAACTAAGATGACAGCAGAACTGAAGGAATGAGAGACTGGAAGAACCCTTCAAAAAAAAAATCAATGAATCCAGGAGCTGGCACAGACAAGGATGGCCTCTCTCACCACTCCTATTCAACTTAGTATTGGAAGTTCTGGCCAGGGCAATCAGGCAAGATAAAAAAATAAAGGTATTCATATAGGAAGAGAGGAAGCCAAATTGCTTGTTTGCAGATGACAAAATTGTATATTTAGAAAACTCCACTGTTTCTGCCCCAAAACTCCTTAAGCTGATAAGCAACTTCAGCAAAGTCTCAGGATATAAAATCAATGTGTAAAAACCACAAGCATTCTTATATATCAACAACAGACAAGCAAGAGAGCCAAATCATAAGTGAACTCACATTCACAATTGTTACAAAGAGAATAAAATACCTAGGAATACAACTAACAAAGGATGTAAAGGACTTCCTCAAGGAGAACTACAAACCACTGCTCAAGGAAATAAGAGAGGGCAGAAACAAATGGAAAACATTCCATGCTCACAGATAGGAAAAATCAGTATCGTGAAAACAGCCACACTGTCCAAATTAATTTATAGATTCAATGCTATTCCGATCAAGCTACCATTATTTTTCTTCACAGGATTAGAAAAAATTTCTTTAAATTTCATATGGAACTAAAAAAGAGCCCATATATCCAAGATAATCCTAAGCAAAAAGAACAAAGCTAGAGGCATCATGCTACCTGACTTCAAACTATACTACAAGGCTACAGTAACCAAAACAACATGGTATTGGTAACAAAAAAGATATATAGATCACTGGAACAGAACAGCAGCCTCAGAAATAACCTCACACATCTACAACCATCCGATCTTCAACAAACCTGACAAAAATAAGCAATCGGGAAACGATTCCCTATTTAATAAATAGTGCTGGGGAAACTGGCTGGCCATATGCAGAAAACAGAAACTGGACCCCTTCCTTACACCTTATACAAAAATTAACTCAAGATGGATTAAAGATTTAAAAGTAAAACTCAAAACCACAGAAGAAAACTTAGGCAATACCATTCAGGATATAGGCGTGGAAAAAGACTAAAACACCGAAAGCAATAGCAACAAAAGCCAAAATTGAGAAATGGGATCTAATCAAACTAAAGAGCTTCTGCATAGGAAAAGAAACTATCATTAGAGTGAACAGGTAACGTACAGAATGTGAGAAAGTTTTTGCAATCTATCCATCTGACAAAGGGCTAATACCCAGAATCTACAAGGAACTTAAACAAATTTACAAGAAAAAAGCAAACCACCCCATCAAAAAGTGAGTGAAGGATATGAACAGTCACATCTCAAAAGAAGACATTTATGTGGCCAACAAACAAATGAAAAAAGCTCATCACTGGTCATTAAAGAAATGCAAATCAAAACCACAATGAGATACCATTTCACACCAGTCAGAATGGCAATTATTAAAAAGTCAGGAAACAACAGATGCTGGGGAGGCTATGGAGAAACAGGAATGCTTTTACACTGTTGGTGGGAGTGTAAATTAGTTCAACCACTGTGGAAGACAGTGTGTCGATTCCTGAAACATCTAGAACCAGAAATACCATTTGACCCAGCAATCCTATCTGCCTAACTCAGTGAATCAGTATTTTCCAAATGACCAAAATGCATGACATTACATGTGAAAGATTTTACTATTATAAAAGATTCACTGATATGGTTTCAGATACCATCATTAAACTTGAAGACTTAAACCACCACACTGGTTCATGTGGTATTAATGATCTGAAAATACTCCTTTTCAACTATGTATGTGTGTGAGGCTGAATTTGCTTCATGTACTTCACCCCAAATATTGTATTATAATACATTAAATGCAGATGCATATACAAGAATTTAGCTGTCCTCTGTTCAGTCAGATAGTAAAGAAATTTGCAAAAATAAAAAACAATGAAACCCTTTTTGGTAATTTTATTGTTTTGAAAAATAGTTATTTTCATAAAGATGTTATTTATGTCAAAATACAATGGTTTGTATTGTTACTTAAAAATACCTTAAAATCTTATTTCAATTTCAAGCATAACAAACATTAACACATATAACCCATATAACAGAAGTTCTTTGGGTCTTTAATAATTTTTAAGAATGTAAAGGGGTATCGAGATCAAAATGTTTGAAAACTTCAGATTAGGAGGTGGAATCTGCAAGACTTGCTGACTAATTAGACGAGAAAAGGAAGGCTGGAGGAGGAACTCAGGATGGCTCTTGGATGGTACTTGAAATAGGGAATACAGGAAATGGCTGAGGATGTGAGCGGGAGGGGTAAAAAGTTTTGGTTTAATCTGAGGTGGTGAGTCCTACATGAAATTTACAAAAAATATGGAATTCAGAAAAGTGGTCTAGTCTAGAAATAAAGAATGGCATATCTGTGTCAGTTTGAGCTGGGAGAGAGGATTAGCACAGAATCCTCTAATTGTGAACACCTGCTATGATATGAAAAAAAGAGTTCTGACAGAAATCAATGAATGTCAATGCATTTAAGGTCTGGGCAGAGCTGCTGCTGTAGTCAGTGAAGCTGCACTACACCATGCCAGGGAGGGCCTGTTACATGGACTACATATGATACGAATGATGCCCCCTAGAGCTGTGCACGATTTGCAAAACCAAATGTGGCAACCCTAAAGAGGAAGTGAGCTAGACAGACAAATGACTGGTCAGAGAGGTGAAGTCCTTGGAATAAAAGGTGGTATCATGCATTCAAATTCAGGGAATTTCTTTAGGAGATGGTTATCAAAAAGAAATACTAAAGAAAGGCAAATAAACTAGGTTAAAAAGGACAAATAAGAACTTTGTTAAATCCTGAATAGGTGGCAAGCAACATTAAGTATAGCTTTTTAAAAGTAGGTGGTTGTCAAAGAAAGAAAAGCTAAAGGATGGTACATGGAATAAGTGTATGGTTTTTGGTTTTAAAAATGCAAGATGTGTTTATGTTCATAGGCTGAGGGGGAAGATGACATTAGAAAAGAAATAAAAATAATGAACTGTGTTTACCATATGTGTGGCAGTATGCTAGGCACTTAAGTATTTAAGAGAGAAGAGATAATAAAAGAAAAAGCAAGGAATAGGAAGCATCAAGATAAATACTATAGGTAGAGAGACTGTGGACGTGGCCGATAGGTAAAAAAGTATAACAATTTTACAACACTATTACAGACATTACTGATGAGTGATAACACGTCATTTATCTCTTCTGATTCCAACTTCTTACTCAGATTACACACGGTCCAATCTAGCTAACATTTGTGGAGTTAATATCAGGTTATTTAAGGGTTGACTAGTCAGTCTGTGGATGATAACCAGAGCCCTTTAGCTCTCTTTCTGTGACGTAATGTAGAAATTAAACTGTTCACTAGCAACTCTGCTCTAGTGGCTTTCTAGAGAAAGAAGAGAAAAAATGCTAAGAATATCATACATTAACTAAACATCAAACCACTTACCTAGAATTAAACTAATTTTGGCCAGTTTGGGCTAGGTGTAACATATCGTCTCTTAAGACAGAGAAAGGTAAGGCTCCCATTTAGCCGAAGTGGTTTCATCAAGAGAGAAAATGCGGCCTTACTCCTAACAAATGAATGTTTGCAGAGACGAATTTCCTTATACCCAATATGTTTCAACTAAAAACATGCAATTCAAGGCTAAGCTGAGCTTCTTATTTCAACAGAAAAACATAACTTGCTTTTGGCAAGTCAACCAAACATTTAACACTTGTGGAAATCTAACACCATACTGAACAACCAAAATATAGAGAAGTCTGAACATTGACACAGCAAAAGTTATTTAAAGATTTTTATATTTTCAAACCCAGCATTGTAAAATAACCTTATTTGATAAAAATCTAACATCATAAAACCAAAATCATCTTAACAAAAAACAAGACCAACATTACACTCTCCATTTCTAACAAGTTCTGAAAGAAAATGAAAATTCCAAATCTCCTAAACAATTAAACACTTTTACTGTTGTAAGATACAGATTAGTTCAGTTCAACAGCATTTGCTGTGGGCTTCCTATATGCCAGGAAGGGTGTTAGGTACCTAAAGACATACAAAAGAGAGTTTAAGCAGATTTGTATTATATATAAATTGCTTTTCATAGCTCTATTTTTCTTTATTTTGACTGCTTACTTTTACATATATTTGATAACACAAAACATTCCATTTTAAAGAACTGAAACTAAAATAATTTTTCAGCCATTATGAACCTAAGCACCAAACTTGCAACCCATTTTTATTTAAACTTTATTACAGAAATTTTGAAATATACATTAACCCTTGTGTACCTAATATCAGAAACTCAGCTTCAAAAATTAACATTCTAGTGCTCGCTTCAGCAGCACATACATATACGACAATGGAAACGACACAGAGAAGATTAGTATGGAGCCTGCAAAAGGATCACATTTAAAAATTAACATTCTGCCATACTTATTTTTTCTACAATCCCTGCAGCTTCCCTCCAACCCCCTCTTTTACTGGAATAGTCCAAAGCAAATTCTAGACACCCTTAATTTCACCTGTAAATACTATAGTATATATCCCTAAAAAATAAGGGATTTTTTGTTTTAATCAGTGCATATCATTATCAGTCCCAATCCAATAACCAGTTTGTGTTCAATTTTTTTCCAACTTCTTAACTGTTTTTCCTCCCAGTTGGTTAGTTTGAATCAGGATCCAAAAAACCTCATACATTTGCAGATTAATTTTTACAACTGCAAAGGCCCTTATTGCTCCTACCAGCTAACTTCCCTGATTTCATCTTACTGTGACTACATTTATTTTCCATTCATCCTGACTTCTATATCTATTTATATAGTTAATCTTGATTTATATGTGTTAACTGTAAATTACTGAAATCCTTTTTAGAATAAAAGGGTTTTATTCTAAATAAAATAGGGGGAGAAAGGAAGAAAGTGTTCAATAATTATTTGTGAGTACCTAAGAATGTAAAGCATCTATATGAGAATTCTAAATTTAAATGACATGCATTTACACATATACTGTTTAAAGTTTCTAACTTCAATTACATTTAGGTACAGCTTTTAAATATTGCATCTAATACTAGTTCATCTTGATTGACCACGCTCTGTTTGGTAAAACTTGGAGACATAGTATGAGGTTGTTTTTCCGGAACTCAAAGTAAGTAGAAATTTTAGTTGTAAAGATCTGTTTCATCTACATGCATTTTTAGCATTCCAAAGGAAAATCTGCACAAATATTTAAGATCTAATGAGTGTTAAATCAAATGACCTCTAAGTACGGAATTATGGGGTAGTGTTTCTATATATGCATAAGGATTTCCAAAAAGGAGCTGGAATTTATATAACTAAAATTACAATATAAACACAGTTTACTGGTAAACAGCAGTAGAAAGGAACTTTATTCTAACATTATTAGAATGCCTTTCTCTTCAGGTGACAAATACCTATAAAGGGTGTGTATGTTTAAATGAATTTATAAAGTAGTTTCTCTCCCTGTTCAGGAATCCTGCCTCTCTAACCAAGTCCCACTTTATGTTTCTTCTTTCGGTATAATTCATGATGAGTGCGCTATACTAGTTGTTCCCTTTTCTATTTATCGCCTTTTTCCCGGTTATGTATTTCTCATTCCCATCATGCTGCCAAATACTATAGGCTAGTTTAAACAATGTTCTCCATATGTTAGGTACATTAATCAACGCTCTCTGTTCTCTATTCCTTCCATCTTTGCAACATTCAGCATTTCTGACCATACCCTTTCTTCTAAAAGTTCTTTTCCTTTAGACTCTGTGACAAAATGGGATCCAAGTTTCCCCGGGTCTTCATGATTATTCTATTTGATGCCAACTGTTCTTTATTGTTTCAGGATGCTCTTCAAGGTTTTGGTACGTTGTTCTTTACATTTTTGGTTAGGTAATTCATATACGCTTATGTTCCTGTTGCTAGGAATATGACTCCATACCTGCAGTTCTCAGTACTCCATACTGCTGTTCCCTTTCTTTAATTGTATCCTAAGCACTTTTGTTTGGCTATTCCATTACCTCAAACTTTAAAGTCTCAAAAAAAGTCACTCTATGTCTGTTTTCTAATGAGAATGATAACATAAAATTAGGCATAAAAGGAAATTTAAGCCTTCAAAATGTCTTTTAAAATGTAACAGCTGGGCATGGTGGCTCACACCTGTAATCCCAGCACTTTGGGAGGCTGAGGTGGGCAGACTGCTTGAGCTCAGAAGTTCGAGACCAGCCTGGGCAACATGGTGAAATCCCATCTTTACAAAACAACCAACCAACCAACCAACCAACCAAAACATCCCCCAAAATTAGCCAGGTGTGGTGGTGTGCCTGTAGTCCCAGCTACTTGGGAGGCTGAGGTAGGAGGATCACCTGAGCCCAGGAAGTCAAGGCTTTGGAGAGCTGTGACTGCTCCACTGCACTCCAGCCTGGGTAATGAGAGTGAGACCCTGTCTTAAAACAACAACAAATGAAAGATTTTGGAATATTACTCTAGATTTATAGTTCACAGATTACATTTCAAACTGAATACTGGTTATTAAAATATATGAACTGGCTGAATGACAACAAATAAAGAATGGCTAGAGTCATCTTTCAACTTCCACAAACCAAATCACTCAACTCTTCCCTTCTGGTATTTGAACAAAGTTAAAATTGGTGACAGATTTTTAAACTTTCATAGAAATTACAAATGCTTATTTTCTATTACCTATGATAACCATAGTTCATAAAATCTCATGTTCCAAATGGAAATTATCATGCTATATACTTAGTACAATTTATTAACTGTTAAAATGAAATTAATATTTTAGGTGATATGTTTCCTAATATGTATTTTACTAATTTTTAACCGAATAGGTCTATGCATCATTTCTGAATCCATTTAGCTTTGCAGTTATAAATGCAAACAGGGATTAACTACTCTCTAAAAATTTCTAAAGAAGTTTAAGATGGTGCAAAAAAACAAAAACAGAATATTGCAGAATCACCTAGGTGCTTACTATTTGTCCCAACCAAAAAAGTAGTACGCAATGGTATTTATAAAGTTCTTCCTCTCTCAAAGCAGAGCACTCAGGAAGACAGTGCTGTGAAAATACTACTGGGTCATGAGATTAAGTTTAGGGTGTTTCAGTCATCAATTTGGAATTCCGTTAATCAGACACCACAAATGGCAGAGGGACGGTGTATGAGTAAGAGGTATTAGCATGGTTTTCCATTTGACCTTTTTCTGCCACTCAAGTCCTATTCTGGATGATGGTAAATTTTTCTCTGGATGTTTTCTAGTTGAAGAAAATCATACCTTCAAAATCATCAATGACTCTTAATTTTTTTACACCAAATACTTACGTACATGTCTTTTGACAATACTTTTTCACTAATTAATGAAAATAAATAAATTTAAATCAAATTATCTCTTTAGGAACCCCCAGGCCTCTACAATTATTCCACTGTAAAATCAATTTTTAGAAATATAAGATTTTACTAGCTATATGTCTCCAATAGAATAATTAGACTGCCCAATTAACATCCTAAAAAAAAATAAATGGTGAAATTTAACAGAATTTTAAGACTGGAGGGGAAACTTTTTCTAAGGTATCATTAGAAAAGATCATGTTTTAGCTGGGCATGGTGGCTCACGCCTGTAATACCAGCACTTTGGGAGGCTAAGGCAGGCAGATCAAGAGGTAAGGAGATTGAGACCATCCTGGCCAACCTGGTGGTGAAACCATCTTAAAAAAAAAAAGAAAAGATCATGTTTTTAAGAGGCTATGAGAAACCAGACTTAAAAACTAGATTAGAAATGCAAGTCTTGATAAAATAAGTAGTGTTTTAAAAATGTAGCATGAATACAAAAATAAAAATATCAAATTATATGTTGATATTTAGTCAAAAAATTCAGTCAGAAAGGTTTTTTTTGAGACAGAGCCTCACTCTGCTGCCCAGGGTGGAGTGCAGTGGCTCAATCTCAGCTCACTGCAACCTCCACTTTCTGGGTTAAACTGATTCTCCTGCCTCAGCCCCCTGAGTAAATGGGACTACAGGCACTGCCACCACCCCTGGCTAATTTTTGTATTTTTAGTAGAGATAGGGTTTCACCATTTGGCCAGGCTGATCTTGAACTCCTGGCCTCAAGTGATCCGTCCCCATTGGACTTTCAAAGTGCCGGGATTATAGGTGTGAGCAATTGTGCCTGGCTAGAAAACTTTTGAGTATCTTTTGGGTAGGTTCTTAGATTTCTAACACAGATTTCGAGTTGTTTTAGGTGCTGATTAAAAGCATATACATAGATTTTTTTGGTAACTAAAAGACTACATGTTTTAAATAAAATTATATTTTACCCTTAACATTTTTTGAATTTTTAGCATTTCTTCTCAAGTAGCCCAAAAATTTATGCTTCAGCAGAGGATACAGAGTTTCAATTCTAATCCAAATGGGCCTAATACAATTTTAGGACATCAGAGCACTAAGTAGGTTCCCGTATTTTCAGTTGTATAGAACAGATAAAATACTAACACATGGTTTCACATGTGCCTACTTATGGTAGTATTCTTATATTTTCTTGTTCACAGAAGTACTTAAAGTGCAAATTCCCTGGCTAACTATAAAGATTTATATTTTGGTGGTCTGGGATGGGAACCGTGGATGCCACTGACAATGTGGTTAACATAGTAAATGTCAATAAACATTACCAAAAAAATTTCTGATTGTCATCTTTAGATCAACAGCATTGGTGTCACCTGCAAACTTATTAGAAATGAGCCACACCCAGATATAATGAATAAGAAATTCTGAGGATGGGGCCCAAGAAACTGTTTTAATAAATTCTACCAGTGAATCTTCTATCACCATTACAATTTTAATTATTTTTCCTTCATATTTGACATCCTAGCTAGGAACTGGTTATGTACAACATGATGGACAAATTCCAGGTTAGTGATATTTATTAGCAAGAGCATTTTCATTCCATCTTGAGGGCCAGAGGTTGTCTTCTGACAAATATGTGACAATTTTGAGGCATATAAACTGTTCGATATCTTCATTAATCTTGAAGTCCTTCCTAAGGACCTAAAATTACATGCCTTGTGCTGGAGTTAAATTTGCCTAAGTTAATGTCATGTGTTTATAACGTGCTTTTCTGATTTTTCTTTCTTCTTCCCCTTTTTGAGAGACAGGGTCTCTCTGTCGCACAGGCTGGAGTACAGTGGTGTGATCATAGCTCTTTGCAGCCTTGAACTCCTGGGCTCACACAATCCTCTCACCCCAGCTTCCGGAGTAGCTAGACTATATAGATGCATGCCACCACACCTGGCTAATTTTTGTATACTTTTGTAGAGACAGGGTCTTGCTATGCTGAACAGAGTCATCTTGAGCTCCTGGGATCAAGTGATCCTCCTATCTTAGCCTCCCAAAATGGTAGGATTACAGGTGTGAGCCACTTTGCCAGGCCTAAAATGTACTTTTCAATGAATACAGAGGCATTCCATTTGTGTTTTTTGTTTGTTTGGTTTTTTTTTTTTTTTTTGAGATAGACTCTCACTCTAACACCCAGGCTGGAGTGCAGTGGCACAATCCTGGGTTACTGCAGCCTCTGCCTCCTGGGTTCAAGCAATTCTCCTGCCTCAGTCTCCTGAATAGCTGGGACTACGGGTGCCTGCTACCACACCTGGCTAATTTTTGTATTTTTGATAGAGATGGGGTTTCACCATGTTGGCCAGGCTTTTAGAATTCCTGACCTCAAATGATCCACCCATCTTGGCCTCCCAAAGTGTTCAGATTATAGGCATGAGCCACTGAGGCCGGTCTCATCTGTTTTTTTTTTTTTTTTTTTAAGCCAGCATTCATCCAGAAAAATGAATCTGCATCCTAGCTTAAACTATAGAAATATAAATTTAGCAGTGATACTTCCTCAAACTTGTTTCTTTTTTCTTCCTCTTATCTCTACTCTGATTTCCTTCTACTGTGTTTTTTGTATGTTCTTAAATATTTATGAATCTCATTGTTTCTCTCTCAGCTGTATGTTTTAAAGCTTCATCTAGTTTTAAAGATCTTACCATTGTTACTACCATCCCATTTCTTTTATTTGCTCTATATACCAGTGATGGATATTATCTCCAAATTCCCACTACCATAAACCATGCAGCTACAAAGATTATATCCTCAAAGATTTGTATAAAGATTCCTCTGAGTGCTGGGTCAGATGGATTAAACGCTTCTGATTTAATTAACTACTTACTGATTTATAGCATGATAGTATTAGTTTATACTTGCATCGTAAGTACACATGTCTACACAATAATTGGCATCAGCAAACTTTTAAATATTTGTCATTTTGATGGGTGAAAAACTATATTCATTTACTTTCATCTTTTCGGATTATTAGTGAGTTTGTCTGTCTTCTCATCTGTCAGGACTCGGCTACCCTTTATTTAAATTGTATGTTCATATCTTTTATCTATTTTTTTAAAAGCGATTTTTCTTTGTTTCTGTTAAGTTATAGGGGTTCTTGATATATCATTATAGGTATTATTCCCTTTAGGTTTTAAAAGTTCCAAAGCTGACATCTGACTTTTAACTCTGTGTATAGTTCTTTCAACAAAAATCCTTAATTCTGATATAATCAGATCCATTAAATTTTCACATTATGTTCTATGGTCCCTATGATGTAGCTATTCTCCAAAATTTCGATGATTCACTTCATTCATTCATCTATTCATTCAAAGATGGAGTCTCACTCTGTTACGCTGTCTAGAGTGCAGTGGCACCATCTTGGCTCACTGAAACCTCCGCCCTCCCAGTTTCAAGCGATTTTCCTGCCTCAGCCTCTTGAGTAGCTGGGACTACAGACCCCCACCACCATACCCAGCTAATTTTTGTATTTTACTAAAGGCAGGGTTTCACCATGTTGACCAGGCTGGTCTCAAACACCTGACTTCAAATGATCCACCTGCCTTGGCCTCCCCAAGTGCTGGGATTCCAGGTGTGAGCCACCATGCCCAGCCTCATCACTTTCAAGTGTTATATTTCTTATTCAGGTCTCTAAACCTTCTAGAGTTAGCCTTTGCATATAAAGCAGAAGGTAGAAATCTAGCTTTCTTTTTCTCAAAATAGCCAGTACTCCCACTAAATCTAAGTAATCATCTGTTTTCAGCAACTTCACTACCTACTTGTGCCACACCATATATCAAGTTGTCAAATATACATGAATCTTTTTGAGAGTACTAGTTTATACCAGTATTTGCCTTTCTTTTGCTAGCATTATATTGTTTTTATTAGTATAATTTTACAGTAACTCTCAATTACCTTATAGATCTAGTGTTCCCTCCTTTCTCTTTTTTGTCGACACTGACTCAGCTAATTCTGGACCTGTACTGGTCAATGCTAACTTTAAAACGAGTTTGTCAAGTTTCTTGACAAAAGAATTTTGAGTGGCACTGATGTGCTCAAGAGAAAACAGGCATTACTAGGTACTGTAAGCCATACAGTACATGACAATCTTTTATTTTCTCATAAACTTAAATTTTTTTTCTCATGAAGATTTTATGCATTTTAAATTAGGTTAATTTTTGTTAGACTATTTTCTAAGTGGGTTTCTCACGATAAATGGCAGGGGTTAGAAATCTGTGGCTCACAGGCCAAATCCAAGCTTGCTATCTACTTACAAATAAAGTTTTACTGGAACACAGGCATTGGCATGTGTTGTCATGATGTCTAAGGCTGCTTTCATACTACATCAGCAGTTATAGTTATGACAGAGGCCATATGGCCCACAAAGCTGAAAACATTTATCTGGTCTTTTATAAAAAAGATTGTTGATCCCTCGGTATAGAAAAAACAACTGCTTTTTATAAATTAATCTTATATTAGACAATCTTGCTGAATATTCTCAGTTCTAGTAGTTTTCTGACAGTTTTGGATTTTATACAAATGGCTATATCATACACAGACAGTGAATTTTGTTTCTTCTTCCTAATCTCCTACTCTTAAATTGAGCTCAAAATTTCTCAATGAAATATAACTTTTGCTATAAACTTGGCATAAGTTAGAATTTCCCTTTATTCTTAGTTTTCTGAGAATCTTTTCATACACAGGTGCAAATCTTTTTTCGTATTCTAGTAAATTGTTATTTGGCAATTTATGACATACTGGTGTATAGTATTTCTTATATTTTATAGTGAATGGATACTTAACTTTTCTATGCTTTAATATATGGCATCCTTATTAAACTAGTAGATCCAGTGAAAAATGAGACTATTAATTGTACTTTTGTACATCTCTAGCATAGCAATTGTATTCACCAATATTTATTGCATTTGTATGATGTGATGGGTATTATATTGGAAATTGTGTCTTCTTTTACACAAAGCAAGTACTACAGTTGTTGAAATAAATAAAAATAATATTGTGCTATATTAGATAATAAAAGAAAATATAAAATTAGTCTTATCTTTCTGGTGAAAATCAGTCATTTTTAAGTAAAAAAAGATCTCTCAATCTTTAGAACTCATTTTTTTTTATATTAATCCATAAACAATTTTATAATTTCAAAAATTATTTAAAGACATAGCAAGTACACAGCAACCTGAACATGTTAGGAAACAACAGTGGTTCTGCTTTAAAGACTAAAAGTAAATATTCACACAAAAAATTCCTAACTTCCAAACCTTCACCAGTTATAAAATCTATATAATTCAACCCACATGCTTTTAATATCAATATCTTAATAAAAGTACTACTTTTATACTAAGTTCTACCCTTGTACTACATTCAACAAAGTATGGTAAGTATAAAAATAACCTTCATGTAATTAATGTATTTATGTGCCTTCTCATATTTTAAATGAAAAAAAAAAAAAAAAAAAAAACAAAAAACAACTTCACATAAGATAAAAAGGATAGAAAACCACTTATAAAAGGGAGAATGTAGTTTTATGTTATTTGTTTATGTTTTTTGAGACAGTTTCACTCTTGCCTAGGCTGGAAATACAGTGGTATAATCTCGGCTCACTGCAACCTCCTGGGTTCAAGTGATTCTTGTGCCTCAGCCTCCCAACTAGCTGGGATTACAGACATGTATCACCATTCCTGGCTGATTTTTGGATTTTTAGTAGAGATGGGGTTTCACCATGTTGGCCAGGCTGGTCTCAAACTCCTGACCTTGTGATTCACCTGCCTTGGCCTCCTAAAGTGCTGGGATTACAGGCATGTGCTACCACGCCTGGAGAGTGCATTGTAGTTTTAAACAAAATAAAGTAGATTTTTTTTTTATTTGCTTGGTTGAAACTTACTAAGCTGTTATTAATGGATTCTAAAAATCATTATTTAAAGAATCTCAAAATACAGGTTCACAATCCCTTATCAGAACATCTGAAATTCCAAAGCTCTGAAAACCTAAAAAATTTTTTCACAGTTCATTTGGTGGTAATTTGGCTTAAACTGATAAAATGCTATTTATAGTCTTTATTTATCCCACTTAGTATGAATATTTGCTAAAGAAATATTCATGTGTTTGATTATAAAGTGTTCTCTTGCAGAAACAAAAACATTACAGTAACAGCTGGGACATGTACCATATTACTTCTTAAAGCTTTGAGAAGTCTGAATATTTAAACACAACTGGTCTTAAATGTTTTGATAATGGAGTGTGGATCTATTAATTCTAAAACAGCTAAAAAGATTCCTAACTCTTCTTTCATTTACCCTCAAAAATACCTTATATACTCCTCTATTTCTGTTTATTTAAAACTTTCATTTAAATAAATACTACTTTCACATCAGATTCATTTTGATAAAGAAATATTTTAAGATACTTTTAAAAGGCACAAAAATGCTTCAAAAATTAATATTTAATGATTTGACTGTATTAGACAATGCAACTTTCTCACTTATACCATATGTTTACACTATACCTTAAGATATTTGAATTGGAAGGTTTTATAATAGTAACATATTAATTAATAGCAAATTTAGATAGCTTGTATACTAAGAATAAAATACTCAAATATAAAGAAGGCATGAATGTTTGCAATATACAACTAGGTTCTTCCATCACTGTGGATTTGATTATCCAACATCAAAGGCTTCAAAATCATAAAATAAGCCATAAGAAGTGGGAGCACTTACTTAGGAGTAGAAGGACCCCTTGGCCATGTTCCATCTTCATTTTTCTGTTCTATCACTAATACCTGCAAACATGACACAATAAAAGGATGTTTTTCCATAACTCTGAAGTTAAAATAACTTTAGAAGCTTAGCTGAATACACTAAGAAACTAAAGTAACTCTGTGATTATTTAAAGGAAACAGCAGACAAGGTGAACAGGTAATCTGTATTACCATTTCAAAGCTAGGCACTGGAGACTAAAATACCTCAAATAAGAAATCAGTAATGATCGTGAGAAGGAATCCTAGAAGATAAACTGTAAAGAAAACCACTGGTTCCATGATTTTAAGTATAAGAAAACTTAAACCAAGTACACAGAACATAAATTCCCTGTATTTAGAGAATATATTTTCTATTTGTATTTGTAGCTTATAACAGAGAACTGTGTAAAGAACAATAAATATTTGCAGTTGTTAAACATACTGACATAGAATCTTGGCTAACTTATTTTTATGCAAATGCAGACAAAAGGTGACACAGACAATTCTAAATTACAGATTATGTAGAATTCATTTGGGGTTTTGAAATTAGTGTGTATTTATATTACCACAATGGAAATTATAGAATCTTTAAATATACAAATGACAGAGTCCCATTTATGAGAATAAGACTGAAGTTCTGTTACAGCATGGTTGAAGTTGACATATTAGAAATCACCTCTAATAAACAAAAAGTATAGGCTTAGGCAGAGCTATATTTTATTTTAAAACACCCTAAAATCTTTCCTCATATCTTTCAGTCTAACAAAGAAGTCTTTCTCTTAGTTTTTGATATGGATTAGTCTGTTGTAAAATTTAGCAAAATAATGAAGAAAAACTTAGCAAAAATAATTAAATTTGCAAAGGAACTATGTGATAATACCAATAAAAAGTTAATATCTATAATTTCCATGCGAAAACTGTAATACAGACAAAATGACTTGAAGTAAATCCAAGGCATTACAAATTTGAATACATTTCATTTACTGTTTCATTAACTTTTTAAGTTGCAAAATCTACATGGACATAGTAATATATTTTTGTGAACTGTATACTTCCAGGCCATTTATACATTGGCATTTAGATCCTAACCATGTAAAAATGTAAGCATGTTTCAGAGTGCATGTAACAAACAATAAAATGTTGATTTTAAAAAAATTCATGAAACCTTAAGAGGGTGCTAATTAAAATATTAAAGTTAGCTTTAAAAATCTATTATTTCACACATTAAAAACTGTATTTGTACCATATAAAGAATAGAGCACCATGTACCTACTATACTGATCCCTTCTTGATCACATTCCTCTCCCTACCTACTATAAATGCGTCATCATTATCTCAATTTTCTGATTTTCATTCCTATATATATATATATATATTTTTTTTTTAAAGATTTACAAAGTAGAATTTAGTGAGTGACTTTTAACTTCTCAAGAATGCTTTCCTTTACTGCAATTTATAACTGTAGCAACAGTTACAGATAAACTATATGCATAAATATACATATAATCTTTATAAATCATTTGGAGGACTTAAATCAGTTATACAACAAGATTTTAGCTACAGAAGATTTCTAACTTATGCATTCAATAGAATTATTTAACCATAATGTCTTAATTTCTAACAGTATTTATACTTAACATTCCATGTTGTTAAAACCACAAATACTAATGCTGAAGGCCATCAGAAATATTAAAATTGAGTCCTTTATTCAAATGCATCATTTTCTGAATAAAATTTTGTTACAGTTAAAACTTTAACTCAAAATAAAAATATTTTTGGAAAGACTCTACATTAAAATTAAACTCATACAAAAAAGGAGAGAAGAAATGCCTCCCAAATGGGAGGCAAACTCTTCAATAGTATGTCTTTGTTTCATTTTCTAATGAGGATACTTTGAATTTAAGTATTAAAAAAAAAAAGGTCCAGGAGAGTGTTTGGTTATTTACTATCTTTTAGTTCATTTATCTTCTCTGGCTGAAGAATTATTATAAAGTCTGAAAAATTTAATAAGTATTCTTTGAAACATTCCTGTTTTTAAAGGTCAGTTCCTTAAACGAATATTTAATCTTATTAAATTATTCTCTCGTCTGCCATCTGATAAATGCATACCTATCAAGAAGATGAAATTATTTGACTTCTCTAAGTCTCTGTTTTCTAATGTACATGATGAAAGGAGTAACACTAATTTCATAGGATAGCTGAAAAGTTTTAAAGAAAGAATTCTATAGATTTCAAATTGTACTTTTGGAGCTACCTCAAGGCCTAATGAATGAACACCAAGCAGAGAGGTTATGTCTACTGGAAGACAGAAAGAGAGAGCTGGCTAACTAAAAGGGCAGTGTTGGCTAATCAGTGGATTTCCAAGGTCCATACTTTAAGCTTCCATCAGCTTCATTTCCTTTTTAACTGTGATACATACTGGATTTTGTAAGATTTCTCTTAAGAATATAATGACTAAAATAAATATGAAAATCACTGTATTTTGATAGCCTAGTATAATCCTTCACATATAGCAGGCATTTACTAAAAATTAATTTCCCTCAGTTTCTCTGAATTTTTCCACAACTCAGAATCATATTATTGATGTTAACAGTAATTTTTAAATAAAACAACAACAACAAAAATCTTCTATATATCAGAATACCAGGTACCGTTAGTTTCTGAAAATACAAACAGGGTACAAAGTCTAACCAAAACAAGGGCCTCATAGTCTGGGGAGATTAATATACAAATAACTAAAGCATATAATGAGTGATGCAAAACATATATGCATAAATCATTGTGGAAGTTAAGGAAGCATCTTTTTT
Source organism: Sapajus apella (assembly GCF_009761245.1). Taxonomy (NCBI): domain Eukaryota; kingdom Metazoa; phylum Chordata; class Mammalia; order Primates; family Cebidae; genus Sapajus; species Sapajus apella. The sequence goes on from NW_022436942.1 coordinate 14,406,215, forward strand.
TCTCCAAAGCAGAAACATCTTATTCTTCAATGGATATTGAGAGAAACAGGGAAGGCTGGATAGATGACGGGACATTTGAGCTAGAATCTGAAAGATGAAAAGGATATGGCTAGCCTACATGATGGCATAGGACGGTTAATTTGAGTATGTGGATGGTTAAAAGGACTTTTTGATGGATGAATACAGGGATTGCAAGGACATGTACATCAGGCAGATGGAATAACACATTGGAAAGCACAAGAGTACCGGATAGCATAGTGTGTTCAGGGAACGATAAGCAGCTCAGTTTGGTACCGCTTGAGTACAAACCACACAACAAAGATAATCTGATGATGGTGGAAGAGTAGAGAAGAGGTTAAACCATAACCTGCATGCTGGCTTAAAGTGCCTGGACTTGATAATTATTAAGGAACCAAGAAAAGCTTATAAAAGGAAGACAGTGAAGTTTACATTTTAGAATGAGTATTGTGGCAAGAACAAGAGTGTCCTACTGCTATCTGCTAATAATGAAAAAACGAAGGAAAAAAGAGCAGACGTACAAGAGCCTGGAGACAGAGGGATCTATGAAGAGACTATGAAAATTAAGGGCTGAGAATGGAACAGAGAGATTATTTCAAAAGATAGTCAGATGGTAGAATCAGTAGGACTTGCTGACGGTGACTAAACTTCTTCCTTTCTCAAAACTTTTATTTATTTGGATTATACTATTAAAACAAATACTGGCCGGGTGCAGTGGTGTATGTCTGTAATCCCAGCACTCTGGGAGGCCAAGGCGGGCAGATCACGAGGTCAAGAGATTGAGACCATCCTGGCCGATATGGTCAAACTCCATCTCTACTAAAAATACAAAAATTAGCTGGGCATGGTGACATGAGCCTGTAGTCCCAGCTATTTGGGAGGCCGAGGCAGGAGAATCGCTTGAACCTGGGAGGCGGAGGTTGCAGTGAGCCAAGATCTTACCATTGTACTTTGGCCTGGGCCACAGAGTGAGATTCCATCTCAAAAAACCAAACCAAACCAAACCAAACCAAACCAAACTGGGAGCTGACACCTTTCAACAAGGGCTGACAAAACTACATTTCACTTAGCCTGCTGCACATTTATATAAATAGTTTCATTAAAACATAGCCATACTCATTTATTAATGTAGCATCTATGCTTGTTTTTGTGTACTACAATGGCACCATTTTAGATGCCACTTTATGGCCTACAGAGAACTGTATAAATAACAGATGCTCCATAAAGGTTTACTATTTGGTCTTTTACAGAAAGTTTGCTGACCCACCTTATAATATTAGCTGGGATTTTTTTTTTTCTAATTAAAAATGATTTATTTTTAACAAGTAGATTATTCTTAAGCTCAAGTAGGGAATTAGAAGTCACAGTCAGTAACTAGCAGTGATAGATAAGAGATGAATTTAGAAAGAGGAAGCAGGAACAGTAGAGCCCATTATATATTGCCAGGATATTAATTAAAGTTCATCAATCCAAAAAACCTTCATGTATTAGTAGGCTTAAAATAAACAATACCTGTCCTTGGTATAAACCAGCATCCTGAATGGTGCTGTCTGGTTTATTCAGTGGTTCAAATGTATTACTCATGTATTTGTTCCACAATCTGGTCTCCTTTTCATCTGGAATATTGAAGATTTTTCTTATTTCCTTTTCAATTGTATCTAGATTTAAGGAGAAAAAATATATGAATATAATATATATTTCAAAATATACCGCACACAGCTAAATGTTACCAGAAAAAAATTCTAAATTTAAAATACAAATAGAATATCAAGACTAAATATGTAATAAATCTATAAAACACAAACCAACAAAAGGGTTTTTAAGACCGAGTGTGTTTTTATGGAAAAAATGGTATTTGTACTACAACAAATTACTTGGGGAATTAAAAACCTCAAAAGGTAAGAGTTCAATCACCAAAAATGAAATATAATTTGTGCTACACAGGATAAACTTTAACTTTTAACATATAATTCAAATGTTTTTTCTGAGATGTAGAAATTAGGAATTAAAGTATGGTTAAGAGATGTTACAGATGGGAAAATTTTAAGGTACTAAATAAGCAATTTAAAAATAGTTTAAACTGAACAGTTAATTAGAATATATGGACACAATAAAAAAGAAAGTGCCTGTTTGAAGGGATGTCTGTATTCACCAAAATTTAGTATTTTCAAGGTAAATCCATGTCTTTTCCTGATTTCTAAATCAATTTACTGAAATTGTATTTATTTACTTAACATTAGCAGCTTAACCTGTATAAAATAAGATACACAATGTCTACATATTTGAGAGTACAGACATAATTGAGTTCCAGTACCTATAGTTAAATACATCTTTAAAATTTTTAAATATCAGAAAAATATTACGTAATACTATCATATCCATCTAGTTCTGGTCAATAACTTGCCTAACCAATTCAAGAAAACAGTAATTAAAATATTTTATGATATATAAATACAGAATACTTTTAGACCAATAACATTGTCTATCTAGCAGCTAATGTTTTCTAATAGTCTTGTACTCAGTGAGGTTTTGATAAGGGCATTAAATCAGCAAAAAAAGGGCACTAATTCAAAAATATCAACAGCATTATCTCAAAACTTAAAGCAAATCACCCAGAATATTTGAATAATTACATAAAATAAATATACTGTTAGTACTTGAATTAGTCTGTTCTCATACTGCTACAAAGAACTACAGGAGATTGGGTAATTTATGAAGAAAAAAGGTTTAACTGACTTACAGTTCCATGGGTTGTACAGGAAGCATGGCTAGGAGGCCTCAGGAAACTTACAATCACGATGGAAGGTGAAAGGGAAGCAAGCACATCTTATCATGGCGGAACAAAAGACAGTGCGAAGCGGAAAATGCTACACACTTTTAAACAACCATATCTCATGAGAACTCATTCACTATCACATGAACAGCAAGGGGGAAATCCGCCTCCATGATCCAAACACCTCCCAGCAGGCTCCTCCTCCAACACATGGGGGACATGAGATTTGGATGGGGACACAGAGTCAAACCATACCAGTACTGCTTTCTATTTTGGTAGGGTTGTATTTTTTCGTGTTGTTCTTTTTATTAAAGTAAACATATATACAGAACTATTCACTAATCATCAGTATCTTGTGATAAATTTCCAAAATGGACATACCCACGTAAATCACACAGAGATCAAGAAACAAAACACTACCTAGGAAGGAGGGTAAAGGAAGAAGCCAAGGAAGGGACTTGTTTTAGTCTCTCTATAAAAACGAATAAATTTTTCCTAAGGGCAGAAATAATTTTTTCTCTTGGCAAAAATGCCAAGAAATAAATTGTTTACTTAGATATAACCACTGCTGATACTTTGATAATTCTTCTTCTGGATATTTTTTCTATTAATACAAATACCTGTGGTACATAATATATTATAAGCAAATGTGGAAATTTCCTCTTTATTGAGTTTTGAGATCTAATTTACATATGGGGAAACATTACTTGCATAGAGATAGTAACGTAAAAGCCTTTAAGTGCATATGTGCTTGGCATGTTTTAGAACAGCATAGTACATCAATGTGGCTGAAGTAGAATAAGTAAGGTAGAAATGAGACTATAAAGGTACTTCTGTGGATTATATATACTTCTGTGAGCTATTAAAGTAGTTATATTTTAATCTGAGCAAGAAAGGAAGCCACTGAGGAGTTGGGAAGGGAAGTGGCATGATATGACTGACATTTTAAATGTTCATTTTGCTGCTGGTGAAGAACACTGCAGAAGGTCTGTTAAGGTTTGGCTCTGGGTCCCCACCCAAATCTCATGTTGAATTGTCATCCCCAGTGTTGGGGAAGGGACCTGGTGGGAGGTAAGTGGATCATGGGGGCAGATTTCCCCTTTGCTGTTCCTGTGATAGTGAGTGAGTTCACATGTGATCTGGTTGCTTGAAAGTGTGTAGCACTTGCCCCCTTGTCCTCTCTCTTGCCACGCCATGGCAAGATGTGCCTGCTTCCCTTTGCCTTCCACTATGACTGTTATGTTTCCTAGGCCTCCTAGCTATGTTTCCTGTAGAGCCTGTGGAACTGTTAAGTCAATTAAACCTCTTTTCTTCATAAATTACTCGGTCTCTGGTAGTTCTTTATAGCAGTGTGAGAATGGACTAACACGAAATTGAAGGTGGGAAACTAGGCTATTGCAGCAATCCAAGCAGTGACAAGTGGTCTGACCAAGAATAAATTCTGAAAGAACTGCTAAGAATGCTGCTAGATTACATGAAGGGTAAGCAATAAAGCAATCAGAAATGATTTTTTGCCTAAGCCAATTGGAAGACCAAAAGTGGCCATTATGGAGATAAAGAAGAATGACAGAGCCTTAGATTTTTTGGGAAAGGGAGCTTAGTTTTATACATGATAATCTTCTTGAGAAGCCTGTAAGATATACAAATGAAGATATGTGATAGTTGAAACTGGAATTATGGGAGACTTCAGTGTAGGACTGATAAACTTAAAAGATTTTCAACATGAGGAAAATATTTAAAGCCAGGAAAACAAATCACCAAGGAAAGGCAGATTGGGAGAATATGGAGACACTGATATTTTGAGATAAAGAATACACAGAGGGCTTTACAAAGGACTCCAACAAGATGCAGCCAATGAGAAACTGTGCCCTGGAAGCCATGTGAGGAGAAAGTGCGTCTAGATGGAAAACTAGTTTATCTGTGTTGAACTTTGCTAGCAGGTTAGGAAAATGGGAGATTTCTGTATTACCACTGGATTTGGCAATGGAGGAGGTCATGAGAGACTATCACAGAAGCAGTACCAATGGAGAGGTGGGTTTCACTGTCTAACGTAGCAGGCTCAAGAGAAAATCAGAGCAGAGAAAATGGTGGCCAGAACAAAGGATGCTAAATTTGAGATCTGGCAAGTGCAGTTACAGATAATGACAATCTAGGGTTAAACTATGAAAATTGGTGATTCAGCTTGGGTACAGGTTAAGATCACTGAAGCTGAGAATGGTCAAAGGACTAACAGCATGTACTTATTTTTCCACATATTAATTCAGTTGTATTAGTTGATGAAAAGCATACAGAGGTGGAAAAATAATACAGGTTGCTCACAAAAATTAGAATAAAAAATATTAATACAGGTCACAGAAATTAAATGGTTGTATTTTTCAATAAGTTCTATGATTTTAGTAGTTAACGTTAACAGAAAATAAAACCATTATTTCATCTAAATCGAACATACTCAATGCTCAAATATATCAATTAAACTTTGGCAGAAAAATATTTGAAGGCAGAAAATTTTGGCCCTGATAGGTAAATCATTTAGATATGGCCTATGGCCTGCTATCATTTTTATTATCAATGTAGGCAGTACTAGCTGAAAACAGAATATTTTATTAATTTGGTAACAAGAGAAAACAGGCACTAATATTTCCTAATTCTGTTTATAAAATTTATATTGCTGTATTTCAAATACATAGCTATTTTAATCAATCAAGATTACTTAAAAGACCATAAGGGAAAAATATATATCCATCTTAAGTTTCTTGTGTAAATTTTTTGTTTAAAAACCTACTTTCTTTAGAAAAACAAAATCAGCCCAATTAATATCTCCAAAATGAATATTCCTTTATCATACATAGATTGTGTAAGGCAGCAACTGAGAGATGAGACTACCGTTTAAAAGCTCTGCTTGTGAAGTTAAAGTACTAGCTCTACCACTTGGTACCAGGGTGAACTGAGGTAGATTCTAAATCTCAGTTTCATTATCTATAAGATGAAGATACTTAGTTGTTTAATTTCAAACAAGAAAATTCCTGTCAAGTGTTTAAAACATAGTAAATGTTCAGTAACTGTTAACCTTGACTGTATGATAACCATAATTATGAAGTGTCTAAAATTCCTGACTTGACTAATTATAATTTTTGCAAACCTTTTTTGCTTAAAAAGAATACTCATTCTAATACAGACTTTCAAACTTTTTAAACTAAGAGCTACAGTAAGAAATTGTGACCTGGGACTTATACGTATATGTTGATATTTTGTATTCTAATATTTCCCATTCAATTATCTTTACCCTTAAAACTGTTTAATGAACCATCAAAATAGCAACAATCCAGTCGAAAAACAATGATCTAAGAAAGAAATTATAGGTATGCAAAAATTGGGTTCATATATAATGTTAAAGTATATATTCAAGCATTTTAAAGTATTAGTATATTAAGCTATGTTGATTAAAATCTGTGCTAGATCATTAACTTTTTGAAGCAGTGATCCTTTATAAATTATATCTCTGTGACAAATTCTGACACAGTTCTTATCATGAGAACTCATAATGCTTGTTTTGAATTCAGAAATTAAACCAGCTGCTGATTTTCCTGAGTTTCAAAATGTTTAGTATAGTAAAGTTCTAAAATTAGATCTCTGATGGTCTCATATTTATATTTAATTTTCCTATTAAAATGAGGTAGGGAGAAAAGAAAATACCAAACTTTAAAAATAACTAGAAAATATTATTTTAAGAGATAGCTTCTCATTTATAATCCAACTGGCTATAAATTTCAGAGGCAACTCTCTGAATTAATTTTAACAGATTATCCTTGTTAGATTTATAGACACTTCTCATGTACATACTCATATGATTAAAATAATTTTCATATGCTGAAAACTTTGTTTTTAATATGTAGAAATATCTTATTTTTCTGAATATATGCCACAAATCTGGAAATTCAAGTCAAGCAATTTAACTGTAATAATTATAATAACCTTTATATATGAAAATCCTTATATTTTAAGCATTCATTTTAGAAATATGACTCTATGAGCTTTTTTGTTTTCTGAAATGAAGTCTAGCTCTGTTGCCCAGGCTGGAGTACAGTGGCATGGTATGGGCCCACTGTAACCTCTACCACCCAGGTTCAAGCAATTTTTCTGCCTCAGCCTCTCTAGTAGCTGGGACTACAGGTGCATGTCCATCACGCCTGGCTAATTTCTGTACTTTAGAGATGGGGCTTCGCCATGTTGGCCAGGCTGGTATCGAACTGTTGACTTCAGGTGATCCACCCCCCTCGGCCTCCTAAAGTGCTGGGATTACAGGTGTGAGCCACTATAAGCTTATTGAAACTTAATCTCGAACTTATAAATGTTCTAGCTATAAGCTTATTGAAACTTAATGTCTACCAGCCAACTATAAGCTTACTGAAACTTAATCTCAAACTTATAAATGTTCTAGCTAAATAAAAGAGAGGAGAATGAAGATTCATAACATCATGCTGTATTTTATTTGGTGCAAACATTAGGATTAACCAAGCACTGAGTACTTGAATAATGCTACTATTTCATAAAAAATATGGGTTACAAGTATCTTCCTGCTGTGAAGTGGGTAAGTGGCGAAAGAAAGCCAAATGTACTTATGAAATTCAAAAACACTTTCATTTACTTTAATGACTGGTTCCAACAAGGAAATCTTATGCTGTGCTATAATTCATAAATTTGCTAATCTCTCTTCCACGCTGGGTTCTACATGTTATCTGTTCCTCTTCACTGTTCATTTGTATTTTCCAAGATCAGTGTTATTACCATTAATCTTTACAACTTCATCTGAAATTAAATACTTAATGAATTTTTGAGTTGTTTTTTGAAACAAAAAGTACATAATTTTTATTAAATTCATAATTTAAATTCAGGGCCTTAAATTCATAATCATTTAAAAAAGCATTTTATTCAATATATTCTTTATCTAAAATTAAAAATATGTCTTTTAAATAGAAAGAAAACAATTATATATATTTTTATCTATAGAGAGAATTAGGTCCACTTATATTTGAGACATACAACTGCTTACACTACTTATTAATTTGAAAAATCAATGTGTCAAAATAATGCTAAGCTTGCTGCCTTAGCTACTTAACTGTATTTAGAGTTCAAAGGAAAGCTGGGAAAAAATAGGAAATTGTCATTTTTCATGCGATCTTACCAAGTTTTAAGTGGGCTTTTATCTAAAGCTCTATGTTACAAACTGACACATTTTTCGTCTACTAAATTAAAACAATAATTATTTGTTTTTGAAAAGGCAAAATGGCACAAACGTTAAAATTCAGTTAATAAATGCAAAAGCATACAAGAAACAATAAATAATTTAACTCTAAGGCACTGCATCAAAGCTGGAAATCAAATGTCTATGTATAAATCCTTAAAATGGTTATCATCCTACTAGCATATAATATAGATAATTCTAACTAAATATCTAATAGCAACGGTTTAAAAAAGAGACAGGATCTTGCATTACCTATTGTGTCGGCTTTGCTAAATCTTCGAGTTACAACATTGTTCATGTTTCCATTTTCACACAGCTTCAATTCTGTGAGATATACTTCTACTTTGCAGTGCTTTACAAACATACCCTGTTCAACCACCTGAAATAATGAAACAAAACAAGTTTATGTCACCTATACCAATATATTTTCATTCTAACAACAATATATTTAGAGAGACTTTAGAAAATTGCAGATATCCAATGAAAAAACAGTCACTAATAAGGCCCGTCAATATATAAAAAAAGACATTGGATAGTTGAAACCTCAAAAGCAAGAAACCTTTTTGGAAATTGTAATATCTAAAAGAAAGAAAGAATCATGATTTTAAAATATTAAGTGAAAGTCTGGAAAGGCATTCTATTGACCTATGAAGATACACTGGTACACCACAAATAATATATTCAGTATTTATAATGGGAAAGTTTTATACATTATAGTACAAATAAATACAGTTCTGATTGAAGATACAAATATACTTTTTAGATTTTAGTAGCGATCCCAAGCAGAAAAACCTTTAAAAAGTTGATTATACAATTTCATTAGATGATCATACTTATCCCTTTTCTAGTTTTGTGTTGGTCATTCCATTTTTCTTTTTCTTCCATAAAAATGAGGCCTGCAGTTTACGTTAGTTTTAGTAACTACTAGTGGTTCGTAGCTACTTTCATGTAGTTCATTTTAGGATTTTACATCAAATTTCATTAGATGAAACTGTATAAACATTACTGTTATGTTAAAATAAATCTATTAAAATAATAACTTCAAATTACTGTTGCCAAAATATTCAGCTATGACTAGGTAACTGATACGTTAGTTTCACCCTACAATGACTTTGACCTTTAACTACATATTTAGTAATTCTATGTAACAATTAAAAGAAAGCTGTTAAACATGCAAGCCATAAAGCATAAAAAGGAAATATGTATACATTAAGGTCACCTTTTAAATAAGTATATTTCCTTTTGATCTTCTAAAGGTTAACTGTAGGATTTCAGTCATGAATACTGTTTCTGAAAATAGTAATAGGCCTGATATGTGATCCATTAGACAAATATGGCAAAAGGGAGGCTCCAAACGACCGTTAGATGTACTCACAAGCTTACATCAATTCAGAAAGAGACTTTACAAACTTATCTTTCACTGCATGGAAAAATTTCAAACGCAGTTCATCTAGTATGTACTTCATGGTTACAAATGTAGTAACATTTAATTTTATAAGATTACTTGTAGTTATATTTAAGTAGAGAAACAAGGAATCAAATATTCTTATCAGTCAGTAATTTCTGTACCAGGGCTCAACATGTGAGTAAAATTTTTAAAAAAACTACATTAAAGTGGCTACTAATCACTGGTAGTTACTAAAACTAAGATAAACTGCAGGCCTCATTTTTATGGAAGAAAAAAGAAAAAAGGAATGACCAACACAAAGCTGGAAAAGGGATAAGTATGATCAAATAACAATAAAATAAAATAAATCCCTCATTATGATTTATATTGAGGTACATACTTTCTAAATAAGTACAGTTTTTTAAAAATGAAAGTAAATTTTCTTAATACTATAGATATTTTCCTGGAAAGAATCTGGTGATTTAACTGTCAGAGTCATTGTGAGATCTACAAAAACAAAGTATCAAGATTATTTCAAAACCTACACTACTTGGATTCAAAATTTTTCTCATCATTTTTTTCTTCTCCTACATTTTACATTGCTAAAACTTTAATAATCACTACTCAGAATACTACTACTATATTTATACTTATTTTACTAATTCTAAAAGTAGTGTATTAACAAGGTGTCCCTTTTGAAAAATATGAGCTTGTTGTCAAACTATTTTATTTGAAAAGGTCATACTATATGTACTACTAAAGCTTGAAAATAACAGCACCATAAAAAGAAAAATAATTAGCACATTTATGAATCAGTGTTATAATGGTCACATGTAGATTATTTGCTTATATAATCTCCTTTATATTTGTTTACATAAAATTTCCTTCCTGCCTTCATTAAAAATATGTGCACTGAAAATGATGGTCATGAAGACTAACAGGAAGAAACAAGCTTATAAAAGTATAGTTTTATTTACCTAATAATTATAACTGTTAAAATATACATTTGAAATAAGATTAGAAGGCAGATATTCAGAAACGACAGTTATGTTTCAGAATTATAGATGATAGTTATAATGTTTACTTTAAGTGAATTATAACACTGTTATATAACCATAAATAAAAAGTGAGTACAGGATGAAATCTGGCTACTTGTCCAAAATTTAAGAGTTACAGATATGTAAAAATATTTTCATTAATTTATAACCATAATGAAGGCAAAGTCTCTTTTAAGTCTCTTTACTAAGTATTTGAGCTAAATATAAGTTTATAAAGGATTACAATAAATAATTTCTATTTGTTCACTTTTTTGCTATGAATATTGAGGGCATTTTTTACAAGGTCATTAAATGTATGAAATAAACCTAATGTAGTCTACTCTTTACATCTGTCTATGTATTAAAAGTTTCACAGAAACTTTGCTTCATTCCAAGAGCCTTCCTCCCTGAAATGGGAAGAAAAAAGTAATTTCTAAAAAAATCTGGTACTGTATAAACAATTTCATAATAACAGGTCTAACAGATTGACAGTCTTTTGCAGGCACTAGCTTCATTCATTTTAAAAGCATTTACTGAGTACCTATACTTAGGAGATAAATTAGACCTAGATCCTGGAGTCTGAGTGAGAACAGGTAATGAAGACAGAGAAGTAGATAAATACAACAAAACTATGAAATCATAGTTTTTAATGCATAAGAAACAAATCCTATATATGTGACATTCTATCCACAAACATTTCAGAATATTTTCTTCAGAAACAAGGACCCAAACATAACCACAATACCATCTTATAACCTAAAATACTAACACTAATTAATTAATATCAAATATCCAGTCAATATTCAAATTTTCCCTGCTGTCTCATTTTTAATATACTGTTTGAATCAGGATCCAAGTAAAGTCCATATATTGCAGTAGACTGATTCGTCTCTTAAATGTCTTTTAACCTAGAAGTTCTCCATCTTTCCTATTCTTGTAAGTTTTGGTTTAGACCACTTCAAAGATGGTGACGTACCCTCAATCTAAACGGATGCAAATATCTAGTTGCTCCTTTTTTGTGTGCTGGTAGATACTACAGCCAATGCCTACATCCAGTGATTGACAAACTTATGAACTAAGTTAGGCTAAACTTAGGTTTAGATGGCTAAATCTACCTCATCATCTATTTTTTTGTAAATAGTGCTTTACTGGAACACAGCCACAACTCTTCATTTATGTCTATGGCTACTTTCATACCCAATTATTAATTATCTAGGGCTGCTTTTACGCCCAAATCAGCAAGGTTTACTCATTTCAAAAGAGAGTAAGGGTGCATAAAGCTAAAAATATTTACTATCTGGTCCTTTAGAGAAAAACATTAGTGACCTTCTCCTCCTCCTACATCTTCAGCCTCTAGACTTTCAGCCTAGATCCATTAACTCATTAAGTCTTCTTCAGTTTTACCCAGTAATGTTTTACAATTTTCATTATAGAAAAGCACAATTCTTATTAGGTTTATTCCTAAGTATTTTAACCTGTAAATGTTATTTTAAATTCAACTTTATTAAGAGACAATCTGTTGAAGGGGAGAAAATATTTACAAGCTATTCATCCAACAGAGGACTAATATCCAGAATATACAAGGACTCAACAACTCAACAGGTAAAAACCAATCCCATTTAAAAGTGAGCAAAGGACATGAACAAACATTTCTCAAAAGATGAATGGCCAAATACAGGTATATAAAAATATGCTCAACATCACCAATCATCAGAGATGCGCAAATCAAAACCACAATGAGATTATCCAAGCCATAATGGATATTATTAAAAAGACAAAAGACAACAGATGCTGGAGAAGATGCAGAGAAAAGGGAACACTTACACACCGCTAACGGGAATTTAAACTAGTACAGCCATGACGGAAAACAGTGTGGAGATTTCTCAAAAATCTAAAAATAGAATTACCATTCAATCCAGCCATGCTACTACTGCCTATCTACCCAAAGGAAAAGAAGTCAATATATCAAAGTAATACCTGCACTCACATGTTTATTGTAGCACTATCTACAATAGCAAGATATGGAATCAGCCCAAGTGCTCATCAATGGACAAATGGATAAATATGGTATATATAAACAAGAGAATACTATTCAGCCATTGCAAAGATGAAATCATGTTTTTTGCAGCAACATGGATGAAACTGGAGGTCACTATATTAAATGAAATAAGCCAGGGCAAAATGACAAATATCATATGTCCTTATTTATATGTGGAAGCTAAAAAATTTGATCACATGGAAGTAGTGAGTGGAAAGATAGATAACAGGGACTGAGAAGAATGGGGAGGGGAGCAGGAAGGATGAAGGGAGCTGGGTTAAAAGTACAAACACACATGTATATGTATCTTACACATACAGTAAGATAGAAGGAATAAATTCAATGTTTGATAGGAGGGCAGGGTGACTATACTTAACAAAAATGTATTGTACTAGGGTGAAGGACACCCTAAATACCCTGACTTGATCACTAGTTATTATACACATGTAACTAATTTTCTCACATACATCATAAATTTGTACAAATAAAAATAAACTTTATTTGTTGCCAATAAAAAACTGGTTTTCCCATACTGCCCTTATATCAGGCAACCTGCTAAATTTACCATTAATTCTAATTGTTTACCAGTACGTTTTTGGAATCTTGAACCTACAGAATCATGCCTTCTAAAAACGCTGACAGTCATGTCTTCTTTTTCAAGGTTCACTCTTTTAGTTCTTTTCACTGAATTACCACACTGGCTAAGATTTCTAACACAGTTATTCTTGATTTGGGAAGAACTTTTAATATTTTACCAATAAGTATGATATTTATAGGAGGTTTCTATTCCTAGTTTTCTAAGAGTTTTTTTTTTTAAGATCACACATGGATGTTGAGCATCAAATGTTCTTTCTATATCTACTTAGATTATTTTTCTTCATTATGCTAAAGTTATGAGTGCTTTTCAAAGTTAACATTGCATTCTTTGAAAAATATCTAACTTGGTCATTTTTGCCCTTTTTACATACTGCTGGATTTGTCCTGCTAACATCGTGTTTAGGACTTAAGTATCTATGTTCATGAGTGTGACCAGCCTGTAATTCTTTTTTCTTGTAATGTCCTTCAGGTTTTATGTCATGTTTATGCTAGCCTTATAAAATAAGTTGGGGGGTACTGCTTCTTCTATTCTTGAAAAGAATTTGTATGGTATTGGTTTATGGCTTCCCTAAATATTCGGTAGAACACACTGGTAAGGCTTTCCTGGCCTGAAGCTTTCTTTGTGGGAAGGTTTCTAATGACTCAATTGCTTTAATCATGTAAGTCAATTTGAGTTTCCTATTTCTTACTGTATTGGCCTTTTAAAGTTTTGTCTAGATATCCACTTCATCTAAATTTTCAAATTACATAAAACCGTTCAGAACATAACCTTTTTTAAAAAAAGCCTCTAGGCTCTGCTATGATGTTTTCTTTTTCATTCATAATATAGATTATTTGTGCCTACTCTCTTTTTATCTTTAATCAATCTTGCCGGGACTCATCTTTATTTTACTGGTCAAATTTCACTGCTCTGTATAATGAGTGAATTTTGTTCATTTAATGTAGGTTTGTTTTATATTTTATTAATGTCAACTTTATACTGTTTCTTCTTCAGTTTAATTTCCTTTTCTTGTTGAGACAACAGATTTTCACTTTCTTTTCCTATATTTGCACTTAAGCTATCAAATTCCTGAGAATGACTTCTGACTTCAGCCATTCTTTTAAGTTGTATTTTCATTATTCAGTTTAAAATATGTCTAATTTTCATTCTTTGCCTCAATGATTACTTAGTATATTTTTCCATTTCTAGGTAGTTGGGGGATAATCAAGTTATCTTTTTGTTACTGATTCTAGCTTAGTCCCACTAATGACAGAAAATACACTGAACAATTTCTATCATTTGAAGTTTACTGGAATTTTGACAGCCCAGTATATGGTTATTTTGCTTAAAAATTCCACTTAATAGAAATGTGTATTCTGCAATGACTAAGTACAATGTACATGTCAATTAGGTTATGATGGTTAATCACAGTGTTCAAATCTTAATTACAAGTCACTCATGTAGCTGTTGGCAGCCTCTGTTCCTCGTTATGTGAGTCTCTCTATAGGGTAAGTTAAGGGCAAAGTTATGACTTCGCCCAAAGTGAGTGATCTGAGGGGAGAGGATGAGGGAGGTACAGCATGTGTATGTGCACTCCCAAAAGAAGTACTGGTATAGTTTAAGGACTAATTTCAGAAGTGACATACCACCACTTCTTCCATATGCTACTGACTGAACAGACCAATTGTGGTACAATGTGGGAAAGGATTACACAAGAGTATGAATTCTAGGAAGTCACAATCACTGGGGAGCATCTTTGAGGCTAGCTACCATAGTCTACCCCCTGGGCCCCAGTGATTCTCCTTTCCCCTAAAATGTAAAGTACATTCCTCCTCCAAAGTCCCGGACTAGTCTCAATTCATTTTAGCAACCTGGAGTTCAGAAATGTGTCATCTCTAATTGACAAATTATAAATTTTCTGTAAGCCTTTGAAAACTTCCAAGACCCCTAGTGGATGCCTGAAACCACAAATAGCACACTAATCCCTATATTAACTATGTTTTTTCCTTTGCAAACATACATATCTATGACAAAGTTTAATTTATTAATTACACTCAGCAAAAGATTAACAACTACTAATAAAATAGAATAATTATAGCAATATACTATAATAAAAGTTATGTGTACCTGGTCTCTCAAGGTAGCTTCTCATACTGTACTCACCCTTTTTCTTATAGTGATATGAGTGAGATGATAAAATGTCTACGTAATGAGAAGAGGTGAAGTGAATGACGAACGCTGTAACACTGTATTATGCTACTAATGACCTTTGACAAAGCACTGTGACAGTAGACCAATAACCAAGATGGCTACTAAGTGACAAATGGGAAGGTAGTGTATAGTGTCCATGGGGAGGACACAGAGTGGGATGGCATCATGTTACTCAGAATGGTGCACACTTTAAAACTCAGGAATTGTTTATTTCCACAATTTCCCACTTTATATTTTTGGACCATGGTTGCCTGCAGGTAACTGAAATCATGGAAAGCAAAATCACACAGGGAGACTACTCTAGTGCCTCTTCATCTATAGGTTTGTGAACTAAGAGACAAGTTTTCTGCCCCCCATACACCCAAAATAAAACGACGAAGCACACAGAACATAACCTTTTAAATATTCCTGTTTTATAAGCAGGGAAAACAGGAGGTAAAAGGAATCAGTGGTCCACAGCAATTATGACATCTACCTGGAAAAATTCTAGAAATTCCTTGACTGCAACTCAGTTCTACCCTTGCCTGAAAATTATTATTTCTAACATTTGGCTCTGTTCTCTGGGTCCTTTTTTCATGATTAGCACATGCTTGCAGTTAAGTAAATTTCCAGCCTGATTCCTACTTATTACAGTTTGGGAGGTCAAAGGCTCCTTTCAATTAATACTGTCTCTGCAGTCCAAGATGGCAGTGGTTCTGTGAGGTAATTCAAAAACAATGCAGGTCTCCACTGGATCTTACTGGAGTTCACTCCATTAGGCAAAAGCCATACCCACAAATGCTCTCTAGGATAAATCCTCTCTACTTTGGCTTTATGCTGAGAAAGCTAAGGGATTGCCCTTAAGCTTCTTGAAGCCCTCCTGTTCTTAGAAGCCACATATTGAAATGACAACCTTAATATTAATTAGTATTACTACTGAGAAGACAACATCTAAGCTAACCCTTAAATTCTTTACAGGGCCACTCTCTGAATAGTACTGTGAAGCATGACCTCTGATTGTTCTGAGGTAACTTTACAGTCAATCCTTGACTGCAATATTAGATCATACTTTTTTCTGAGAATGCTCTGAGTTTCATCTTTGTTCAGAAACACTTCTTAGTATTAGCATCGTTTGCCATCTGGAGGGACTGGGAATCTTCAAGAAAACTAGTAAATATTGGCTGTTTTATTGAACAATCCTTTCTTTAATGTATTTCTCATCTCTCACATTTGACTATAAGCAGCACAAAAAGAAACTAGGCAGTACTTTTAACACTTTGGCAGACCTCCAATTTCATTAAATACTATTTTTAACCTTTCAGTTTACTGCAGGCAACATGTTGCTAAACGTACTCTGCCACTGTATAACAAAGCCCAGTTTCTACCAGTTTCCAGTAAGAATTTCCTCAGTTTCCTTTAAGTTCTCACTGACAGCTATCTCAAAGTCTAGTAATCCACTAACAGTTTAAGGCCTTTTAATCTTTCATTGACACTCTTAAAGTTCTGACAACTTCTATTCACTGTCAGCTCCATGTTTTCATATCAGCACCTATTTACAGGTACCAAGATCAGTACTAGTTATCTATTGCTGCATAGTAAATTATCCCAAAATTTACCAGCTTAACACAGCAAACATTATCTCACAATGTTTCTGAGGGTCAAGAATCTGGGAGCAGCTTAGCTGGGTTGACTTGGTGTAGAGTTTCTCGTGAGGTTGCTGTCAAGGTATAGCTGGGGTTTCAATCATCTGAAAGCTAAACTAGAACTAAAGGATCCACTTCCAAAGTCACTCACATGGTTGTTGCAGGCCTCCGTTCCTCTCTATTGGCCAGAGATCTCAGTTCCTCACCATGTGGGCCTCTCCATAGGCTGCCTGAGTGTCCTCGCCAAATGCAGTTGAATTCCCCGAGTGAGAAATGAGAAAGAGAGACAGCTAGAGTGCGTGTGCACCCAAGATGTAAGCCGCAGTGTTTTTTATAACCTAATCTTGAAAGTGATGTACCATGAGTACTGAGTATGCTATTGGCCACACAGACCAACCTCAGTACAACATGGAAGAGAGTGCCCAAGAACATGGATATGAGGAGTTGGGTTTCACTAGGGAACATGGTGGAGAGTATTATCTTAACTTACATGCTAACATTATTATGCAGTTTTATTCACATTTTCAACTCCATAAAAGTTATTATTAATGTTTTCAACAGTCCATCTTAAGATTTACTCACAACATTTACATTTTGTCTACATTTTTTCCTGCATCTCCAAGCTTTCATCTGGAATATTTTCCAACCATTCTTAAGATTATTTCGTATTGCCTTCAGTACAAATCTGCTGGTAACAAATTCAATTCGTTTTTATTTGAAAATGGCTTTTTTCACCTTCCTCCCTGAAGGATTATTTTCTTAGTCACAAAATCCTATATTGGTAGTTATTTTCTTTTAACTAGTAGGTGGTAGTTTCTTTTATAGTAGTTGGTATTTTAACTAGTAGTTGATAGTTTATTTTCTTTTAACTAGTAGTAATTGGTAATTATTTTCTTTTAACAAAGATAGTTCATTGCTTTTTGGCTTCCATGGTTTCTCTTGAGAAATCATTACTTTGCCTTATCCTTATTTTGAAGATACTTTTCCTCTGGCTATTGTTAGAAATATCTTTTTGCCTTTGCTTTTCAACATTTCTATTGGGTACAGTTTGTATTATTTCAGTTTGAGATTCATAGCATTTCTTTAGCATTCATAATCTAAAGCAGGACACCTTTCTCAGCTTGGGAAAATTCTCAGCTATTACCTCCTTAAGTAGTAGTTCTACCCATTTCTTCTTTCCTCTCCAAGATTCCAACTGTATGCATGCATGTTAAACTTATTTACTGCATTCCATTTATGCCTTAGCTTTTTTCTATATTTCCCATTATTTCGTCTAAGCTTTAGACTCTATATTTTCTACTGACAAATCATTTAGTCAAAAGTTTCTGTCTTCAGTTCTGTTTGGTCTAATATTATTCCAAAACATTAAATTTTCATAGTATTAGTTTTAGAATTCTATTTGCTTCTTAATAGTTTTACCTTACTTCTCAACTGTCTTACTTCTTTTATTCTTGAGCATAATAAGCTCAGTTTTCTAAAATCTAATAACTCAATTACCTGAATTTCTTATGGGTCTGTTTTTATTATCTACTGTTTCTCTTGGATTTTAATTCCATTCTATTTTCTGCTTATATCCCTGCTTTCTTTTCATCCATTCTTTGGTTGATGCTATAAATGAAGCATTTTAGAGATCTTTGAGGTACAGGAAGATGTTTAACTACATTATAGCTAGTGGAACCACCAATTCTAGATTCTTTAATGCAATCGGAGATGGGTAACATTCAAAGTTGGGCTTCAGACACTATAAGCTGGTCTATTTACTTCTTTGAGTTCCACCTGCATCAGTCATGTGGGGCACAGTGAAAATGCAAATGAAATTCCCAAATTTAAGTGTGAGTAACTAATTTTACTGCAGATTTAATGTTGTAGGAAATTGCATCTGTAAGAAGAACTCTGGCAATGTAATGTAGCACATGGACATTTGAAAACTATTTTATAGGTTGGATACATTTCATTCAATTTATTAAAAATAAGCATGTGGTCTCCTAAGAGATTTGTCAAATTTTTTTTCTAGTTGTGTAAAATTTTTTTATTGTATTTTACTTTATTAGACAGTGAGGTTCCAAGAACTCTCAATGAAGGCTATTTCAAAGAGAAACAGCAATGAAGTTGGCAGTTGATCCGTTTACCATACTGAAGACTGCTAGTGCTCAATGTGCTACATTTACAAGAAAAAAAGTGTATCATTAAGACTAAAGGGATACAGTTTAATACATTTAAAGACATATTGAACACAAATTTTCCTTTATCCTAGGAATGAAATAATTCTAGATAGCATCCTTTCATCAAAACACTCAATTCTCCCCCAACTATAGATAAAGCAACTAAATCATTCTATGGAACTATACAGAACTAAATCATTTTATAGAACTAGCATTCCTACAAGAGAGGAATTCCAATTTTGAAATGGCTGAAACTAAGGAACAAAACTAAACAAAAACAAACAAAACGTACATTCAAGATCTATTCATAAGATCCAAGGTTAGCTTCTAATATACCTAAAACCATAGATACACAAATACAAATTGTTAATATGGCAATTCTATAGCATCAACTTCAAATAAATTCAAATACAGTTTGGTCTACAAGAGGTTTTTTTACTCTTATGTTACCTAATCCAACTTTTTAATTGTTTCTATGGGAGGGGGGACCCAAACCAGATAAAAAATCATGCCAAGAGACTTTGGTACCTTCTCAGCTTCCCACCTTTCCCACAATCAATGATCAAATACATGTGGAAAGTCAGCTGATTTACCTTGAACATTTGGTATTCTTCTATAGTAACACCCTAACTTACCACTTTTTAGTTCCCTAAGATAAAGAAAAATTGGTTATTCTTAATGCTTCTAGGCTATAATTTTAAAATGGTAAAGGATATGAAAAAAAAATCTACATTTTCAAGTCTAAAAAATTTTTATGTTACAAAAAACATTTCTTCAACTTTTAGTTTCTTCATTCTTTTCTAATTGTTTTATCAAAACAAACAATGGAGCACAGAAAATGGGGTCAGGTTGCCTAAGTATGTATCCCAATATGACCTTCTAAAAGAAATTAACCCTAATTTTTTATCCTCATTTTCTGATCTGTAAAATGGGGATAATCCTACTTACCTTATAGAGTTTTCTCTCTACATATAGAGAATTAATCAATGACATACTTACAATAGTGGCTGGCATAAGTAAACCCTCTTAACATGTTACCTGCCATTATTATAACAGTGTATAGTAACTTTGCTAGCCTTTTTCTCTAAGATAAGTGACAAAACTTCACAATTCATTGAGTTAATAAAATATGAACTAATCAAGAAAAATATTTGTAGTAAGTTATTATTAAAATGTACCTTTCGTGCTATTGGCTCTTGACCTTCCATCAATGTATACCAGCTGACAAGTTTATTCCAGCCTTCAGTTGGCAACAGTATGTAATCCAATTCGTCAATAAGATGTTCCTTAAGTGACTGGGCATCACCATCTGCAAAAGGAAAAGTAAACTCAATACATAAAAAGAAACAATAGTGCCTAACTCTAAATACTTTGGTTGTACACATTACGAATTAAACTCATGAAGGCTAATTTAAGAATTTAAAACAAGTTTTAAGCTCTATAGTAATTCAGATACCTTATATAAGCGGTGTCTAATCTTTCGTCTTCCCTAGGCCATATCGGAAGAACTGTCTTGGGCCACACATAAAATACATAAATACTAACAGTAGCTGATGAGCTTAAACAAGAAATCGTAAAAAAAAAAAAGCCTCATGATGTTTTAGGAAAGTTTACAAATTGGTGTTTGTCTGCATTCAAAGCCATCCTGGGCCGCATGCATTCCATGGGCTGTGGGCTGGATAAGCTTGCCTTACAGATTTCAAAACCAACTATTCCTTTAAAACTTTTTGTTTGTACCATAAATCAAAAAGCAATATTTAAAAACATAATTCTTTTATTAGGTTCTTAAAAAAATACTATGGAGTAATTGTTAGTCAAGAGACTTGGCAAAAGAGTATTTCCCAAATATTTTGAGTAGCAGAGATCCCTCACATGGTAACAATGGTCATTCTAGCATCAGCCTCGGCAGGAAATTCAGAAGCAAATCAACAACCTTTTACAATGACACCAAGACACATGGGCTAGGAACCGTGATGAAAATAAAAAATGGACATCTTGTGAACCATTTCATTATTCCAGAAAGCCCATAATCCGGATTCCTCCAAGGTCCAAAATGGATGCAGTTGTTCAGATGTGGTTCTAATTCACAATCCACTTTCCAATTTCTAGTTAGACTAAAAAAATTTAGTATAAGACAGGCCAGAGATCTAGAAGAAATTTCTGGAACCATACCTATATCACAGTCCTAACCTGAGACTTGTTATCTGTCCTTCTGAATTTTTAAAATGCAGAAAGAGAAACAGAAGTAGCTCACTGAGCTATATCCAACTTTACGGAGATTTTTCTTGCTCTGAGTTAGTTTTAATTAACAGATACAGAAAGCAAAATTGTTCTTGGTAGCATTTCAATAATGAGAACATGCTATTCCTAACAGGATATAACAGTATAAATCAAGAAGCAGGAAAAAACCTGAGGGATTAAGAGAATGTTACATATTCTGTGTTTTGCAACTGCAGTCCACTTTGCATTTTCTAGAATTGTACATGAAAACAGTACCTGCTTTCTGTTACTACAGACAAATTGGCAATTTCTAGAGTCTTACATAAAAACAGTATGTCCTATTTTTTGTTTGGCTTCATTCATGCCATGTAAATACTTTAAGATCTATCCATGTTTTTACATACCAATAGTTAATTTCTTTTAACTGCTGAGTGGGATTTCATTATATGGACATATACCTTATTTATCCATTCAGTTGTTGATGGGCATTTGCGTTGTTCACAATTTTTTCTATTACAAATAACACTGTATGACCATTTGTATACAACTGGTCATATAGATAAATGCTTTCATTTATTTTGGGTAAATACCAAGGATTGGAATGACTGGGTTCTATAATAAATGTATGTCTAACTTTTTAAGAAACTGTCAGACTGTTTTCTGAAGTGATTTTACTATACGACATTGACAGAAACACTGTATGATCGTTCTACTTCCTCTACATTCTTGCCACACTTGGTATGGGTCAGTGTTCTCATTGCGGTTTTAATCTCATTTCTCTAATATGAATTATGTTGGGCATTTCTGCACGTGCTTTTTGAAACCTACATCTTCTTTTGTGTTCAAACCTTTTGCCTACTTTTTCCATTGGGCTTTATGTTTTCTTCAAAGTGATTTTTATAAACTATATATCCTATATACAAGCCTTTTATCAGCTACATGATTGTAAACATTTCTCTCACACTGTGGCTTCTCTTTTCTTTCACTTGAGAGTGTCGTTTAAAGAAGCTTTTATTACTGATGAGACACAATTTATCACATTTTTTCTTTTATCAACCTTGCTTTTGAATCATATCCAAGAAAATTTTGTCTAATATAATATCACAAAGATTTTTTCCAAAAAGTTTTAGTTTTTACATTTAGGTCTATAATACATTTTGGATTAATATTGTATAAAGTGCCATGTATGGATCAAAGTTCAGTTTTTTGCAAACAGATATCCAAATGCTCAAGCAGCATTTGTTTAAAATACTATCTTTTGCTAGTGAATTCCTCTTTTACATTTTTCTAAACTTAAATGACTATATATGTGTAGATCTATTTCTGCATTCTCTAATCTGATCAATTGATGTATCTGTCTTTATGTCAATATCCAACTGTATTTATTATTACAGCTTTAAAATAAGGACTGAAATCAAATAGTGTTAAGTTCTATTACTTTATTTTAAAATTCAAAGTTGTTTTGGCCATTCTGTCATTTGAATTTCCACATGAATTTTTGATTCAGCTTGTCCATTTTCATTAAAAAGCCTACAGGACAACTCAATATCCACATGCCAAAAGATGAAGTTAGAATATTACCTCACACCATATACAAAATTAACTTAAAGTAGACCAATGGTGTGAATGTAATAGCCCAAACTATAAAACTCTTAGAAGAAAATGTAAGTATAAATCTGTGCAACCCTGGTTTCAGCAATGCTTTCTGACACCAAAAGCACAAGCAACAAAGAAAAAAAATGGTAAATTGGGCTTAAAAAGGTCACCATCAAGAAAATAAAAAGTTCATAGAATAAGAGAAAATTTTTGCCATTCACACATCTGATAAGGATCTAGTATCCTAAATAAATAACAAACTGAAAATACAACAACAAAAAAAGACAAACAACTCCACTTAAAAATGGGCATAGATATTTCACCAAAGATATATAACAAGGACAAAAAAAGATACTTATCATTAATCACTAGAGAAATGCAAGTCAAAAATCACAATGAGATACCACCACTTCACACCCAAGAGGGCGGCTATAATAAAAAGGACAAACAATAACAAGTGTGGGCTATAATGTGGAGCAGTGAATCCTCATACACTGCCAGCAACAATGTAAAATGATGCAACAACTTTGGAAAAACAGTCTTATAGTTCCTAAAATAGTTAAACAATGAAGTTTAAAAAGACCCAACAATTTCATGTCTAGGTATCTACCCATGAGAAAGGAAAATATACATCTACCCAGAAACTTGTATGTGAATGTTCATAGCAACAATATTCTTAATAGCCAAAAAGAGAAAACAACTCAAATGTCTATCAACTGATGAGTGCATAGAGTAAATGTGCTATCTGTTCAGTATAAATCATTCATCCATAAAAAGGAATCAAGTACTGATTCATGCAACAACATGAATGAAACATGAAAAAAGAAAAAGAAAAAGAAGACAAATATAAAAGAACACATATTGGGCTGGGCTCAGTGGCTCACACTTATAGTCCCAGTACTTTGGGAGGCCAAAGTGGGTGGATCGTCTGAGGTCAGGAATTCGAGATCAGCCTGGCCAACATGGTGGAACCTCATCTCTACTAAAAATACAAAAA
Source organism: Sapajus apella (assembly GCF_009761245.1). Classification (NCBI taxonomy): domain Eukaryota; kingdom Metazoa; phylum Chordata; class Mammalia; order Primates; family Cebidae; genus Sapajus; species Sapajus apella. Next base: position 14,430,095 of record NW_022436942.1, read on the forward strand.
TTAGCCAGTTGTGGTGGCACATGCCTGTAAACCCAGCTACTTGGGAGACTGAGGTAGGAGACTTGCTTGAACCTGGGATGTGGAAGCTGCAGTGAGCTGGGATTGCGCCACTGCACTCCAGCCTGGGTGACAGAGGATACATCTCAAAAAAAAAAAAAAAAAAAAAGCACACACACTTTATGATTCCATTTATATGAAATGTCTAGAATAAGCAAATTCATACAGACGAAGGAGATTAGTAGTTGTCTAGGGCTGGGGTGGCAGCAGAGAAGGGATAGGGTGTGATTCCTAATGGGTAAAAGAAATGTTTTATAAAATTCAATTAGGCCAAGATGATTAACAATGTTGTTCAATTCTTCAGGCTTCATGAATGTAGGTATCTATTGCCCTTCCCAGTTTTAGGAACTTTCAGCCATTATTGCATTATTTCTTTTTTTGTTTTTAAGACAGGGTCTTATTCTGTCATTCATGCTGGAGTAGAGTGGTGCTATCTCAGCTCACTGCAACCTTCATCTCCTGGGCTGAAGCAATCTTCCCACCTCAGCCTCCCGTGCAGCTGGGACTACAGGCACATGCCACGACGTACAGATTATTATTATCACTACTGTTTTGGAGACAAAGTCTTGCTCTGTCACCAGGTTGGAGTACAGTGGCATGATCTCTGCTCACTGCAACCTCTGCCTCCTGGGTTCGTGATTCTCCTGCCTCAGCTTCCCGAGTAGCTGAGACTACAGGCACGCGTCACCATACCCAGCCAATTTTTTCTATTTTTAGGAGAGATGGGGTTTTACCATGTTAGCCAGGATGGTCTTGATCTCTTGACCTCATGATTCACCCACCTCAGCCTCCCAAAGTGTTGGGATTACAGGCATGAGCCACCGCGCCTGGCCGGATTTTTAAAAAAAATTCTTGTAGAGACAGGGTTTTGCATGTTGCCCAGGCTAGTCTCAAACTCCTGTGTTTAAGTGATCCACCCACCTTGGCCTCCCACAGTGCTGGGGTTATAAGCGTGAGCCACTATGCCTGGCCCGAGCCATTATGTCATTAAATATGCTTTCTGCCTTCTCACTTTCCTCCTTTTGGAAATCTTACATGCACAAATTGGTTCATTTGATTGTGTCCCATAAGCTACTTAGACTTACTTTACTTTTCATTATTTTTATTCTTCTTATTGGATAATTTCAAATGATCAGTCTTCAAGTTTGCCAATTCATCTATTTGATCAAGTTTGTTGCTGAAGACCTCTAGCGAATTTTTCAGTTATTGTATTCCAAAATTTGTTTGGTTCTTCTTAATTTTTAGCTCCTGGTTGATATTTTCATTTTTCTGGTTTTGTTAAGTTGTCTATGTTTTCTTGCAACTCAGTGAGCTTTATAAGACAATTATTTTGAATTCTCTGTTGGGCAATTCGTCTCCATTTCTATAGAATCAGTTTCTGGAGATTTTGTTTCTTTCTGTCATGTTTCTCTGATTTTTTGAGTTCTTGTAGCTTTGCATGGTGTTCCTGCAACTGAAGAAATAGCCACCTCTCCAGTCTTTATAAACTGGCTTTGAAAGGCAAATAGCTTTACTTCCACCCATTAGCCTGGCTGGAGATTCTAAGAACATCTCAAACTTTTTCTGTGGATATGTCTTTTCTGTACTTGTGCATGCAGATTCCTAATTAGAAGGCTTTATTGATTTTTTTTTTTTTTCCAGAAGCCCATAATCTCTTCCTCCTTCTGGTATTTTACTACGTCATACCACAGATCAGAACATTAAGAGGCCCATCCCACTTGTCTCCCTCTTCCTTGAGTTCTCTGCCTTCTCAAATCTTGTAGAGCTGAGTGCAGGAAGCCTCTTGCCCTTTTTCCTTTGTTCCTAGCTGCCCCCACCAAACTATGCCAGTTCCATTAGCACAATGAGTAAGGTAAGACAGAAATCAGCCCTTCAAGCAGTACCCTGAAAGACTGGAACATTGGAGGTACACTCCACTCCTTTTCCCCTTTCCTTGGAGACAAGTCTTAGGTTCTATGCCTTCTCCCAATATTACAGGGCTGTGGCAGTTGAAACAAGCCACCTATTCGTTTTCTTTTGTTCTTAACTTCCCCCAGTTATTTGAACTATGTGAGCTTTCTGGTACAGTAAGGCAAGACAGAAACTGGTCCCTCAGGCAGCACACTGAAAGGCATGAATAGTTTAGAATGCCCCCACTCCTCTCCTTCTTTCCTGGGAGAGAAGCCTCAGATTCTTAGCCTTCTCTCAATCTCTCTGAGCTTTCCAGCTGCAGCAACCACCTACCCTATCCCTTTGTTAACTGCCCCCAGGTATCAGAACTACGCTGGCTGCATCAGCACTCTGTGTAAAGTGATAATTTTTTTTTTTTAACTGGCCTGTTGGGTAGCACACTGAAGGGCTGGAAAGTAAAACACATGCTCTCTCTCTTTCTGTCCTGATCCGAGACAATCTCTCCTGAGACTAACCTAAGTCTGCTTGGAGAAGGGGCTGATGTGGGCAAAATAAAATTGTTCTTACCCATTTCAACGTTGTTTTCAGTTTTGTGCTCATTTGGAACACTGCAAATTCTTAACAGAATTTCTTGGGTTTCTCATAAAGATAATCTGGTCCATTGTTAATTCAGTGTTTCTGTTGGGGGTTGGGGGCTGGGACTTTTTACTCTGCCATCTTGCTGACATCACTTTTCTTCACATATTTTTAAGTTAGGCCATTAGGTAGGTATATATTTAAGCTTACTATATTCTCTTGATGAACTATCCCATCCCTTAGTCATTATAAAGTGACTGTCTATCCCTGATAATGTTCTTTATTTTGAAACTTAATGTCTCTGGCTTTTTAAAAAAGTGTTAGCATGTGTATTCGTTTTCCACTGTTGTAAAATAAATTACCATAGTGGCTTAAACATCACTGATTTATTAGTTCACAGTTATGCAGGTCAGTAGTTCAGGAGGGCTCAAATGGATTTGTGCTTAGGATTTTACAAGCTGAAGTCAAGATATCAGCCCTGCTGGGCTCTTATCTGAAGGTCTGAGGAAGAATCCGCTTACAAGCCCATTCAGGTTGTTGGCAGAATTCAGTTACTCATGGTTGTGAGTCTGAGGTTCCTGTTTCCTTGCTGGCTGTCAGCCTGAGGCCTCTCTCTGTTCCTAGAGGCTGCCTGCTTTGCATCTCAATGATTCCTTCCAACTTCAAACCAGCAATGATATGTTTGGTGACTCTCTTCCAGGCTTGAATCTGAATTATTTTGCCACTAGCCAGAGAAAATGCTCTGCTTCTGAAGGGTACATTTCATTAGATTAAATTCACCCAGATAGTCTCCTTTTGCCACACAGCATAATCATAGGGGTGATAGCTTCATCCTATTTACAAGTTTCACCAACACTCAAAGGGAAGAGTACCTTATAAGGGTGAGGATCACTGGGGGTTAGTCTTGCTTACCACAACCTGGTGTTATCTTTTTCCATGTCTTAAATTTATCTGTGTCTTTATGCTTAAAGAAGTTTCTTATAGACAGTTGATAGTGAGTCTTAACTTTTTAATCTAATCTCATGGTCACAACATTTAGTTGAGGTGTTTACATTTAATGTGATTATTCATAGAGCTGGGTTTTAATCTAGCAACTTTTAATTTTGTAGTTGTCTCACCTGTTCTTTATTAATTTTTTCCATGTCTTGTGGGGGAGATTTGCTTTTAAGATTGACATTGCTTATGACTATTGGTCATATTTTCCTGCTTCTTTACATACCAGGTAATATTTGGTCAGATCCAAGACGTTACACATTTTATGTTTTTGTATGCTGGATATTTTTATATTCTTACAGATATTCAAGTTTTATTTTCAAATGGAGTCAAGTAACTTGGAAACAGTTTGATGCTTTCAGGTTAGTAGAGCAGGAAAATTAATTTCACCCTATTACATAAGCAAAACTGTTCTCAGTAGTCTACTTTGTAAATTATGTGGTTTTCTACTCTGGCTACTGAGAACACCAATGATTCCCAATCCTGTATTAGCCCCAATGATTGTTACTTCTTTTCAGTGGTTCTTTGTCTGGCTTTGGGCAGTTTTCTCACATGCAAAGTGCTGATTAATAACTGAAGACTTAAGAGCAACCCTATGGAGGGTCTAGGTTGCGCGCGCGCGCTCTCTCTCTCTCTCTCTCTCTCTCTCAGTTGCTCACTATCTTCTGGTACTTCCCAGGACTCTTGGTTTCCCTGGACTTCAAACTCCCATTTTCTCAGCTAAGAAAGACCGCAAGGGTCTGCACAGGTTTTATCATCCCATGCTGTGTCTTGGAAACTCTTCCAATGCAGTAAACTGAAAACAGTTGGAGGGCTTACCTATTTTGTTTCTCATCTCTCAGCGATCAGTTTTCTGTTGCCTGATATCCAGTGTTTTGACAACCACTGTTAGAAACGGAAGTTGTGGTACTTATGTTTTGTTCCCTTTAAGCATAATAAGAGGTATACAGAAGGACTGGCAAGTAGTGAGGGTTGCAGAAAGCTAATGTAAAACTTTAAGAATGTAAGGATATGTGATTGTTCCTCAAATTTAAAAAAATGCCATGTCCAATATGTGACATAGCATTTCTCAAAATAATCAGTCTTTAATAATTATTTAATAACAAATAATCGGTCTTATTTATTAATAAATAATCATTAATGATTACTGAATAATGAAATATTTAAATGAAGAAGTAACATTCTTCATTTAAGGGTTTAAACAATAAAGCCTTATTATATCATAAATGAAAAACAAAACTTGTCATTATACAGCATAAGAAAATTTTTAATGACTAATTAGAATAATAAGTTCATTAGGTCAAATCTGTAATGCAAAGATATTTCTACTCTATCAACTTATTTACACTAACATTTCCCATATTCAACCCACTGACATTTACATAATGAAATTTAACACATTTACAACTCGACTGAAGGAAGAAAATAATGACCTTTGAGAAGTCCAGAGTTATCAATGGGTCCAGGATACACATTTTGATCTCCCATCTGGTATTTGTCCCAACTGTCAAAGCCAACATATTTTTTCCACTGTTTGAACCAGCGACTATCGACTAGGTACCTAGAAAATAAAAGAAATTGGTTAAGGAAAATACCTAAAAATACAGGAACAGAAGAGTCATCTATTTTTGATATTTTCTTTTATATTAAAAGACGTATCTACTTCAAAAAATTATTGAAAGTAACTGTACACCACTTAGTATTAGAAAGACAATATTTGTATAAAGTATTATTTCTACTGTTCTATAAATATATTCTTGATGACAAATATTGACATAAAAATACAAATAAACATATTCAAGAAAATGCTTCTCAATTGAATAAAAATGCAAATAACCATAAGAATCTGTCAAAATAAATTTAAATATGCAATGTGGTAAACAGAAAAAATGGTTCTTTTGCAAGAAACTTGCAAATAGTTTTATATACTTTATTGTGTGTTTTTGGAAGTAAAGTTATTACGGGTTGCAAGGTTAATTATAATAATCATAATCAAAGAGAGAGGTTCAAGATGGCCGACTAGAGACATCAGGTTCCAGTTCTCTTCAGAAAAAAGAACCAAAATTAAGACCGGGCGATGGCTCACCCCTGTAATTCCAGGGCTTTGGGAGGCTGAGGAGACAGGTGGATCACTTGAGGTCAGGAGTTTGAGACCAGCCTGGCCAACATGATGAAAGCCTGTCCCTACTGAAAATAAAAATATTAGCCAGGCATGGTAGCAGGCATCTGTAATCCCAGCTACTCAAGAGTCTGAGGCAAGAGAATTGCTTGAACCCAGGAGGCAAAGGTTGCAGTGAGCCGAAACTGTGCCACTGCACTCCAGCCTGGGCGACAGAATGAGACTTGGTCTCAAAAAAGAAAAAAGAACCAATATTACAAACACATAATCACAGCTCTAACAGAATATCAAAGAGAGAATGCCAGTACACAAAATCACAGGAAAAAATTCAGACACAGGATCCTTCATTCCTGTGGCAGACTGGTAGTATGCAATCTATGGGAGGGCCCTTCTGCTCTCACAAACTGAGACAGTGGTAAGGGTAGGGATTTCTTGAGGGTGTTACACCAAACTACAAGCTCATGCTGGGTTGCTCAACTTCTTACCACATCCCCAGACTTGAGTGCCTGTGGCAAGGCATCAATGTCAGCGCACATCTGTCAGGGGACTGTATCTTGCTCAGGGAACTTCATGCCTTTTGTGCTTTGACATCCTGGAAGCTCTTGCTGACATTCCCCAGCACCAACTCAGTGGGCAGCAGTGGCACAGTGCTAGTTAGACCCAGGGGTGCTGCAGGGTTCCCAATAATCTATCCCTCCAAGAGTACTACTTTTAAGGGAAGGCAAAGTGCAGTGCACCAAAGGGATAGCCCCTGGGACAGAGGAAACTAAAGCATGCATTTTCTAGAGCCCAAGAGCTCCTTGCTTGGGGCTGCAAGTGAATGCCTGCTCCTGGCAGAGACAGAGAAACAAACTCTGCTCAACACTGCAAGTGAGGAGTAAGGTCTCGTACCACTGGCTCTACAGGAGGATGTGAGTGTGCTCACATGCCAAGTACACCACGATCACACCTGACATTTGAGAAAGCCACCAAAGCTATCTAAAACCAAGAAATTCATAGAGTCTTTGCCACTAAAAGAACTCAGAAGCAAAGCCAAATGACCCTATTCAACGTATATTATAGTCACATCCTCAAGGGAAAACAGTCTAGTCCAAACAAAAGTGAACTGAAACATCAGAAATGAATATCTCCAGATGAGAAAGAACCAATGTCATAATTGTAGAAGTATGAAAAAACCGGTTGTTACAATACCCTCAGAGGATCACACTCTCTAGCAATAAATCCTAACCAAAATTACTGAACTCCTAAGTAATTCAAAATATTGATTTTAAGGAAGCTCAATGAGATTCAAGGAAAATCTGAAAACCAATACAAAGAAACAGAAAATCAATTCAGGATATAAATGATAAATTTACCAAAGAAAGATATTTTAAAAATCTTTTGAAAATAAAAAATTCACTGAAGGATTTACAAAATACTGATGAAAGCTTCAACAATAAACTAGATCAAGGAGAAGAAAGAATCTCAGAACATAAAGACAGGTCATTTGAAGAAACAAAAAAGTATTTTAAAGATGAACAAAGCCTCTGGGGAGTAAAATATTACATTAAAACGTCTGGACCTAGGGATTGTAGGTATTCCTGAGAAAGAAAAGAAAGCAAAAAGTTTGGAAAACCAACTTATCTAGTCCAGCAAGAGATCTAGACATCTAGAATAAGAGGCCCAATGAAACCTAGAAAAATACATTGCAGAAAAACCTCACCATGACATAGAGTCATCAGACTGTCTGAGGTCAACAAGAAGGAATAAATCTTAGGATCAGCAAGAGAAAAAAAGCATCTAGTCACCTACAAAGGAAACTATATCAGACTAACAGCAGACTTCCTGGCAGATGACTTACAAGTCAGAAGAGATTGGGATTCTATTTTCAAAATAGGCTTAAAGTAAAAAAAGAAAACTGGCAACCTGAAAATTTGTACCCTGCTAGAAAAAGCTTCAGGAATAAGAAAGATATAAAGTCTTTCCTAGAAAACAATCATTGAGGGCATCTGTCAACACTAGACTGGCTCTACAAAAATGATCAAGGGAGGTATAAACATGGAAATGAAGGGTCAATACTTGTCATCATAAAAACGTAAGGAAGTAAACAATTCACAGGTCTTGTAAAATAATTACACCAATGAAACTACAAAGCAATGCGATAACAATTAACATTATTACAGAAATAAAACCTCGCATGTCAGTATTTACTGTAAACATAAATGGGTTACATGCTCCACTTAAAAGGTATAGATTGGCAGGATGAATTTAGAAAACAAGATCCAACTATATGCTGCTTACAATAAACTCACAATAATGGTAAAGAAACTTACAGACTGAAGAAAGGGGTGCAAAAAGATAATCCATGCAAATGGAAACAAAAACCAAGTAGGGGTAGCTATACTTAGATAAAGCTGACTTTGAACAAAAAACAGTAAAAAAAAATAAAAAATAAAAAAAAAAACAAGGTCATTATATAATGATAAAGGGATCAATTCAATAGAAAGATAAAACAATCCTAAATATATACAGCTAGTGCTCAACTTACAACCACGATTGGGACCGGCAGACTGGCCGTAACACTATCTGGTTACAGCCAGATCTTGGTCGTAAGTTGAGTAGGCTATATGTACAGTTGAAATGGTGCACGCAGAGATGGTAGTGCTGCCGGAAGCTGGTCCGCACTGTCGTACGCCCAGGTGGGCAACGTTTGCACTGCCAGACGCGGAGCAGTCGTGGCTAGCGATTGTGGTTGTAAAGTCGAATGGTCGTAAGTTGCATAGGTCGTAAGTCGATCAATACCTGTATGCATCCAACAGCAGAGGACCCAAACCCAAATTCATAAAACAAGTATTACTAGACCTAAGAAAATATATAAACAGCAATACAATAATAGTGGGTGACTTTAATATTCCACTGACAGCACTAGACAGATTATCAGGACACAAAACCAACAAAGAAACATCAGAATTAAATTGCATTCTAAACTAAATGTATTTGGCAGACATTTGAAGAATGTTCTACTCTAGCAGAATATACATTCTTTTCATCAGGCATGAAACATTCTCCAAAATAGAATATAGTATGCCACAAAAACAAGTCTCAAAATTTTTTTAAAAAAATTGAAATCATATCAATTATCTTCTTAAACCACAGTGAAATAAAACTCAAAATAAATCCTAAGGGGGAATTATTGAAGCTATACAAATACATGGAAATTCAATAACATGTTACTGAACAATCTTTGGGTCAACAACACAATTAAGATGGAACTTTAAAAAAATGTTTAAATGAATGAAAAAGAAGATACAACATACCAAACCTCTGGGATACAGCAAAAGCAGTGCTAAGTGGAAAGTTTATAGTGTTGTCTATATATTTAAAAAAAAAAATCACACATTAACCACCTAATGTCACACCCAATGAATCAGAAAAACAAGAACCAAATCCAAATCCAAAGCTGACAGAAGATAAGACATAAAGATCAGAGGAAAAGTAAGTGACACTGAGACCAAAAATGTAATACAAAAGATCAATGAAGTGAAAAGTTAGTTATTTGAAAAGAGAAACAAAACTGACAGACTGCTAGCTAGACTAACCAAGAAGAAGGAAGATTCAAATAAACACAATCAGAAATGAAAAAGAAGATACTATAATTGATACTGCAGAAATATAAAAGTTATCGGAGACTACTATGAGCATCTCTACATGCACAAACTAGAAAACCTAGAGGAAGTGGGTAAACTCCTAGAAACATACAACCTCCCAAGATTGTACTGAACCAGAAAGAACTGGAAACCCTAAACAGACCAATAATGAGTACTAAGACTAAATCAGTAAGATGAAAATCTCCCAACAACAACAACAACAACAACAACAACAACAACAACAAGCTCAGGACAGGACAGATTCAGAGCTGAACACTATGACATATACAAAAAAGAACTTGTACCAATCCCACTGAAACTGTTCCAAAATAGTGGAAGGAATCTTCCCTTTCTAATTCTACAAGGCCGGTGTCACCCTGATACCAAAGCCAAACAAGGACTCAACAAATATAACAATAGACCAGTATCTCCTGATGAATATAGATGCAAAATTCCTCAACCAAATATTAGCAAATTGAATACAACAGCACATCAAAAAGATAACACGCCATGATCAAGTGGGTTTTATTCCAGGCATGCAAGGAAAGTTCAACATATGCAAATCAATAAATGCAATTCACTACCGGAACAAAATTAAAAACAAAACCATATAATACTCTCAATAGACTCAAAAACAGCATCTGGTAAAATTTAACATCTCATGATAAAAACCTGCAACAAACTAGGCACAGAAGGAACACATCTCAACATAATAAAAGCCACATACAACAAATATCATACAAATGGAGAAAACGTGAAAGCATTCCTGCTAAAAATGGGAACAAGACAAAAAGGTCCACTTACACACTCTGATTCAATATAGTACTGAAAGTCACAGCCAGAAAAGAAGCAAGAGAAATCAGCTATCCAAGTTGGAAAAGAGGATGTCAAGTTATCTCTGTTATCTCTTATACCTAAAAAACCCTAAAGATTCCATGAAAAGACTTCTTAGAGAAATGAACTCAGTAAAGTTTCAGCATACAAAATCAACTTACAAAAACCAGAAGCAATATTATACACTAGTAACAATCAAGCTGCGAACTAAATCAAAGTCAGTCATTTACCAAAGTTACACACACACACACACACACACACACACATACACACACACACACACCAAAGAATACCTCCTTTCATCTTATCAAGGAGGTGAAAGACCTCTATAAGGAAAACTACAAAACACTGATGAAAGAAACTGTAGATGACACAAATAAGTGGAACATCCCACACTCATGGATCAGAAGAATTGATAATGTTAAAATAACCCATACTCACCCTGCCCAAAGCAATCTACAGATTCAATGCAATTTCTATAAAATACCAACATCATGTTTCACTGAATTAGAAAGAAGAATTCTAAAATTCCTATGAAATAAAAAAAGAATCTCAATAAATAGAGCAATCCTACGGAAAAAGAACAAAGCTGGAGGCATCACATTACCCAACTTCAAATTACAATGCATGGTTATAGTAACCAAAGCAACATGGTACTGGTATAAAAACAGACAGATAAATCAATGGAACAGAAGAGACAGCCCACAAATAAAGCCACATACCTATAGCCAACTGTTTTACAATGAGGCTGACAAAAACATTAACTAGGAAAGGAGACTCTATTCAATAAACGGTGCTGGGAAAACTGGATTGCCATATGCAGAATGAAAATGGACCCCATCTCTCACTATATAAAATATTTAACTCAAGGTAGAAAAACAAACAAACAAAAAAATTAACTCATGGTGTATTCAAGATCTTGAAACTTCTATAAAAGTCCTAAAAAAAACCCTAGGAAAAACTCTGTACACTGGCCTATGTGAAGAATTTATGACTAACATCTCAAAAACAAATGCAACAAAAAACAAAGATAGACAAAAGTGACTTAGTTTAACTGAGAAACTTCTGTACAGCAAAAGAAATAACTGACAGAGTGAACAGACAACCTAACAATTGGGAGAAAACATCTGCAACCTATGTATTCAACAAAGGACTGATATTCAGAATTTACAAGGAACTCAAACCTTTCAATGACAAGAGCAACAAAAAGTTTTATTCAAAAGTGGGCAAAGAACACAGATTTTAAAAATTTATTTTTAAATTCATGTTTTAAAGTATTTTAAATTTTATTTTAAATTTTAGATTCAGGGGATACATATAGAGGTTTGTTACATGGGTATATTGCATGATGTTGAGGTTTTGGTTTCTGATGATCCCGTTGCCCAGTAGCAAATACAGTACTCGACAGGTTGTTTCTCAACTCCTACTCCCCTATCTCCCTCTTTTCTTTTGGAATCCCCAGCGTATATTGCTCCCAATCTTGTGTTCGTGCATACTCAATGTTTAGCTCCTATTTATAAATGAAAAGACACAGTATTTGGTTTTCTGTATCTGTGTTAATCTGCTTAGAATAATGGCCTCCAGTTGCATCCATGTTGCTGTAAAGGATACAATTTTGTTCTTTTTCATAGCTGCACAGTATTACATGGTGTATATGTATCACATTTTCTTTATCCAATCCATCAATGATGGGCAACTAGGTTGATTCCATGTCTTTATTACTGTGAACAGTACTGTGATAAACATATGAGTGCAGGTGTCTTTTTGGTAGAATGATTTATTTTCTAGTAATGGGACTGCTGAGTGAATGGTACTTCTATTTTTAGTTCTTTGAGAAATCTCCAAACTGTTTTCCAAAGGGGCTGAACTAATTTGCATTCTCACGAATAACATATTAAGCATTCCCTTTTCTCTGCAATCTTGCTAAAATCTGTTATTTAACTTTTTAATAATAGCCATTCTGACTGGTGTGAGATCTTACCGTGGTTTTGATTTGTATTTCTCTGCTGATTAGTGATTTTGTACATTTTTTTCTATGTTTGCTGGCTGCCCGTATGTGTTCTTTGGAGGATTCTGTTCATGTCCTTTGTCCACTTTTTAATGGGGTTGTTTCTTTTCTTGTTGATTTAAGTTCCTAATAGAGTCCAGATATTAGTCTTTTGTTGTATGCATAGTTGAAAACCACAATGAAAAAGCATCTCACACCACTCAGAATGGCTATTATTAAAAAGTTAAAAGATAACAGATGTTGGCAAGGATGCAGAGGAAAGGAATGGTGGGAATGGAAATTAATACAACTTCTATGGAAAACAGTATGGAGATTTCTCAAAAAACTAAAAAGAGAACTACCATTGGATCTAGTAATCCCACTACTGGGTATATACCCAAAGAAATGAAATCATTCTATCAAAAAGACACCTGTACTTGCATGTTTATCACAGTATTATTCATAACAGCAAAGATATGGGAACAATCTGAGTGTCCATCAGCAGATGATTTTAGAATAAAGTCACACACACACATGGAATGCTACTCAGCCATAAAAAGGATGAAGCCATGTTTTTTTGCAGCAGCATGGATGGAAGTGGTGGCCATTACCTTATGGGAAATAATTCAGAAATACAAGATTAAATACTGCATGTTATCACTTGTAAGTGGGAGCTAAATCATGAATACACATGAACATAATATTCACCTATTTCTGGCTACCTAGAATTAGCTTCTCATCAGATGACCAATGACAGATAAAGTAAAAGTTCACTAGGATAGAAAGCATTTTAAAAATCATATATCTAAAACATTGTAAAAATTTATTCGGACTACAGTATACCCGCTATAAAATATTGCTTTGTCGCTGGTTCATAATTATTTTAAACTCTTTTTTAGAAAATTTCCCCCCGACATTTAAGCAGGTTCAATCACAAGCAGACTCAAAAGTAAAGATAAAATTAATGATTTAAAGCTCATGTGTGTAATACTCAGGTAACAAGGTTTTTTATAAGATTATCCATTCTAGCGTTTCTATGCTTACCATACCTAGCACTTTAAGAATTAAAACCCAGAGGGGATCCAAGACGGTTGAACAGGAACAGCTCCGGAGTGCAGTTCCCAGCAAGAACAACCCAGAGTGTGAAAGCCAACCGCATTTCCAAACAAATTTTCACTGCCCACAGATCAGGAGATTCCTGGGTTGAAAAGCGCCACAAGTTTTCAGCACGGCAGTTTCAGCCAGTGCTGGCTTGGCACAAAGAAACACAAATCTGGGCGGCCGACTCAACTAGCGCCTGGAACACCTAGGAAATAGAGCTACCCATGCAACTGAAAGGGAGGGGGCAGAAACAGGGAGCCAGGCGATCTGGCTCTGCGGGTACCACCCCCACAAAACAAGCAATCTGAAACGCTCTGGATCGAGAGTTTTGCAGCAAGCGCAGCTGGACATTGGACGGTCCAGTTCAGTGAGGGGAAGGGCGACCACCACTACCGAGGCAATCCCACACTACCAAGGCAGTTCACACAGAAGCTGGGCAGAGCCTGCAGCAGTTCAGCAATGCCTTTGCTGGCAGACCGTGACTAAACTACTCCATGCAGGGAAGCACGTCTATGAAAAAAAAGGAGCAGCATGACAGGAACTTATAAGTAAAGCTGACCTTCCTAAGACAGAGCACCTGGGAAAAGAGGTGGTTATGAGTTCTGCTGCAGAAGACTTAAAAGTACCTGCCCAGCAGCTCTGCATGGAACAACAGAGCTCCCAGCACAGCACCTGAGCTTCTATAAGGGACACACTGTCTCCTCAAGTAGCTCCCCAACCTCCGTACACCCAGAGACACCTCATAAAGGAGAGCTCAGGCGGACATCTGGCAGGTACCCTTCTGGGATGAAGATAACAGAAGAAACCGGCAGCAATCCTTACTGTTGTGCAGCCCCCACAGGTGATTCCCAGGCAAGCAGGGTATGGAGTGGACCTCCACCAGTCTTGCAGCAGAGGTGCCTGACTGTTAGAAGGAAAACTAAGAAACAAAGAAATAACTTCATCATCAACAAAAACGATGTCCACTCAGAGACTCCATCCAAAAGTCACCAACTACAAAGACCAAAGGTAGACAAAGCCACTAAGATGGGAAGAAACAAGCGCAAAAAGGATGAAAACACCAAAAACCAGAATGCCTCTCCTCCTCCAAAGGATCACAACTCCTCACCAGCTAGGGATCAAAGATAGATGGAAAATGAATCTGATGAATTGACAGAAAGAGGCTTCAGAAGGTGGGTAGCAACAAACTTCTCAGAGCTAAAAGAGTATGTGGTAACCCAATGCAAGTAAACTAAGAACCTAGAAAAAAAGGTTAGATGAGATGCTAACTAGAATAAACAGCTTAGAGAAGAATATAAACAACTCGATGAAGCTGAAAAACACAGCACGAGAACTTCGCAAAGCATACACAAGTTTCAATAGCCAAATTGACCAAGCAGAAGAAAGGATATCAGAGACTGAGGATCAACTCAATGAAATAAAACAAGAAGGTAAGAATAGAGAAAAAAGAGTGAAAAGAAATCAAAAAAGCCTCCAAGAAATATGGGATTATGTAAAAAGACCTAATCTATGTTTGATAGGTGTACCTGAATATGACGGAGAACATGAATCCAAGCTGGAAAACACTCTTCAGGATATTCTCCAGGAGAACTTCCCCAACCGAGCAAGCAAGGCCACCATTCAAATCTAGGAAATACAGATATTCTTCAAGAAGAGCAACCCCAAGACACATAATCATCAGATTCACCGGGGTTGAAATGAAGGAAAAAATGCTAAGGGCAGCCAGAGAGAAAGGACAGGTTACCCACAAAGGGAAGCCCATCAGACTCATAGTGGATCTCTCAGCAGAAACCCTACAAGCCAGAAGAGAGTGGGGGCCAATATTCAACATCCTTAAAGAAAAGAACTTTCAAACTAGAATTTCATATCCAGCCAAACTAAGCTTCATAAGTGAAGGAGAAAGAAAATCCTTATGGACAAGCAATTGCTGAGAGATTTCATCACCACCAGGCCTGCCTTACAAGAGCTCCTCAAAGCACTAAACAAGGAAACAACCAACCAGTACCAGCCACTCCAAAAACATACCAAATGGTAAGGACCATCGACACAATGAAAAATATGCGTCAACTAACGGGCAAAACATCCAGCTAGCAACAAAATGGCAGGATCAAATTCACACATAACAATATTAACCTTAAATGTAAATGATCTAAATGCCCCAATCAGAAGACACAGACTGGCAAATTGGAGAAAAAGTGTGCTTTTTTATCCCATCGGTGTGCTGTATTCAAGAAACCCATCTCATGTGCAAGGACACACAGAGGCTCAAAATAAAGGGATAGAGGAAGATTTATCAAAGAAATGTAGAGCAAAGAAAAGCAGGAGTTGCAATCTTAGTCTCTAATAAAATGGATTTTAAACCAACAAAGATCAAAAGAGACAAAGGGCATTATATAATGGCAAAAGGATCAATGCATCAAGAAGAGCTAACGATCCTAAATATATATGCACCCAATACAGGAGCACCCAGGTACATACAGCAAGATCTTAATGACCTACAAAGAGACTTAGGCTCCCACACAATAATAGTGGGAGACTTTAACACTCCACTGTCAATATCAGACAGATCAACCACACAGAAAATTAACAAGGATATCCACGACTTGAACTTAGAACTGGACCAAGCAGATCTAACAGACATCTAAAGAACTCTCCACCCCAAATCCACAGAATATACATTCTTCTCAGCACCGCATTGCACCTACTCTAAAATTGACCACATAATTGGAGGTAAATCACTCCACAGCAAATGCAGAAGAATGGTGCAAAACAGTGTCTCAGACCACAGGGCAATCAAATTAGAACTCAGAATTCAGAAACTAACTCAGAACCACACAACTTCATGGAAACTGAACAACTGGCTCTTGAATGTTGACTGGATAAACAATGAAATGAAGGCAGAAATAAAGATGTTCTTTGAAACCGATGAGAACGAAGACAAACGTACCAGAATCTCTGGGACACATTTAAAGCAGTGTCTAGAGAGAAACAGCAATAAATGCCTACATGAGAAGCAAGCAAAGATCTAAAATTGACACCCTATTGTCAAAACTGAAAGAGCTAGAGGAGCAAGATAAAAAAAACTCAAAAGCTAGCAGAAGACAAGAAATAACTAAGATCAAGTAGAACTGAAGGAGACAGAGACACAAAACACCCTTCAAAAAATCAATAAATCCAGGAGCTAGTTTCTTTTTTTTTTAAAAAAGATCAACAAAATAGACCGCAAGACAGATTAATAAAAAAAGAGAAGGGAGAAGAATCAAATAGATGCAATAAAAAACGATAAACGGGATATCACCACTGATTCCACAGAAATACAAACTACAATCAGAGATTGCTACAAACAATGCTATTCACATAAACCAGTAAATCTAGAAGAAATGGATAAATTCCTGGACACTTACACCCTCCCAAGCCTAAACCAGGAAGAAGTTCAAACCTTGAATAGACCAAAAACAAGGGCTGAAGTTGAGGCAGCAATGAATAGCCTACCAAACAAAAAAAGTCCAGGTACAGACAGATTCACAGCTAAATTCTAGCATACATACAAAGAGGAGCTGGTACCATTCCTTCTGAAACTATTCCAAACAATACCAAAAGAGGGAATCTTTCCCAAATCATTTTATGAGACCAACATCATCCTGACACCAAAACCCGGCAGAGACTCAACAAAGAAAGAACACTTCAGGCCAACATCCACGATGAACATAGATGCAAAACTCTTCAATTAAATACTGGCAAACCGATTGCAACAGCACATCAAAAAGCTTATCCAACACAATCAAGTAGGCTTCATTCCAGGGATGCAAGGCTGATTCAACATATGCAAATCTATAAACATAATCTACCACATAAGCAGAACCAAAGACAAAAACCACATGATTATCTCAATAGATGTAGAGAAGGCCTTCAACAAAATTCAACAGCCTTTATGCTAAAAACTCTCAATAAAATAGGTATCAAAGGAACATATCTCAAAATAATAAAAGCTATTTATGACAAACCTACAGCCAATATCATACTGAATGGGCAAAAACTGGAAACATTCCCTTTGAAATCCGGCTCTAGACAAGGATGCCCTCTGTCACCACTCCTGTTCAATATACTATTGGAAGTTCTAGCCAGAGCAATTAGGCAAGAAAAAAAAAAGGGTATTCAATTAGAAAAAGAGGAAGTCAGATTGTCTCTATTTGCAGGTGACATGATTGTATATTTAGAAGACCCTATCATTTCAGCCTAAAATATCCTTAAACTGATAAGCAACTTCAGCAAAGTCTCAGGATACAAAATTAATGTGCAGAAATCACAAGCATTTCTATACAGCAATAGCAGACTAGCAGAGAGCCAAATCATGAGCAAACTCCCATTCACAATTGCTACAAAGAGAATGAAATACCTAGGAATACAACTAACAAAGGATGTAAACGAATTCTTCAAGGAGAACTACAAACCACTGCTCAACGAAATAAGAGAGGACACAAACAGATGGAGAAACATTCCATGCTCACGATTAGGAAAAATCAATATTGTGAAAATGGCCACACTGCTCAAAGTAATTTATAGATTCAATGCTATCCCCATCAAGCTACCAATGACCTTCTTCACAGAACTGGAAAAAAAACCACCTTAAACTTCATAAGGAAGCAAAAGAGAGCCCACAGAGCCAAGACAATCCAAAGCAAAAAGAATAAAGCCAGAGGCATCACGCTACCTGACTTCAAACTATACTACAAGGCTACAGTAATCAAAACAGCATGGTACTGGTACCAAAACAGAGACATAGACCAATGGAACAGAACAGAGGCCCTGGAGGCAATGCCACACATCTACAATTATCTGACCTTTGACAAACCTGACAAAAACAAGCAATGGGGAAAGGATTCCCTGTTTAATAAATGGTGTTGGCAAAACTGGCTAGCACTATACAGAAAGCAGAAACTGGACCCCTTCCTGATGACTTACACTAAAATTAACTCCAGATGGATTAAAGACTTAAACATAAGACCTAACACCATAAAAACCCTAGAAGAAAACCAAGGCAAAACCATTCAGGACACAGGCATAGGCAAGGACTTCATGACTAAAACGCCAAAAGCCAAAATAGACAAATGGGACCTAATTAAACTCTAGAGATTCTGTACAGCAAAAGAAACAATCATTAGAGTGAACCAGCAATCAACAGAATGGGAAAAAAATTTTGTAATCTACCCATCTGACAAAGGGCTAATATCCAGAATATACAAAGAACTAAAACAGATTTACAAGAAAAAAACAAACAAACCCATCCAAAAGTGGGTGAAGGATATGAACAGACATTTTTCAGAATAAGACACATAAGAGGCCAACAAACATGAAAAAATATTCACCATTACTGGTCATTAGAGAAATGCAAATCAAAACCACAATGAGATACCATCTCACGCCAGTTAGACTGGCGATCATTAAAAAATCTGGAGACAGATGCTAGAGAAGATGTGGAGATACAGGAACACTTTCACATTGTTGGCGGCAGTGTAAACTAGTTCAACCATTGTGGAAGACAGTGTGGCGATTCCTCAAGGACCTGGAACTAGAAATTCCATTTGACCCAGTAATCCCATTACTGGGTATATACCTAAAGGATTATAAATTACTCTATTATAAAGACACATGCACACGTATATTCACTGTGGCACTGTTTACAATAGCAAATACCTGGAACCAACCCAAATGCCCACTTACAATAGACTGGACAAGGAAAATGTGGCACATATACACCATGGAATACTATGCAGCCATAAAAAATGATGAGTTTGTATCCTTTGTAAAGGCATGGATGACTCTGGAAACCATCATTCTCAGCAAACTGACACAGGAAGAGAAAATCAAACACTGTATGTTCTCACTCATAGATGGGTGTTGAACAATGATAACACATGGACACATGGAGGGGTGCATCACACACTGGGGTCTGTTGTGGGGGGG